>NC_053154.1:113875419-114187419 GCF_016835505.1 Polypterus senegalus
TCCACAGCTGAAACATTGCTTGGTCAGCCAATCCGATAAAAATGACCCCTCTTTCCCACAATTCCTGCGATCCTCTATCAGAGATGACTTTACCTTAGGCAGGCAAAACAACTTGGCAGGTGGGCCGTGGTACCGAGTGCCACACTTGAATACAGAGAAGAGAAACAGAATAGGTGAGGGTTAGTAACAAATTATAACTATCATATTACTCAAGTTTTAGCACTAATGACTAACAACAGAGATGCAGTTTGTACAATTAATCAACAACTTTAGTCAGGATATGCTAAACTGAAGTAGTGAGTCTTCAGCCAGGATTTAAAGGCTGAGACTGAAGGGGCATCTCTTATGGAAGCAGGAAGACCATTCCACAGTTTAGGGGCCCTGTAACTAAAAACTCGACCTCCCACTGTTATTTTATTAATCCTTGGAATCCTAAGCAGACCGACATCTTGAGATCTTAATGTGCACTCTGGTTTGTAAGTCGTGATAAGTTTAGACAAGTAAGCCGGACCTTGGCCATTTAATGCTTTATATGTTAACAGGTGGGTATTTTGAAATCTGCCCTAAACTTAACCGGGAGCCAATGTAAGGATTTAAGAATTGGAGTTGTGTGTTCGTATTTTCTTGTTCTTGTGATAATTCTTGCAGCAGCATTTTGGATTAACTGGAGGCTGTATAAAGAACAGTTTGAACAGCCAGTGAATACCACATTGCAGTAGTCAATCGTACTAGAAATAAATGCATGAATAAATTTCTCAGAATCCTGTTTATTTAGAAAGCGCCCAACATTTTTAAGATGGAAGAAACATGATTTGGACAACTTTGTAATGTGCGCTTTAAATGACATGCTAGAGTCAAAGATAACTCCTAGATTGCGGGCTGATTCAGTAAAATTAATGGTGATTCCAACTGAGTTAAATGATGACAAAATATTGTTGTGATTAGCGTCATTCCCTCCAATAATTAGCATCTGTGTTTAAAGACAAGTAAAATTGTAAAATGTAAAGTTGTAACACTAAAGTGCAATATACAAAAATACATTTAACTGAAGTTACTCCAGCTCTGGGTTTTAAAGACTAGAGCATATCCCAGCAGAATCAGGTGCAGAGAAGATACCAAACCCGGACTGTGCACCAGCCCAACTCATTATAATATAACACAATATATCATTCTCTCAGCCACTTGATCTCTTTCGGGGCTTCAAAATTTCCTGAAAAAGAGTCATGTGGAGGACAGGAATTGCCTGTGGACAAAGCACCAGTCCATCACTGAGCCCACTCACACACCTACTCAGGGCCAATTTGGAATTGTCAATCACCCTGACATGCATGTCCTTTGGGGATGGAAGAGGAAAGCCCAGGTAAGCCCAGAGATAGAGCACGGATAAACTCCCCACAGCTAATGAAACCCAGGATATTGAATCTTGGAGGAAGCAGCATCCCTGATAGATTGTGATGAATATATTTTTATTTTATCATTGACATTTTTATATCAGACTGCACAATCTGACCGATTCGACTTTAAGTGACGTAAATTGTTAAGCTCAGTGCTTTCCCCATCGTGTCTCGGATAACCTCTCAATCTATCAAAAAAACACATGCAGCATTTATTTCAGTTGGCAGCTTTCTATAATGAAGATTTAATAAAATATGTTTTTATAATTTTTTTGAGTTTGTTGCATAGTGACATACTCTCGGTCAAACTGTATGAGGGAAAGTAAGGTGTAGAAACCAGAGAGATGAATGGGTTAGATGCCTGGTCAGCGGTAGAATGGGCCTTTCTGCTCCTTCCCATAATTAGCAGCAAAACTGACATATTACTAATTTTACCTTTTTCAAATTATTTAAATTATTGAATTTTTAAGGTAAAGCAATAAGAGCGCAATTTACGAATAAACTATATAAAACAATACTTTCTGTAGAGCCATAAGATTGACCACCTTTGTAGCAGTTTAATTTTCTAAGCAATATGTTATTTTTTTGAATGTATGTGAATAGTATGCAATAAATCACACTGACTAATAGTTCTAAATTGCCTCCCTACCCTCATGAGGTCTGCCATCACCAAAGGCTAAATGCAATATCCCTTCATTACCCACAGAGAACAGTACATGCAATAGCTAACATTTCCCTCATGAATATAAAACATAATTCACCCCACTGTTAAAATGGAAGTCAAGGAGGCCTCCTTGTGGAATACATGCACAACAGAAATGTGCATGCATCGAATCTTTAAAAAAATCATAACGTGTTAAGTAGTTCAGTCCAAGTAAAATGAAAAAGTGATTCCCACAGCTTCAATTCATCCCACAAAGAGGAAAAAGCTTGTTCTAATTTACTGAAACTGACCACTTTTCAGATTTATGCATACTAGAAGCTTTTGCATGACCCATAGACACATACCAAATAAAAATGAGCTGTCTTTGTTAAATAGATATATACAGTATATCTGAAACTTCCCTTCTAATACTCATAGCATGGGCTTTCCGTAACTGATAAATCAAGAAATCTGCTAATCCTGCAAAATGTGTTAACAATAATAATTTACAGTATTTATTATATAGAGCAGTTCACATTATAACATAGCTCAGAGGTCTGAGCAGACAATGTCCATTTGAACAACAGAAATTCAGTGATGTCCTGCTTAATCAATTTCAAAGTTATCAAAGGCCAGGATTTAAATGTGCATGGGGTGCCAGTCTATTGCAGGGCACACTGCCACACTGACTCTGTCACCAATTAACCAAGGCATCTTTGGGATGGAGGAACTCTCTTATAATAACACACACACACCGGGCCAGGATTAATTTCTAGCACAGTGTACCTGTGAAGCAGCAGTGATAACCCCTGTGTCAACAAGGAGTCTTTAATGACATAAACTTAGAATTTTTAACTTCTATTCGCAATCTTTGGGGAAAAAAAAAAATGTATTTTGTTTGTAAGGTTTATCCACTTTGTACAGTATGTGATAAAATTGGGGGCACAATAATCAGTGCTGCTATTCTGTGCTCAAATCCATGCTCTGTCCCTGTCCATGGGGTTTGAACATTCCTCTCATGTTTTTTTTTCTCTTTTTGCCCTTTTTTCCCCAATATCTTTTTGATGTTTGAGTCATGCCAGGTGAAAGGGGTCTGTGAATATCAAGATGCAGTCTAAGGCTTTTTTGTGAATTTTTGGAAAATGTGGCTAACTCTGGGAAACCTGATTACTATTCCAAAGCTTCACAACTTGGTTCTGACTTGGATAAGATATTACAAATAGACCTTTTAATACTGGTTATCATCCACAACTTTTTACGAGATGTCTTCAGGAATTTCTTTTACTCATGACATGATTTTACAAGCTGGGTGCTCGCAGCTTCGACTATGCAAAGTATTCAAACATCGGAACCAAATTATCCGTTAATGTGGTGTACTCTTTCAATGTTTAATTTATTCACGCCTGAAGATTAGAGAGCTGATCACTCTTCAGATCATACCAAAGAAAGAAGCTCTGGTTTTTGCTGTTTTTTAACTTTCTCCTCTTTATAGCATAGCAGTCCTTAAAAAGATCCCACCATATCAATGGCAAAAACTTGGAATGATGTATTTGGTGCTCTGTCTAGGACTGCTCTCAGCAAGACGCAGAGTAAATTGTCAAGGATGCTGTCCCTGAACCCAAAAGGAAGACAGTGAGACCAAACTAACAAGAAACACTTTCCTTTTAATATAAATAACACACACCCTGTGATTGACTAGCTCTTTGCCCAGGAATCATTCCTGCCATGCTCCCTATGGCTTTTGGGATAGGCTCCAGCCCCTCATGGCACTGTCCAGGAATACCTGAGCTTTGAAAAAGGTATGGTATAGTATGGGATAAATAGCACAAAGGATCGAAACAACCTCTCTGATACTTTTCTGGGTCTATCCACAAGTCACATCTATCTGTTGGGGTTGTTGACTAACAAGGTGTGAAATACCAGGGGTTCCTAGTTGGTGTGGACACCATAATAAACTTGAACCCAATGAAAGCCAAAAAATCTAAATTTTGGTGAGTTCCTGAAAAATAATTTAATTATATATATTAGAGTATTACAAATTACTCATTGCCTGTTACTGAATTTGGGAGAAAAAAATCTTGATACTACTAGTTTCTTACAGGCAGGACTTCAGACACTTCAAATGCTGGGCCAGGCAACATAACTATGTGGCAGTTGGTTGGGTGGGGTGAGATGTTTGATTGGCAGCAGAACACAGGGCAAGGAAGGAGAACACACTCTTTACATCTTGAAGGTTTGAGAAAGAGCTGTGTCTTGTTTCCTGTTCATACCAGATTGAAGATGTTTCCTGTAACCCTTAAAAATCGGAAAATGATATCGTAGATCTCATTAGGTGCTTACAGTGCAGCATTATTATATATTGTTGTTTAATAAACAAACAGATTATTGGGGTGAATCTGTGACATAAGCAACACCAGACACATAAGAAATTTGACAAACAAGAGGAGACCATTCAGTCCATCAAGCCTGTTTGTGTAGCTTAATAGCTAAGCCATCCCAACATAGTATCCAGATTCTTCTTAAAGGTTGTTAAAGTTTCTTCTTCACCTACATGTCTCGCTAGTTTGTTACAGAGTTCCACAACTCTGAGTACAGAAGTGCTTCCTGGCTTCAGTCTTAAATGGACTTTCCTTTAGTTTCCAATAGTGACAATAGTCCCAAGGGGACTTCAGTTTTTAGTAGTGAGAAGAAGCACACATGGGTTTGATGGGAGATTGGTGGTCACTTTAAAGGGAACAGGTGTTCATTGTGAAACAGTTGGAGCAGAGCAGCAGTGGTCTATGACAGACAGTGCCAAATACGTCACAAAAGTGGCTTTTTACATTATGCTGAAATGGGTTTGTTTACAAATTGCATATCCGTGTATAATTTGGCTAGTCTACTTAAGACATGAATATCTTAAATAAAATTCATCCATCCATCCATCCATCCATCCATCTTCTTCCACTTATCCAAAATCAGGTTGCGGGGGCAGCAGCTTGAGCAGAGATGCCCAAACTTCCCTCTCCCCGGCCACTTCTTTTAGCCCTTCTGGGGGATCCCGAGGCATTCCCAGGCCAGCCGGGAGACATAGTCCCTCCAGGGTGTCCAGGGTCTTCCCCGGGGCCTCCTCCCGGTTGGACGTGCCGGAACACCTCACCAGAGATATGTCCAGGAGGCATCCTGATCAGATGCCCGAGCCACTTCATCTGACTTCTCTCGATGCGGAGGAGCAGCGGCTCTACTCTGAGCCCCTGCCGGATGACTGAGCTTCTCACCCAAACTTTAAGGGAAAGACCAGACACCCTGCGGAGGAAACTCATTTCAGCCGCTTGTATTCGCGATCTTGTTCTTTCGGTCACTACCCATAGTTCATGACCATAGATGAGGGTAGGAACGTAGATTGAATGGTAAATTGAGTGCTTTGTCTTACGGCTCAGCTCCTTTTTCCCCAGGACAGACCGATGCAGAGCCCGCATCACTGCGGATGCCGCGCCGATCCGCCTGTTGATCTCACAATTCGTTCTTCCCTCACTCATGAACAAGACCCCAAGATACTTGAACTCCTCCACTTGGGGCAGGATCTCGCCTCCAACCCTGAGAGGGCACTCCACCCTTTTCCGGCTAAGGACCATGGTCTCGGATTTGAAGGTGCTGACTACCATCCCAGCCACTTCACACTCAGCTGCGAACCGATCCAGATAGAGTTGAAGATCACGGCCTGATTAAGCAAACAGGATAACATCTGCAAAATTATTTATTTTGCAAATAAAATTCTCCATGTCTAATTAACTGTATATTCCATAGTAACAGAGAAAGATTTAGTTGTTCAGGCAATTGGAAATACCTGCCCCCACTCCCAAACACCATGTATTTTTTTAGTGATTTTTAATCCTTTATTCATCATGTAAACTTTCTTGCATTAGGAATTTGTCATTTTTCGAATGGCTCAAAAACTAATCAGCACATCGTCATCTCATAACAGGCTTAAGTTTCCAGTTTGGTATTTTTCCATCCAGCCATTTTAGCTCTAGACTGTCCTCAATAAAGTTTGACACACCCATCATCGAGATATCAATGTTTTCGGTATCATTGGACCCTAAAAGAGATCTGTCGAAAACTGGAGATGTTTGAGGAATCTAAATGATAGGTTATGTTGTGGGAAGATGCAAAGGAAAAAACAAAATCTTTCTGTCTACTGGGTCTGCCTAGACATCAACGCTTTCTGAATACTGTGTGAAGTGACCGATCAACTAACCATAATACTACACTCAACTTAGCTTGTGTTACCCTCCTTCTCCACAATCTGGCCAGTACTTTCCTGCCGTTTAAGCCTTTTAAGTTGTTTACTGATCTACTGTATGTTGTAGAAATGGCACTGAAAAACATTTGTCACCAAATAAAAAATATTTTTTGCGTGGAAAAAGTATTTGTCAAGACTTAGAAATCCTGCCCTAGTCAGTCTAAGCGCTTTAGCAAAGACAAATCTCAGGACCTCTTAATTCTCTAATTTTATTTCTAATTGAGTTCCTTGGTTACTAGCGTTTATAATTTTTGCAGTATGTGAAATAACATGTAAAACATTTTAGGGTGGTTGTCACCTCATAGCCCTAAAAATGATTGAAGGCTGAAGTGTTTTCAATGATTAGCTTGTACGTTCTCCTTGTGCTTTTGTGCGTTTTGTCCCAGTGACTTTACTGAGTTGAGTTTTGAGTTGATTTAGTATCTCTATGTTCATCCAGTGTGAGGATGTGCCCTGTGATGGCTACTTTTTGTCTCATTGCTTCCCACAACACCAACAGCAGTTCTTGTATAGCCCAAAATCACACACAGGCCCTGTTTTTTGACAACTTCCCACAAAGAAATCATTAATTGTGGCCCAGCTAGATTGTAGTTACCCATTGTGTAATGACAAAACACAGCAGTTTTCTGTACATGTAAATGCATTATGATTATGGCATGCCATTAAACTCATGAAATAAGTTATACAAGATACAGTCTGTCTTTATCATAGCAAGCATGTCCGTTTGCATTTCTATTTATGGACAGCCTTATTGGAAGTGACATCAATTTATATCACATAACTTAATCATTAAAAAAGGAAAAGTACATCCTTCTGTGGCAGTAATTCATCTTTGGTGACCATGCCTGATTAAATCAGAGAGCAACAGAGGCCCTGGTCTGTGTGTTTCAATTTAAAATCAGTTCTTAAAAGCCATAATATTGACAGTGAAATTTGAAACGGGACTATTGGCTCCCCTTAGTTGTGCAGTTGGTCAGTGTTTTCGTCACTTTGAATTTACTTGAATTTAGTGTGTAGTAGTAATTTTACATGGCAGGTATCCAAAATGAAACAGAATCTCATAAGTCAGTTGATATTAATGAAGTTATGTGGAACTGGCAAACCGAAACAGCAAGTTATGAAGTCTTACCTCATCGGATGGAGCCCGAGAAGATTTAGAACAATATTAGGATGTGAATGCTCTGGCAATTAAGCAAAATGACTGCTTTGAACATTAATCTTGTCTTACTCGATGTGACAAATTCTTTCAGATAGTACAACATCAATTGACTTTTCCTCCATCCATCTAACATGTAAAGCAAAGAAGATATTGTACATTGAGCTCTAAAACACTGAATGGTACCGTATACACAAATTTTGTTTGTTATTGTGGTTGCTGAGAGGGATTGTCATTTTTATGGTGGGAAATTATTCAGTCACTTTCCTTTGCTGACTTTCATTTATGTACTTCATTTTGTAGTTACTACAGAGAGGTGTATTTCATGTTATATTACTTTTCTTGATATTGATTTAAATTGTGCATTTTCCGTTCATCCATTTTTAACCTGCATTTTCTTATTTACACTCCCAGGCAGCTGAGGCTTACTCCAGTAGCTGTAGCCATAAGGTATGAAAATGTCTCTCACATCATCATAGGCCATAAAGGGACAAACATGAACAGTGGATGACTTTAGAGCCCCAAGCTGGAAAAACCACAAGTCTTTAGACAATGGGGAGAAAACCCATGAAAGCACAAAGACTCCACACAGTCAGGCTGGAAAACCTCAGTCAAGCCTGTTGGTGAATTTGAATTTTTTTGAGTAAAAATTAATAATATATATTTAGTATATTATGTTAATTATTCCCAGGAAGCAGGAGACATAGCTGGAGGTAGCAGAGTTAAATATGCTAAGATTTGCATTGGGTGTGACGAGGATGGACAGGATTAGAAAATTAGTACATTAGAGGGTCAGCTCAGGTTGGGCGGTTGGGAGACAAAGTCAGAGAGGCGAGATTGCGTTGGTTTGGACATGTGCAGAGGAGAGATGCTGGGTATATTGGGAAAAGGATGCTAAGGATAGAGCTGCCAGGGAAGAGGAAAAGAGGAAGGCCTAAGCGAAGGTTTATGGATGTGGTGAGAGAGGACATGCAGGTGATGGGTGTAAAAGAGCAAGATGTAGAGGACAGAAAGATATGGAAAATAATAATCCGCTGTGCGACCGCTAATGGGTGTAGCCGAAAGAAGAAGAAGATGATTCTCATTTCATTGGTAATGTTAATACACTGTTCTGTGATGGACTTGCACCCTGTTCTGTCATGTGTCCAGTGCTGCTGAACACAATTAACTGGCTCCCTATTGAACCAAAGTATGGATTAAACCAATTCTTAAAGGAATGGCTGAGGAAATTTAGAAGGGTCTGATGAACAATGTTTTAAGTGTTCCAGTTACACAAGTTTACTCAATCAAGTTCATATAATATGTCATATTGCAATAATACAATATGAAAATGTTTAAGGCCATGTAGTTAGAATTTTTATGAAATTCAGTTCAAAGCTGTTAATTTATTCATGTCCGTTTGACTTTGATAAGATAATTCAGGTAAAAAAAATGCTTTCTTAAATAGCAGTAATAATAGTAGTATCACATGTACAGAGTATAGTGAAATTCTTACTTGAATGTCAAACTAACATGCTGGCACCATGATAAACAAGAATTACATTTAATATAAAACAAAAATGAATGCACCGGATGTATTCCTTACCCCTGTGTCCGTGCCACTTAAACAGTTATGCTCTTCTTTTCTGAAACATTGTGGAAGAAACCAAGCAGAAACCTGTCGGATAGGTAGCTAGCACTGTGCAAGTTTAGTAACATACTGCCGGTATAATACATCACGTAGCAAAATTTAGTATGAAGATTGTGCACCACTGCTGTCTTCCTTTGCAAGGTGGTCAGCATCAAATTTGTATGATTTGTCAGCTGGCCAAAACTCAGACAGTTGCCACATATGCAGTGTGTCTCTAAATGCTGTGCACTAGCTTCCAACCTGCAGCAAGCAAGTTAAACAAGAATCAATTGATTGAAGAGATAAAGTTGCAATTCACATTAAGCGTATAGTTCTCCAGGAAAGGTATGATATGCTCTAAAAAACAGTCCATCTCTACAGAAAAGTGCCACTGCTAACCTATAAGTGTGTGAAGCATTGCAGAAATGTAATTCAAGTGTACTCTGAAGTGCTGAACCTGTAGGAGCCTTCTTACCATGCACCGATCTTGTGACTGACCCAAAGAGTCTGAAGATGAGATCCATTTAATGTGTCCTTCTCAGAGAGATGAGGAGATGGAGCCTATTACAGTAGCAACGACTGCAAAACAGAAATGTCCTGTGAAGGGTTCCGTCCATCGTCCATCATAGAGCTCACACATACAGGTAATAGGCAGAAGGCAAGTCTTCTATCGCTGGTAACTGCAGATTTCAGCTTTTGGCAGAGGAGTTACTGTATGTTAGAGAGGCATTGAGGCTCAGAGTGGCTTTTCTAGATAGAATCCTTGTTTCTGTGTAATTTATGATGCTAACCATCTTTTACACATTGCAGCTGCTGTGAGAGTTTGATCCTTGTAGAAAGACGCATTTGTAAATTTTAATTTTCATCAAAGGTAGTTGGTGTTAAAATCAAAACATTTGATTGCCTTTTAGATTTTGTTTGGAGGGCCCAGTGTTCTTTAATGTGCACTTTCTTTATCCCAGTCTGAATACGCATTGAAAGGGTACCAAATAAGCTTTACATTCCTACTGAACAGCTATGAGAGACTCACTCTCAGCCTGAGCTGTACTCAATTTGTCATTTTTTTCCACCTCCTCAGCTTACAAGCTGTTGTGAAACAGGATTTTCTTCTTGACGCTAAAATGCTGTGCACAGGCAGGCTTGTGGCTTAGCCAGTGGGGATTCTTTTGATACTTCGCCTTGGGAATCCTTCTGCAAATCCAGACTGTGACATTTATAGTATATTTCAGAACGAATTATACTTTTTTAGTGGCTGTGCTTATTACTTATTCTGATCTGACTTTTACTAGCACTGTCCAGGACTTTGGAATATTTTCTCTTTTTTATTTTTTAATTTTTAATTTTATTACTACATTAGTCTTATATTTGGGCACTTTGGTAGTGTAGACATTTGTGCTGCTGCTTCAAAACTCCAGTAGGGTGAGTTCAAGTCCAGCCAGGTCACCCGCTTGGTGATACATTCTCCTGGTGTTTGAGTGGGCTTTCCTCTAGGTACTATAGTTTTCTTCCCAGTTCCCAAAGATATGCAGTTAGGTTAAATGGTGACTATAAGTAGCCTGAGTATGCATGAGTGACCTTCTTCTTTCGGCTGCTCCCGTTAAGGGTTGCCACAGCGGATCACCTTCTTCCATATCCTGACATTAACTTGTATTATATGGTGTAACACAAAAGATAGGAGAGGTATGCATTGTTTGGGGCAACTTGTGGCTATCCCCATAAAATTAAACAAGCATATGAAATAAAGTGCATGAAAAATGAAAAAAAAATCAGCCTTCTACAATCGGGCAGACACTCAAAATGGTGGCTCTTTCATTTAACCAGGATTCTGGGAAGAAGACGTGGGTCCTGGTGGTCGGACCCTGGAAGTGAAGTCATTAATGGAAAGGTGTCAATCTTCCTTTTTGCAGATGAAGGAGAAGAGAGATCATTATTAGACAGCACCACCTCGTGTTTCAGTGGAAAAGTGCAGTCACTCAAATCCTTAAGCTCTTACAATGGGTTTAATAATAACTGGATGAGTTTATTGCTTTTCCTATAGTCTCCACTGACACTGTAATCTTTAAAATGTTTTGTAACCTAATTTGATTTGCAACACACCTTGAGATTGTGCTTACTAGAAGAAAGTGTTGTTTCAAATGAAGACTGAATGTCTGCTGCCTCACAACTTCTTGACCTGGATCATGGCCAGTGGAGTTTTGTTTTTGGGTTTCCAGTTTAATTCTCTTCCTCATCCCTAAGACACGCTTATTGGGATAGTTGACTACTCAAAAGGAGCCCAGCATGACTTGGAGGGTGTGTGTGCATTTGCCCTAAAATGCCTCATTCAGATTCATTCCTACCCTCTACTTGAGGCTGCTGGCATAGGTGCAGCTCCACATAATATGAGAACAGAAATAAATAGTTAATACATTGGATATATAGATGGAAGAATGACTGATTTACCAATGCCATCAATTTGAATATAAACCAACCATTTTTGAGTCCATTTATTAAAACACAGTGTCACCAAAGGTTAGAATCTATACCAGAAGTATTTGACACAAGGCAGTAACACACTCCAGAAGATGCACTAGTCCTTCAATGGGTGGACTCCCTCACAAACTCATATTCACTCATGCAGGATCAATTTACAGTCCACACTTAATCTAACAAGGACGTGTTTACAATGTGTCAACTAAACAGGAGTCCCTGGAGAAGACCCACACAGACAATGGGGGAAATGTTCAAACTGCATACAGGACAAAGGCAGGACACAGGGTTCAGATCCAGAATGATGAATCCATGGCAGATAGGACTAAAAAACGACCTCCATACTATACTTGTAAAAAAAAAATATTTCAGAGCTATCCATCTATCTCGCTTTTTCAAACTGGCTTTGTGAATTTCAGAGCCACTAGTAATTCAAAGAAGTAATTCACTGAAATAGATACTTATTCCAAAATACTGCATTAAAGCAAACACATTATTATCTCAATTGTATTCTGGAGAGTTGTATAGCATTATTTGCTTTTAAAGCACCCTCTGATTGTGCTCTCTGTCAAACTGATAGTTTACTTTGGTTGAATGAAAGCTAAACACTAGCCTACAGTTTCAGGCAGCTGCTCTGTCATCAGGTTTATAGTGCATCTCCTCTATTAGTGTGTGATCAGTTTCTACACTGACTGAATTAGGTCTGTGGTTTAGTACCGTTTGAATCCTACAACACATAAGACGACTTTCATCATACATTACATATTGAGCCTGAAGTAGCATGATTTTTGCTATTCTCCTAATACTTTAAGGACAATGCCGAGTTGAGATTTGAACATCCTAAGGTGCCTATGTCATATACTGTACTTTATTTAGTGGTCTCTGCAGTCCTTTTGTGTGAAGACACTGTACATCCGTGCATCTATATGAACTAAGTTCCATCTGTTCACTGTGTCTTTGCTCAGTATTTTGGCATCAGTTTCGTAATTGTAAAGTTTGCTTAGGCTAAAACAATTCACGCCTTCCTTTTAATGAAAACCCCAAAGACCTGGTGTCAGAATTGTACCCTGTGTAAAAGATAGCCTAGCCACAGACAGACACAACAGCACAGTTCAAGACACACGGGTTTATTTATTCCAAATCTTTTACACTCTTTTCCACACTCACAATTCCTCAGTCCTTTCCTCTCCTCCACCACCTCCACTTCTCCTTTGCAAGCTCCGTCTATCTCCTCCTGACCGGCTCCTCTACTGGACTGAGGCGGCCCCTTTTACAATGCCCCAGGTGCTTGATTCCACTTCCTGGTGTGGTGGAAGTGCTGTCCTCCAGGGCTCAGCAACCATCCAGGCAGCCCCTTGGTTGGACCACGGACCCCCACGGGGCTGCGCTCCCAGCTCTGTAGTTGTGGTCCTGGATGGAAATCAGGGGGGCTGCCTTCTTGCATCCAGGGAAAATATTGCCCCCTTCGCGGTTCTTCCCTGACCCAGACGACCTGATGGAGCAAGGTCCCTGGCCACCTGCCACACCTGTCATTGTACTTTCTCCAGGATTGTTACAGTTAGGTCCATAAATATTTGGACAGAGACAACTTTTTTCTAATTTTGGTTCTGTACAATACCACAATGAATTTTAAATGAAACAACTCAGATGCAGTTGAAGTGCAGACTTTCAGCTTTAATTCAGTGGGTTGAACAAAAAGATTGCATAAAAATGTGAGGCAACTAAAGCATTTTTTAACACAATCCCTTCATTTCAGGGGCTCAAAAGTAATTGGACAATTGACTCAAAGGCTATTTCATGGGCAGGTGTGGGCAAGTCCGTCATTATGTCATTATCAATTAAGCAGATAAAAGGCCTGGAGTTGATTTGAGGTGTGGTGCTTGCATGTGGAAGATTTTGCTGTGAACAGACAACATGCGGTCAAAGGAGCTCTCCATGCAGGTGAAAGAAGCCATCCTTAAGCTGCGAAAACAGAAAAAACCCATCCGAGAAATTGCTACAATATTACAGTGGCAAAATCTACAGTTTGGTACATCCTGAGAAAGAAAGCAAGCACTGGTGAACTCAGCAGCAAAAGACCTGGACATCCACGGAAGACAACAGTGGTGGATGATCGCAGAATCATTTCCATGGTGAAGAGAAACCCCTTCACAACAGCCAACCAAGTGAACAACACTCTCCAGGGGTAGGCGTATCGATATCCAAGTCTACCATAAAGAAGACTGCATGAAAGTAAATACAGAGGGTGCACTGCAAGGTGCAAGCCACTCATAAGCCTCAAGAATAGAAAGGCTAGATTGGACTTTGCTAAAGAACATCTAAAAAGCCAGCACAGTTCTGGAAAAACATTCTTTGGACAGATGAAACCAAGATCAACCTCTACCAGAATGATGGCAAGAAAAAGTATGGAGAAGGCGTGGAACAGCTCATTATCCAAAGCATACCACATCATCTGTAAAACACGGTGGAGGCAGTGTGATGGCTTGGCGTGCATGGCTGCCAGTGGCACTGGGACACTAGTGTTTATTGATGATGTGACACAGGACAGAAGCAGCCGAATGAATTCTGAGGTGTTCAGAGACATACTGTCTGCTCAAATCCAGCTAAATGCAGTCAAATTGATTGGGCGGCGGGCGTTTCATGATACAGATGGACAATGACCCAAAACATACAGCCAAAGCAACCCAGGAGTTTATTAAAGCAAAGAAGTGGAAAATTCTTGAATGGCCAAGTCAGTCACCTGATCTTAAAACAATTAGCATGCATTTCACTTGTTGAAGACTAAACTTCGGACAGAAAGGCCCACAAACAAACAGCAACTGAAAGCCGCTGCAGTAAAGGCCTGGCAGAGCATTAAAAAGGAGGAAACCCAGCATCTGGTGATGTCCATGAGTTCAAGACTTCAGGCTGTCATTACCAGCAAAGGGTTTTCAACCAAGTATTAGAAATGAACATTTTATTTCCAGTTATTTAATTTGTCCAATTACTTTTGAGCCCCTGAAAAAAATGCTTTAGTTGCCTCAAATTTGTATGCAATCTTTTTGTGCAACCCACTGAATTAAAGCTGAAAGTCTGCACTTCAACTGCATCTGAGTTGTTTCATTTAAAATTCATTGTGGTAATGTACAGAACCAAAATTAGAAAAAAGTTGTCTCTGTCCAAATATTTATGGACCTAACTGTATATCTGTTTTGTAATATGGAGACCCAAACAGCATAAAATATTTCAGATGAGGGCTCACTTGTTAAGTTTTATTAAGTACTAGCAGAATACCCGCGCTTCGCAGCGGAGAAGTAGTGTGTTAAAGAAGTTATGAAAAAGAAAAGGAAAAATTTTAAAAATAACGTAACATGATTGTTAATGTAATTGTTTTGTCATTGATATGAGTGTTGCTGTCATATATATATATATATACTGTATATATACTGTATATATATATATATATATATACACACACACATAAACATATATACATATAAACATATCTACATATACACATATCCACACATACACATCTATAGATATATACATATACACATCTACATATATATAAATATATATACACACACATATACATATATACATACATACATACAGATAAATATACTGTACATATACACACACACACACACACATACATGCAGATTATATTATATATTTATACAAAGTATATATCAAAATACCCTCGCTTTGCAGAGGAGAAGTAGTGTGTTAAAGAAGTAATGAAAAAGAAAAGGAAACATTTTGAAAATAACGTAACATGATTGTCAATGTAATGAATGCAATTGTTTTGTCACTGTTATCTATATATATCTCTATATTTATATCTATATATATCTCATATATATCTCATATATATATATATATATATATATCATATATCCATTCCTAAAAAATTAAATCGGCAGGCTATTTAGTATCAGTGCAATATGCTGCTTGTTAAAACGGATGACTCCCGCTTTTACGTGCACTTACTATAGTGCTGCGTGGGTATTATGAAGTATCGGAAAGTCATTTTTATTTAGTTGACAGAAATATGTTTGGTAGGAATGAAAGGTAAATTTAGACAGCATTGCATAAATTTTTCTTCACCATAGAAATTTAAAGAGTAAATTCAACTTACATTCCTACTTAAGATGTTTCTGTCGACTAAATAGAACCTACTTATATCCAAATTTGAGCTATTGAGGTGTCGTCTACCTGCCTGGATATGTCACCCTCGCTTCGCTCTTACTTTTTTACCGTTCATGTAATCATGGCTAGTCGCAAAAAAATTAGAACATGGAAGGAGGATCACACTGAGTATGGCTTTACCAAAACAATTATTGATGGCGGATAAAGTATCCATTATTCATAAAGCTTCAATTGGTGATCTTTTTTTCTGCGTGAACCTCATATTTTTTCATACTTCTTCTCAAACCAAGGGGGTGCGAGGGTAAAATGAATCGGGAAACGCTGATTTATATATATTGAATATACTGAAATAGTTTCACTGTCAAATAATGCAAACAATACGCGGCACGTGTTTCACCCTAATTCTGGGCTCATCAGGCGTACACACTCACTGCACCCTGTCTCGGGAATCGAACCTCGGACGTCAGCGCTAGAGGCGAAGCCTCTCGTGTTGCACCACGGCATGTGTTTCGTTTATTTGACAGTATGTAGATCGGGGTGTATGGCTGCTCGAGTTTTGCAGGGCAGGAGACGCCACTTTTTGCAGACACATTCACGTGATCAAAAGTCTCCGCGCTCTTTGGAGGTCATTCATATACAATATATATAACTGATCAGCCATTGGCCTCGCTCACTGAGTGCAAGGGAAAAAAATAAAATGTAGTCTATAAGCTATTAAACAGTAAAACATTAACGTTTTAAGAAGTAAAGATACACTGAGCACCAGTGGAGTGGTTTCGGGTAAGCTACATTTTAAAGCCGGTATAACATAACAGCAGCTAAAATGTATATGGATCATCTCTCGGTAGTAGATCCCTTTTGAAAGGCGCTAAACGACGGCTGTGGTATAGAAATTACATTTTCTAGGTGAACGTCCAAAATTCTGCGCGTGGTAATGTGCCTTACCGGCATTACCAGCAATTAAAAGAAAATCATTTTTGTGTCCTCTGCAGTGTTAAGAGAAAAGGCTTTGGTTGGGGATAAAAGGAAAAAGGTGTAAAGAAAGGAAACTTGCCCTTTTCTTTAATATAGTGTAGAGAGAGGTCTTCGCTGACGATATAAGGTGGGTCTCGTTTAGACTGGAGAGACGGCCCTGCCATTTACTTCTCCGGGATGTCACTGTCGGTCCTCCACTCCTGTGCATGTCTTCATAATCCGACCTGACGACCTCATAATCGTATACGTGTAAAAGAAAGTGCGAAGCACCTTAATAGTAGTTTGCCGGGGTCTAGAAATGGGATCCCGTGTTTACATTTGTCTGGACTATAGCTCATGGGAAGGGGGAAAAAAATTAAAAGTGTTTACTTTCACTTAAGGCAGAAGCGCAGTCAGTGTCTCAAAGGCCGGCACAGCTACACAGGCGTGCTTGCGCACCGGCCGCCCGACTTTTGTAGTATTTTTGCAGTGAAGGAAACACCACTTTTTGCAGACATGTTTACTTTCACTTAAGGCAGAAGCTTAGTCAGCGTCTCAAAGGCCAGCACAGCTACGTACGCGCGCGCCAACTGCCCGACTTTTGAAGTATTTTTGCAGTGCAGGAAACGCAAAACTCTCCGCGCTCTTTAGAGGTCTTGCTTTCTCTGCGCACTGCGCTCATAGTATAGCTATAGCTCATTTTGCTATTATGATGATGTACATTACCATTTATTAATGGCCTCCTTAAGATTCTTTTCAGTTGAACATCTCGTTAGCTGCCTTCTTTACTTGGGTACATTGTCTGAAGTGGAGAGTGATGGTTCTGGTAATTTTATATAAGGCATATTTTCTATTCTCAGACCCCCCACTGTGAAATAATATCTAATATTTTACAATTTGTTTGTATGAAATTACATTGGCACAAATCCATTCAAATCTGAATTCTGTCCAGATACATCTGTAAGGAATTAGTTTCCAATCTTCCTTATTTATTGTCGTCTTCAAAAATTTAACTGTAATCAACTTGTTTATTCCATCTTCATCTAAGTCATGTATGTAATTTAAGACATGCAGCAGCCCCAGTACTAGCTGATGGATTCATGGATATCTAAGGGCAAAAAAGTAATTGACTAGTGACATGTGTGAGCGGACAGTCAGCATGGGTTTACACCGATGAGATACTGATTTACTAAGCTGTTATAGTTTATTGACGAAATAGCAGAAATATGTGATAGTGGGAGAGTATAATGTTATTTAAGTTGACTTTCATAAAGCCTTTGTTGAGGCACCTCACAGGAGACTAATTAATTAATTAATTGTCAAATTATGGGAACATTAGGGTTTGGTGTGAAAAAACACCAGATAATGTCACAAGTGTGTTTTTAGGAAATATGTGAATGGATTTAAATTATTTTCTCTTTTCTCTTCCTGAATTTCAAAACTGTGCTAACAAACTATTGTGTTTTCTGCTCCTATGAAGAGTACCTTGCCATTTACCCTCTTGTCTACTCTATATATATATATATATATATAAAATCCTAAGCCTAAAAATGCAACGGCAACGTTTTTATGTCATGTTTTTTGTCACGCTTTAAATCGGGCTTATTTTAAAACCTATATATATGTTTGGTATAATTCTTTTCAGAATTTATCAAACTTTAATGTGAAGTTGTTAGATTTTAAGATTCTTATTCTGTTTTTAAATTATAAACTAAAAAATATCAAGAACTCACGTCCCACAAGACAGGACTTTGTGCCAAAGGATTTAACCACGCCTGGGACTGGAAATAAAAGACAAGGAGTAGGACAGCTGCTTTACAGGCTTTTAAATGTTCGAAGCACTGTGCGAGATGCAGATAACGCGGCAGGCAGCAGCAGCAAGTCAACAGCCGATCGGGCAAAGAGGAGGTAAAAAAAAACTGTATTTGTTTCCCATTGTTTCACCTTTTAAGAGGAGGTTTCGGAGGAGCGACTGTGTCTCCTTGGGGTGTGTTTAGTCCTCTTCACAACGCGATCGGCAGAGACACGAAGTAGCTGGGGAGCGAAGCAAGCAGATCATAATTTTACTTTAGACTAAAATTTGGCAAGTTCGAAAGATAGGAGCCTGAGTGTTGTCTTGTGAATTGAAAAACCAAAAAACAGTAAGGATTAGAATTAAAACCAAATAAATGAGGTAAATGAATAAATTCACACCTATATGAATCAATTAAACCATGCACATTTTGAGAGTAAACAGTTTTAAAGAGACGTCATAACACCATGTTTTATTGGGCCATATAGCCACCAAGGGGTGATAGCTGTACCAAAAGTAGCTCTGGTTAATACTGTATTTTCATCTGTCTGACCGTCCATCCATCCATCCATCCATTTCCTTAACTCACCTAATTCAATAGTGCAATAGTTGTGGCTGTCTAGAACCTGTCCTAGTAGTACTGGGCAGTAGGTGAGAGCCAACCCTCAATGGGGTACCAGACCTTCACAGGGCACCCTCACTCTCATCCACTTTTTCCATGACAATTTAGAGATGCCATTTAATCTAACATGGTTGATTTTGTTAAGTTAGGAGAGCCTGTGGTTCCTTTAATAAAAAAATCCACATGTGACATGTGCAGAACATGGAACCACCACCCAAAATGTACCCTGAATTTCAACACAAACATAGTTACTGATGCACTGAGGCAGCAGTGAATAACACAGCAGAGACTGCAGCACATTAAAAGAGAAACACGCAAAGTGCCAGGTACTTGGACACAGAAATCCAAAGCAGAAACTAATTAGGCTAGGAGATGAGTTCCACATTATTCCTTCCTATCTGGGGACTCCAAAGGACAGAATTATAAAAAGAAGTGTTGTTATTTGGATCGCTTCATTTTGAATGGCAAGCAAGTGCTATTATATTTCTGTATTTCTAGAATGTAATAACACTTTCTTGTCAGTCACAAGTAAGCTATTATGGTTATAACTGGAAGGACTGGCATTCCATTCAGCTTTTTGCCAGTACTTGTAAGACTGGCTGCAGACCCCCAAGGCCTTGAATGAAGTGTTATATTATTCTGGCTATGAACACCACTGATGCCAAGCTGTTTGTGTATTTATAGAGTGTACAAAAAGAGTTTAAAAAGTACAGTATATGGAGACCAGCTTGGGGTTTGGGAAAATTTAAATAACAGGAACATCAGAGTAAAAAGGTACAAATTGTCTTTCTAGACATGTGTGACAGACTAACTTAGACACCATTTAAATATCTGATTACTCCACCCAGTTTTATTGAGACTGGGAACTCCTGAAATTGTTACCAACCATTAATGAGTACAGATCTGCTGTTTAGAAACCAATATTGTCAAACATGTTAATTGCCGAGTCAGATAAATACAGACATCCTCCAAGGAAGGAGCAGTTCTGTTATCACAACTTTGTATTCTTTGTAATATCAACCAGCCAAAAATTTCAAAGTGGTGACTCTTTTGCAAGACAGTAAATACTGATATCCTGTAGACAGCCATCACAATAATCAGTTACAGGATAACCCAGGAAATTTGCCTTTAACTTATCACCTCAGTCCAAACAATGGGTGCCTATTGCCTGTTCATCTGCTGGGTTTTAAATGTAATATTGACAGCTTTATTTTCCTAAGAGAGAAATGGAATGACTCAGTGTACAAAAAATGTCCCCCTCTGACACATGCTGTGCAGGGAGGGGGTATGGCCTGTTAATGCCTTCTAGCTAATGTCATCAAAATAAGAGTGCAAAAAGTTCATGAAAATGTTAAAATTCCCTTAATGCTCGCTACCATTAAAGGAGCTCTACAATGTAGTTCATGTAATGAATCCTGTTATAAACTTGGAAATGTGATGCTCTGATATTTTTTAAACCAAACCTCTTCACTTAGTGCTTTCCCGTTATTAAATGTAATCTGTTATTTTCATTCTCCTTTTCAGTAGGAATTCTTAGGTTTTATCACAGCGAGGAGAAAAAGAGTACGCAATTAACAGTAAAGCAGTTTAGTGAAATGCATCAAATCGTTGAGCTCCTGAGAACAGAGAGCTGCAGCAGAAAGATTCCAGCATTAGAAGTACACTGAAAGAAAGCAGTAATAATTCTGTAATGAGCTACAAAATAATTATATGACCACTGCTTTTTACAGTAAGCATAAATATGCAGTGCTGTTTAGGAACCCTAAAATTGAAAATGTTGCAACTTGATGAAAGTGCAGCTGTTTATCTTCCATTAGGATGAGTGAGGCAGCTTCATGTGGCCTTTTACAGTCCATTAGTTATACTAAAAGACATCTGGTTACATCTTCAGAGGGGGAAGCTTGGAAAAGAGAAGACGCAATTAAACAGATCAAATGCTTTCCTTGCTCCACTGTATCATCTCTGCTCTTTACATTAGTCAGATTACATGAGAAAAAAAAAAAAAACCTTATTCTTGCTGTGTTCAATTTCAAAAGTAATAATTCATCTTCCAGCTGAATGCTCAAAAACTTCCTTCAAAAATCAGCCATAAAAAAGGCTTAAAAAATAAAATGAAAGCAGCCATCTCCATTTGTTAGAAGTAAAATTGAACATTACAAGTAGGTTGTCTTCTGACCCTGTCTGACGTGAACAGCTTGCCAAGTTGATGATGGAAAAATTTGTTGTTCCTACTTTGGCATTTTTTGAATAAAAATAATGTTGCCTTCTACAGAGTGTGGTAGGTAGTATCACGGTTCCACTTGAATTGGCATGTGAGAGTATTTTAATATGTCCCATCATATCATGTACTTGTTTAATCTGTTTTAATTCAAATGATTTTTTTGTTATATTGCCTTATACTCTGCTTTTGATCTATCTATCTATCTATCTATCTATCTATCTATCTATCTATCTATCTATCTATCTATCTATCTATCTGTCTGTCTGTCTGTCTGTCTGTCTATCTGTCTGTCTGTCTGTCTGTCTGTCTGTCTGTCTGTCTGTCTGTTTGTCTGTCTGTCTGTCTAATATAGTGTAGCTTCTTTCTTGTAGCCTGGTGGCATGAGGCAGCAACACTAACCATGTTACTCATATGTAATAAACAATAATTAGAAAATGGAAGTACTACGGACAGGTTCACGTGTGTTCAGCATCAGCTCCTGCTTTTTGGTTGTTCTTAATAGACCATGACCACCCTGTGTCCTCAGATTGTCTGAAAATGGTGACAAAAACGGTTGAATATCGACAAGAAATATAAAAATCCATCATCCTTTTTTTTTTAAATTAAAACAATGCAAGTTAAGGGTATGTGGTTGAAGCCTATACTAGTCCTAAATGATATTTTCAGTCACCTTGGAAATGCTTCTTATAAGATCTCTGCTTTTTTTCATTCAAGAGAAAATAAGTTCAACTTCCTCTAACCTCTTATGGCCTATTTGGTAAGCTCACAGTATATAATAAGTGCATGCAACTGCATGATAGGCAAAGAGATCAGCGGAGCTACAGATGTGATGATGTATGCAGTGAAGCAATCACCCTTTTTTATATATAATACTTGAGTCAAAATTCTGAAAATTGTTTTTAAGCATGATTAGAAGTATTAAAAAGGCATTCAGATAAGCAAATAATATAGTTTTCAACAGATTTACAGTAGGTGAGAAAATTTACCGTGTGTTGGAATGAAGGTGTGAAGACGTGGGCACTTGATGTTGCAGTTAAGCGTGGAGAACAATGAAGCTTCCCAAAGAGACGTTTGGATGGAGACGTGAGAGATCCATGCGCTGCTTAAAGAGCAGACGGCACCCTGGAGTGATTCACGCTGGGTACGGCTTCACTGCAACAGGGGGGAAAATCCAATGGTTGTTTCTTTTTTGAGTTTCTGTTGTTTATTTTTTTCAGGATAAACTTAGGAACTAGAATTGGAGATTAGTGATGGTGAATGAGTAAGAAAACATTTCTTTTTGCTAACTATAAAAAGTGCAGCCATGCCAGGATGGATTTATTTTTCATTTACTTTTCATTCAAGATGTGTCACATATGAATTTCTGCTCTATTTATTGTACTGAAGTATTTCAAAGCAATCAATTACTTTTTAAAACTTGTTTAATTTGCAATTGCAATTTCATTTTAATTTTTTGCTTTGTGTATGAGAAGAACAGAATGCTGTAAGGTCGAATTTAAATACAAACATCTTCAGTCCTGGCAGCAATGCAGTTCTTCATGTGTTGAACTGAACTAGGCAGCACATTGGCACAACAGTTAGCATAATGGTACTGCCTCTGCTGTAGGCAGCTGGGTAAAAAAAATGCCTGTCTGTTGAGTTGCATGTTCTCCCCATATCCATGTAGTCTTAAAGATATGACATGTGAATTTGGTTGGCTGAGGCCTCGGAAATGGTTCATGAGTGTGCCATGTCATGAATCAGAATTTTGATTTTGCTGGAACAGGCTTTGACTTCTCCATAATGCTGCAGTAGTATTAGCAGATTTACTTTCTTTGATATTTAATAATGCATCTGGTTATCTTTTGAAGAGACATTGCAAGTCATTCTTTAAACAGGAGTACATTTAATAACATTATTCAATAGTAAATATTATATTAGATTTTATCACACACCCACATAAAATAATTCACTTGGGCGTCATGGTACTTTATTAGCACAAACTGCTGAAAAATAGCTTTAAGTTAGATATATATATCAATAGATATAAACTGCACATAAACTTCCTGAAATAGGATAATCAAAATTAAGAGTTTTTGGAAGAAAAACTGCTCTTCTTCTAGAAAGCTATAGAACTGCATGCTGCCTATACAGTACTGTGATGTCCTATCAAAAATATTTTTGTGAAAGCTGCAATGCAAATTCACCAATGCAACCATTTTTATTTTTGACAAATTTCTGATCTTACTTTTGAAAGAAATATAGCAGATAGCAGCAGAATAATTACATTTACACTCAGTATTACAGACACATCAGGGATCAATGTGGTGAAAAGGCCTCTTATTAAATCTAGAGAGCTTATAGCAGTAAGAGATTCTTCTTTGGCACCATGTTGATTGGCATTCACTCGGGGATGGTGATGTTGTGCTAGCAGGGGAGCTGACACTTTCTGGGGTGGAATAAAGTGCAGGTGCAAACACTACATAAAGTCCCCTAGAGTTTGTTATGAAACACAGCCAGTGGTCTTCCCCTGCGCACAATTTGGTGGCGATACAGTAGGTTCAGCAAGTGTGGATTTGCATAACAGACAAAGTCAGCTTTATACAGTATATTAGATATAAAAGCAACAGGGTAGTTAATATTTAAAAATACATTTCTTTGAAAAGTGAAATGGGTAGAATCTAATCATTAAATGGGAAAATTATGAATGACCATCAGTCGTTCAATGCAATGCCTTCCTTGGCATTTTAGGCAGCCATAGTGGCCAGATGACTCCTGCTTAGAGTCACCGTGTCACTCGGAGGAAGCCACTTAATCTGTCTGCTCTTTAAATGTCAAAAATATATATGAACTGTTATGCTATGACTCTGTACTCCTTGGGGTGGCCTTGACTATAAAAAGGTAATATGAAAAATAAAAATTGTTTTTCCTGTTGAATAGTTAGGGTGTCAGCAAACCTGGGCTATTTACAACAGCAACAAGCACAATCTGGAAACAGTGCTAGCTGACCATTAAGAAAAATGACTGACCAGCTTGGTCAGCATTTCTGGACTTCCTTAAAAATGTCTGGTAAATATTACTGTTATTCTTAAAAATTTAATGAGAGCCAAAATGTTATTATTGAGGGATGTATGTAGTGTTTATTTAAACCTTTGGTCCAAGTGCTGAGCCATCAAGAGAAGATAACTAAACAATGAGAATCTAATGGAACACTCTGAGATACCTTAGATGGAGACAGTAAACATGCCACAGATGTTTCGCGGTGACGGTTGAAGCCTCATAAGAGATTAATATGCACCATATTTTCCACCACTTTGGATATAACCATTCTAGCTATTTTCTATATAGAAATTAGACCACTGTTCATTTTTAACAGTTCTAAAGTACCATATGGCCTTTAAAGTAAAGTAAAGAAATGGAAGATTAGTGTGGCAGCAGCAGCATTGGAGGGTGGCTGAAGAAAACCGCCTTCTGTAAACCTTTTGTGAGGAAGCAAGACAGAGACACTGCATTTCACAATGAATGAGGCTACCAGCATCAAAGATAACATGTCAGTCAATGATATTAAAAAATGACACAAAATGAAGTTTTATCAACATACTGTATTATCATACAGCACAACCACCAAAGGACAATGTTAAAAGATATTTAAATATCAATATCAAATGCTAAACATTAAAAGGAAAAACACAAAAGAATATTCATAAATATTATAGAGGTCGCTGTTGCCTCTTACAACCCAACAGACAGAAACACTGAATATAGGTGCCCTGAAGCACCTCTGCCACCATAAACAGGCAATACAATAATAATAAATACCATCAACCAACACAAATCTCTCCTCTACACCTCCCCGTAAACTGTATCCTCTACCTCCCACCTCTGGCTCACTTGCTGGGTCTCCAGCAGTCCTTTATATAGTCCTTGACCTGGAAGTGCTTCTCCTCTTCCGTTCACGTGACATGCCAGCACTTCCAGGTCAAATGAAGAACTTGCATTTTCTTAAGCCGGGAAGTACTTTGGCTATACGGAAAGTAAAGACTCCTAGGACTCCCTGCAGTGTCTCCTGGCGGCACCCACGGTGCCCAGCAGGGCTGCGAAGCCAAACTCCAAATCCCATGGTGCCCTGCAGGAATCTGGGGTAACGCTATACTGCAGGGACATCACCATCTGGCATCCTGGGGGAGGCAGTGTCCCTCAGTAGCTGCTTTCCCCGATCTTTCTCCTCTTAGGGCATTCCGGCCAGGTTGAACAGCAAGCCATCCACCACAATATCCAGTTTTTATTCATTGGGTAAAGTGTTTCGATGATACAAATGGCTGCTGACTAAAATCTCCACAACTGTGGATTTCCGAAAACAAAGACAAAAACTAACCCACCTCTTCCACCTCCCAAAACTGTCCAATATGTAAAGCAACCCATTTACTCAGTATCAGACCCACTGCATCAAGCACAAGGTGGGACCAGAACCCCAAATTCAACAGACAAGAGCAGAACATGAAGAACCCCTTATCAATATGACTGAGCTGGAGAAATGTGAGGCTGTAGCACCAGAGATCCTGTTTTAAGGCTGCCTGCTGACAGAAAGCCGTAACAAGTGCATGGGGCTGGATGCCGACTGCACTTCACTGTGGCTGAGAACCCTGGAAGAAGCCTTTGAGGTGTGAGTCAAACTGCTTTCAGCCTTAATGAACACATTTACAATTCGTATCTTTCTTGGTATTACTATTACACCTAACGTGAATGTCTTTAAAGTGTTTTCAAGCCGAAGATGGAAAATTATTGCACTGTTATTAGTGTCATCAAGCAATTCTACACTGCTGCAATTACAGGCCATTAACTTTTTAATAAAAGGACAAAGAAAGAGAAGCTTTCCAGACTGGAGTAGGGATCATTTGTGATCAGACTGCATATTTTTCCTCCATTTGCCTCTGTTTAAGGAATTCAATGAAAGATTCTTTTATTAAAATTAGATTTATTTTCATAGCAGAGCTGAACATTAATAAGGAATCCATACCTACAGGTATAATAAAGAGCCCACTAACAAACGGAACACTGGTACCCCCTCAAAACATTTTATGTTTACATACAATTTTCCCATTAGTGAACTAAGAGTTGGACAGTCCCAAACTGAAATGATGTGACCTTTCAGAAGAATGGCTGACAAAGCAGAATTGGCAATCAATTAACTGTCAAGGGTGATAGATCAGTCACGAGCAAATGTGACAGCCATGGCAGCTGCAGTGCTCTTGAAAAATTCAGTGTCAAAAATAAAGCAAGAGGACATAAAATAAGGAGCTTGAGAGTCATGTAAGACCACTGAATAAAAAGGCAGCTGAAAAATGATTTTATTTTTCTGTTAACTTTAACATAATCATAGAACATTAAAAAAAAAAAAAGTAAATTGTCAGAACAGGAACTGAGAGGCCTGGTACTGGGTTCTACCCCTAAATGCCAGTTTTCATTCTAACTGTGCTCTAAATGACAGATGGAGTAACAGAACTGTAACTCTTTAACCCTTTTATGCCTAAGGTTGAAATTTTTGAGTTTGTGCATGAAATTCACATATGTTGCGTAGAAAAATATAAGGAACAAGAATTTGAAGAGAAAAAAAATTTATTCCATTCCATTCCAAAGTTGTATCTACCTGTCTTCGGGTTGTTTCTTCAAAAATGTGAGAAAATTCACATCACTTCTTGAGGAGATCCCAGCACACCAATATCTGCAGCACACTGACTAACTCTGTACACAACGTGATAAGGTGTACCCCCAGGAAGCAAACGTGCGTGAAAATTCGGAGCCTGGCGATGGCCTTGAGCAGCAGGATATAAATAATTTCAACGTAACTGTCGTTCCCATAATGGAACACGAGGCATAAATGGGTTAATAGGTATATCTGCAGTTTCTGACCCCAGATTCAGGGTTAAATGACAGCATGCTTGATTTTGTCAAAGTAATAATAAAAAAAAGCTTAAGGTTTACTGCATTTTTTTTCAGAAAGAGGCACAGTGGTTAGCGCTGCTAGATTCACAGATCCAGTGTCAGTCAGTCAGTCATTATCCAACCCGCTATATCCTAACACAGGGTCACGGGGGTCTGCTAGATTCAATCCCAGCCAACACAGGGTGCAAGGCAGGAACAAATCCCTGAGCAGGGCATACTCACACACACACCCACACACCAAGCACACACTAGGGACAATTTAGGATCGCCAATGCAACTAACCTGCATGTCTTTGGACTGTGGGAGGAAACCTGAGCACCCTTAGGAAACCTATGCAGTCACGGGGAGAACATGCAAACTCCATGCAGGGAGGAAGCGAACCCAGGTAACCTTACTGCAATGCAGCAGCGCTACCACTGCGCCACCATGCTGCCCAGATCCAGTGTCCTTATTTCAAATCTCCTTCTGTTGATTTCATTGTGTTGTCTGCATGTTCTTGCTTTTTCTTTGTGGTTATTCTCTAGGTGCTCCTGTTTTTCTCCAACACATCCCCAACGATGTGCAGGTTGGTTTGACTGGAGATTTCAGATTGGCTCTCCTTCAATGTGTGGGCTCTGTAATAAACTTGTATCCCATTCAGAAGTACTTTCTTCCATGTTCTTAGTGCTGTCATGATAGGTTCTGGCCTCTTGTGAGCTTAGAGTAAATGGCTCTGTGAACATTATCCTGCATTATAACATTATGGACAAAAACAAAAAAAAGTCTAGTGAGCAGCACTAGAGTCATGTGACTTTTGGGGCACAGTTAGACCATTAGAACAATGTAGACAAGAACAGACACTCAGTCCAACAAATCTCACCAGTCTTATCCACTTAATTATTAAAAAGAAAAACAAGTCTAGTTTTAAAAGTCCCTAAATTCCTCTACTACACTACTTGGTAGCTTATCTCATGTTTCTTTGGTTCCCTGTGTCACTAGTGCGTTATAAAGCTAAACCTCCTTGGACTTGTACTCCACACATTGTGCTATATAACCTAATGTTCTATTTGCCTTCTTAATGGCTTCTGAACACTGTCGGGAAGTTGATAGTGTCGATTCCATTATTACTCCTAAATCCTTCTCATAAGGTGTACTTGCAATTTTCAGACCTGCCACTGTGTGTTCAGACTTCACATTTTTACTTTATACAAGTAATGCTTTACATTTACTTACATTAAAGGTTGTTTTTTTTACGCTGGAATGCATTTATAGTTGGATTTTGTTCACTTCCGCCAGGTTTTCTATGGTTTCATCTTACTGGCCAGGTTTCATTCATCACTAGTGATAAGTGAAACAATTCAGACATAATTTAAATGAAATTTTTCTAAAAAAAAAAAAACTGTACAATTGGTCAAGAGGAATGGCATTTAGTTCTTTTCTGGACATATTTTTTATTGACTAGTTCTGCATTCATGTAACAGTTATTTCACAATTTAAATAAAGATATCCAGTGGAAAAAAAATCACTGAACTTATTTCCTGACATTTTATTGAGCCATCAGCCAAGTGTTGTCGTTGCTCTGGTAGTATTGGTAGTATATACTACTATATTACAAGACTGATGACAGTCTTGATGATCACAATCCTAAAGATGCACCAGAATCTGAAAAGAAACTTGGAGGTCAACAGTAAGAAACATGCACATTCTCAATCAGGATAAGGTGGTAATGGTTTAGCCATGGCAGTGACTTTCCATTTTCTGTGGAGAAAGCACAATAATGTACACAATTGTGTGTTTTGGCATAATCCCTGTGTGCAAAATATTCAGTTTGTCAAAATTATTTTAAAAGCACTCTGCATCTACATGGTGATGTGAACAAGAGGCATAAACATTATTCATTTTTCTGATGAGCAAAATACAATCATGTGAAAAAGTAAGTATACCTCATGTAAACTGTTGACTTTTTTAACAAATCTGAACAAACATTACAAATGCAAACTGTGCTTACAGATAAAGGTGGTTTACCTGAACATAGAACAAACGATTGACACAGTATGTTCTTTCTCATATTCTAAATTAACAAAAATGCTGATCTGCCATGTGAAAAATTAAGCGCACCCTTATACTTATCGCCAATTCATAAAATTAGAATTAGGTGTTCCAGAATCAGGTGTCAAAGAGTAGAACTTTAGGGAATATCCAGTTGAATACTGTCTTTTTTAAACACACAGATTTTTAGGGTCTCTTTCCTATTATTCCCATCTACAATCAGAAGCAGATTGCGCAGATTTCACCTACATGCGAAATGTGCCTGGAAAAATCCTTTGCTGTCCAAAAATAACATTGCAGCAAGAGTACAGTTTGTCACTGAACATAGGTAGACACTAGGCCTTCTGGAACATTGTGCTCTGGACAGATGACTCAAAGATAGAGTTATTTGGATGCAGTAACAGTAGATATGTTTGGTGCAAACCAAAGCCAGCATTTCAGGAAAAGAACCTCATATCAAGTCTGAATCATGGTGTTGAAAATGTTGGCAGCTTGCATTCATTGAGTCAACAATGAATTCAAAGTATGCCTGAAGAGAATGTGAGGATATTTGTCTGAATGTTGAAGCTGAAAAGGAAATGGACCTTTTAGAATGTTAATAATTTAAAGCACCTTAGCAAATCTACCAAGGAATGACTCAGAAAGAAGAAGTGGAAGGATATGGACTGCCCCAGACAAACTCCTGGTTTAAATCCTATTGAAATGTTGTGGAGGGATTTGAAACAGGTAGTTTACACAAAAAACCCACAGACATCAAGCAACTGAAGGAATTTTGCATGAAGGAGTGGATAAAAATTTCACCAAGTCATTATTAGAGACTGGTGGGCAGTTATGAAAAACACCTACAAGCAGTCAGTTCTGCTAAAGAAGCCACTACCAGCTTCTGAGGTCAAGGTTGTACTTGCTTTCTCCCCAGTAGACAAATTACATCTATTGATGTTTTTGTTGAACAAATAATTGAAAAAGCAAATTTCCCTTGTGGTTTTATTCAAGTATATCACCTTTATCTGTAGACACTGTTTGCATGAAGATCTAATATTTGCTTTTGTAAGATTTGCTGAAAAAGTCAACAGTTTTCATTGGGTGTAGTTATTTTTACACATGACTGTATTACATGTGTTATGCAACTGCAGGAAAGAACGACAGATAGATAGATAGATAGATAGATAGATTATTAATCCCAAGGGGAAATTCACAACACAGTTATACATTGTAGTGTGAACGATACTTTAGGTAGCAAAATTCCTTTTTTGACACCCCAAAAAACAACCTTTTAAACCTCATAATTTTTTTTTTGTAGTGAGCTTCATGTTTCCCAATTGCCTGCAAAGAGAAATCTAGTGTCAGTTTCTCAAAATGTGAATCAAAACTTGCCTGTTTCACTACTGGATACTAATGCACTGTGTTTACTACTAACCATGAAGAACATGATGTAACTGTGGCTCAAAATGAGTCAGGTAACAAATTAATAATGACAGCAGAATTTGAAGGGGCTTCTTGTAAAAGTACATCTTTATTTGGTTTGTGGTGAGAGGAAGTTAAACTTTGTATTTACTGTTAGCATGCATAGCCAGCCAGATTCGAGCCAACTACAGGATAAAGCTGGCTGTGTGGATTCTGGATCTTCTCCCCATTCCTTTTCTTTTTAATTTTATTGAATTTATTAAAAGCAAGTAACAGTAAATACAAACAAGTCAAACTTAACAAAACTAAATTCAATTCAGCCCCCACTCATGAGAAAGAGAGGAAGGCCAACAGACAGAGTAAAACTTAAAGAGTTGAAAAGAGGGAAGAGAATCCTTCTCCCAATATCAATGCTTATTCTAAAATGTTATTGATTAGATCCTACCAGATTTTAAAGATGTTTTGAACAGATCCTGTAAGTGAGAATTTGATTTTCTCCAATTTCAAATAGTATATAACATCAGTTGCCCACTGACTTAAAAGAGGTGGGCTAGGATTCTTCCAGTTGAGCAAGACAAGTCTATGTCTAATAATGAAGTAAAGGCAATTACAGTTTGTTTGTCCTTCTCGACTTTAAGCCCATCTGGAAGCACACCAAACACAACTGTTAGTGAATTACGAGAGATTGTGACACCCAGGCTGTCTGAAAGGTATTTAAAAAATTTTTGTCCGGAATGATATTAATTTGGTGCAAGCCCAAAACATATGGCCCAGTGAGGCAGGAGCTCGATTGCAACGTTTGCAGGTTGGGTCTTGCCCTGGAAACATTTTGGACAATTTTAAACAAGACAGATGTGCTCAATAAAAGATTTTAAGTTGAACAATTGCATGCTTTGCACATATGGAGCTAGAGTGAATTCTGTGTATAAGTGCCTTCCACTCCTGTTGAGTAAGAGATCCTTTACCCACTGTTCTCTTTGATTTTTAAAAGGAAGGGACTTTAAAATGGTTTTATATTTTATAGAAATGCTGTCTGAGTCCTCAAGACTGATCAATATTTCTTTTAGAATAGAAATGGGTGGGAGGCAAGGAAAATTGGGCAGAATTTGCTTAGCAAAGTTTCTAATTGGGAAATAGTGGAAAAATTCTATTGATGGGAAGCTAAATTTGGAATGTAATTGTTCACAGGATGAAAATACATAATCTATGTACAAATCTCTAAGTGATTTAATCCCATACATTTTCCAAACATTAAAAACTGTGTAAGTTTGAAAGGATAGAAAAAGGTGGTTATCGTGCAGAGGTGCCACAGATAAAAGTTTCTCTATCTTGAAATACTTCCTACACTTCACTTGAATTGAGTGAATGAAACACAATTGGGTTGTTAGTATATTGATGTGTATTTACTGGGACACAAAGCAAGGAATATAAAAAAGTACTGCAGGATTTTATACCTATTGTGGACCAAGCTTGCATGTATTCATCTATTTGTGTCAATGTCAAGATTTTTATAGCTTGTGTATTTGCCGCCCCATAATAAGGAGCCTTAGGTCTTTGTAGAGTCGCCCTTTGGATGTGTGGATGTTTTGAATTGTAAATAAATGCAGTTATGATTGAATCTAATTTCTTACAAAATTATTTGTTAATGTATTTGGGGGTGCTTTGAAATAGAAAAAGAAACTTAGGAAGGATATTCATCTTGACAGTGTTAATTCTCCCTGTTAAATTGAGATGGAGTGTAGACCATCTATGCACGTCTTGTTTAATTTTGTCCATGCAAGCCGCAAAATGTTGTTGAAATAAAGCTTTATATTTACTTGTGATGTTTACCCTAGATATTTAAACTCATCTGTAATGATAAAAGGGAAGGATTGCATTGCATTAAGTACAGGACAAAGGTATTGTACTGATTTGGAGAAGGCAAAGAGAAAGCTAAGCTAAATCCATTAGTTTCCTATATTTCTTTTACCAGAGGATAAATAACCAAAACACACTGGCAAAGATTTGCCAGCCTATCCACAATCCTGGATGACAAAGAAGTTTGCTGACCTTTATATAGTTCTGTTGATGCCATCACAAATTTGTACAACTTTGGCCATGTGAGCATAACAATGTTGGAGTTACTAAGACAAAATGGTGGTACCCACCATAAAAATAATGTACTTGAAACTTCTTCAGATGCATTTTTATACCAAAATGGCAGCAAAATTTGAATTTTTCATTATTCAAGACCCCTAATGGTAAAGAAAATATTCTGAAATGTAACCAGTGACTAAAAAAAGTTTGTAAATGAAAAATGATCATAACAGGTATTGGAGATAAAAATAACGCTACTCCTTTCTATGAGCACATCACACACTATACATGGGGCCTGTAAATGATGGGCACTCCTAATGATGTTATTACTGTTTCATGAACTGTCAACTTAATATTGTTGACAGAGACCTGGTATGATAATTTTCCATTAACAAGCAGAGACATGGTTTCAAGTCAAAACCAGTCAAGAGCTCATGCTGCACTTGTGGGTGTGTTAAAAATATTAATCTGTGCAACTTCCTGTAAGCTAGCTAATGTGACATCAATTGCCACTACACTAAAACTGCTGCTTTACTGGAGTAACAATGGAGTAAAAATAGCATTATGTGTAATAGGTTTGATGTTGAGTGTTTAGCAAATATTACCTGATGTTACAGTACCTAGCAGGCATGTGGTTGAGGATTATTTATAACTGCCTTGTAGACCTCAGGACCTGTTCACATTGTTAAAAGCTGCTAATGTTAGTTGGAATATGAAGTGCTTGGACTGTTGTTGCAATAAGTACATGGTTGTAAATTTACCAACTTACAAGAATTCTCGCTTACTAGTTAGTTGTTGGCAGAATTTTGGAAAAGCACCAGGCAAGCAACATTGGCATACAAAAGGAGCACTTCGCTCAGATTAACTTCAATTATTGGTTCAGTTTAGTGTGGTTAACATTACTGATTCAGTTAATGCCGTATTGCTATCTGTTGTCATTGGAAGGATAAATGAACTTCAGATAAATTCATAAGTGGAGGTGATACATTCAAACGTTCATTTTTTTTTAAAATTCTAAATATTTGGCTTAATTTTAGTCCGGTATTTAATGCATTAAGTAAGTTTATTAAGCATGTTCAATAATGGTGTTAGTAGTCTCTCTATTATATTAAAAAAGTTTTCCGTCATGTCCATGGTACTCAGCCTCTCTCCTCCACACCGTTCGCCCAATCATTACTTCTACTGAGCACATAATCTCTCCGTACCACCCTGTGACTCTCTCGGTGCTAACTCACCCTTCAACGAAGTTAGTTATGATGGCAAGGCAGAAAAGCTAATTATTTATTCCAGAACATCAAATTTTAGATTGTGATGAAAAGAATGGTCAGGAAGAGCTGATAAAGGAAAAAAAGAAAATGAACAAAAAAGAGCTACATGTAATAAAAATCAACAACTAAGAGAATCATCCAATAATTAAAAAAGGGAAAATATTCTGAACAATACAGTATATGAATAGAAATGCAAAAAAAGCAACATTTATAGAATGTAAGGATAAAGTAATTCATACTATTGTTTCTGATGAGATGTCAATGTAGTAACATTTTTTATTTACTTTTTCTTATGTTTTATTGCGTTTTACTTTTTCACTTCTACTTTTACATTTTTACTTTTATTTTTTGCTGTGTTTTATTATTCATTGGCATTTAAAATAGACAGTTGTAGTGAAATACTCAAGTAACTAATTTTCTGTTTATAATAACTAAGGACCAAACTGTTTTCTTCCTGTCCCCCAATACTCTTCTATATACCATCTCTTGAAATTCAATCTCTTTCTCTAGCAGAGGCGACCGACCCTGGGGGTTGGCGAGCAGGGGGAAGAGCCCCCTAATTTTTATTGTTATAATTATTATTAGTAGTAGTAATACTAGTATTAGTAGTAGCATTTTTATTAGTAGTACTAGTAGTAGTATTTATTATTATTATTTGTAGTAGCACTACTGTTACAATTGTTATTTTTATTGTTGTTGTATCACATGCCACCAGCAATACTATTGGTTATCAAAGAGTAACAGCACATTGATACCCTGGACCATTATCATTGTTGCCATTATTATTACTACAACTAACTGGGCCTTCATTTGTAAAGGAAACAATCAAAATGTTTTAGTTTTTTTTCTATGTGCTGCTTTGTTTACTTATTATTTCATTATACATTTATTTTTCAAAATAAAGCTCATATAATAAATACTAATATAGACAGATCAGGGGGCATTGGAGGCCCAAGAAGAAGGTTCAACTTAGGGCCCCAGTTTAGCCAGGGCCAGCACTGGAGAGCATTTATGTTCAGCAGAGGCTGCTCTCAGTATAAACGTGGGTTGTGAAAGACCCTAATGATATAAATACTAATGTTCTCAAGGCCACTGGAGGGCAATTTTGTCCTGACCTCCATGGCTACATTGGAAACAACCAATCTGGAAATCCCCAGCTTACCTTTGTGTCTTTGGGATCATTCAGAATAGTCTAAGGCCAATAGGGGGGAACTCTTAAAAGGGCCCACCAGGACTTTTGAATGGCCACTGGATAACCCTAAAGTGGTCATGGCCCAGGATTTATAGCTCTTCTAGCCAGTTGCTGAGTGAACTGGGAGGTGACAGTTGGGCAAATACTGAACTGATATGAAGGAAGAAAGAGAGTTATTTAGGGAGGAACCTGAGCAGAAAAAAAGTGTACAGGACTGCCTAAGAGGACTAGCCATCCCACAGTGCAGTCAGTAACCTCCTTTGTTCAGCAAGGCCCTGAAAACTTAGGCTTTTGTTGTTTTATTGCTTTATTTTGACTACCTGTTGCCCTGCCTGTATTTTTTTCTTTGTTTGTTCTCTGGTGATTATTTTAGTTTAAGCATTGCTCTCAAGCGGCCCCTAAAGACCACAACAGTTATTTACAGATTGCTACAAGTGGAAGAGTCTTCTTTAGGATTGTACTAAACAGTATCACAAGAGTGTAACGCAGAGCCATGCATGCCATAATTAGAATCATAATCATTTTACAGATTACCTTTAGTCTGGTTATTGCTAAGCTGTTACTCCAACAGGTTAAATAATTTCTGATTATTTTTTAATTTCCTTCCATGGTTCATTGATATGTTATACAAAGTGTTATAATTTACCATTCTGACATTTACAATTATCATATCCTGATTTGCATTAAAATGGATGTAAAAAAGTGGCATCTAAACATCTGACTTTTTAATGGATTAATCCTTTTTTATAGACCCCAAGGACTGCAAACAATAAGGTAATATTTCAATCCACCTGCAGAAAATTCAGATTGCACATATACAGTAGCATCTGTAGCTTGCAGTAAACTGCATAGACCTAATTTATGATATCGTTGTGGCTGTGAATCCAACCATCCAAATTTTAAGTTGCTTGTTCAGTTCATAGCTGTGATGGCTGCAAGATCTGAAACCAGCCCTGGCTTTGCTACTGCAGGCACACGCATACAAAACAGTTTAGCATCACTAATTCATCTAAATTAAACATTCTTTGGAAAATGGGAGCAAAGCCACGAAAAATCCAGACAGACACAGGGAGAGAATGCAAACTCCACATAGAAAGAAATGGAGTTAGGATTCAATCCTCAGCAACACCTGCAGTTAACAAATGTGTGGCATTGAATACAATTCATTTGATTTTATTATAGTGCCTTAGCCCCCCATTTAGAGTCGGGTCCAAGCTTGTGTCTGGTGCTGCCATTCAAAGGCGGTTAGTTCAAAGCCCTGCACAGATCGTCCAATTCAATTAGCTGCATCCATGCTGAAAATAATATAAAAATAAAAGTAATTTAAAATTAAAAATAATTCCGTCAAGAGGAGTTTTCATGACTTTTAGCATTTGTTTCACTATTCTCTTGGTAAAATTTAAAAAAACAATGTATTTAACCCCTTAAGGGACTACTGATTATACACTCTAATGCTGATCATTCAGTTATGAATTCTGAGCATGCAAAAGCAAAGCCTCAAGCATTTTATCAAACAATAACATTACACTGTAAAAATTCAAAAATTAAGTCTCAAACAAATGATTTGCATTCTGTTCTGGTCCAGTTTATGGAGGCGAGTCACACTTCATCAAAGGTGTAATTTGAAATATTGCAAATAGCAGAAACACCCTATGATATCATACACAATTGCTTTCACAGCATTTACCGTGTTATAAATATACAGCAGATTAGTTCTCACTTTTTCAGCTCTTTATTTTCAATGTGGTTGTTTTTGAGAAATTCTGCTGTTATACACGTTTTGTTTTAAATTACCATGGCCCATGCTAATAACAATTATGTGTTAAGTGAGAAAGGAGAGCCCATGAATTATTCAAATAATTGGACATAGTGTAGTAATTTTACTCCCCCAGAAATGGCCAATGAAAAAAAAAGTAGTATTGCTAAATGTAAAATATAAATATATTGCTAAACACATGGAATGACTACATTCAAACATGTTTATTAAAAGAGACAGAGTGAAGTGCAGTTGTTTCCCTCTTTCTGAAACTGGAGCCCTGACAGATTTCAGAGACTCACTAAAGATCATGCATGTCCAGTGACGCAATGAGTGACTGAAGCCTCCATGCTCTGATGCCACACAGGGATAGCATTGTGGAGCCATCGGATGTACAGTAGCTCCAACATGTAATCTTATAACTAATATGCATCTCATTCATTTTTATGTCTGCTGTTTCAAGAGCATTGCCTGGTCTGTTAGATAAAGAAGATTTGAAAATGTATTATGTCAAGACATTCAACTTTTATGCAGCATTTTATTTTATTTATCATGTCTTGGCATGTGGTATTGAAACTGGAGTAAATCTGGAAATGAAATTCCAGCAAATTCACACAAGAATGCTTTTGAGCAAACTGCCATACTGTTTGTGCTTTAGCCACTTTCTGATACACTGCTTCAATTCAGACAGATACACCAGACAAAAAAAAAATCACACCAGCAGACTTCAAAAAGCTTCCTACATGTCCTGCTGTGCCAGACCACCTGGGGTGGCTTAAAAAGAAAGCACACTCAGATGACACAGTCTAATCGAAGGAGCATTTATATCCATGCCAGACCCGCTCTGGCTCAATGGCTTCTGTTCCTGGCCTGGCTGCTGCTCTGCGGGATTGACATTTGGCTCACTTGTTTCATTTTCTATGATATGTACCTTTATAGGAATATAAAAATGGAAAAAAATCATAAGTAATGTCCCATCATAGATAAAAAAGATTCTTCACGAGTCTAAATTTAACATCTATTCTATAGAGTGGCCATGTTACAGCCCTAGGTTTGGCTTTGAAACCTGGCCAGATCCCATCTATCAGTATTTTTAATTATTATTAATGCCACGGGGTTTCAGGGTGGTGTTTCAGTAGTTTGTGCTGCTCTTTCCCAGCTCCACAGTCCTTGGTTTGAATCCCAACCCAAAAACCCTATGTGCTGGTGTCTTGATTTGGTTTAATATAGAATTATCCAGCACTTGAATTGAGTTCAAGGATTCCATTTCTGTAAATCTTTATTCAGAATTCTTTATGGTTTAAGTGCTACGTTTTGTTTTTGCAGTGTCTAGGATACCATTTGAGGTCCTTATCACTGCCATTTTCAGTTCCTGTCATTACAGTAGGTCCGCTTTCCCGTGTTCCCAAGTGCATGGTGTCAGAAGGTCCCTGGTCATAATCGACACAACGGGATGAAAGGACGGCTATGGGTTTATTTCCTTATCAAATCTGTGGATACCAAAATTCTATTAAAAAGCCTTGTTGTGAGTATTCTTGTGTGTTTTGTTCGGTTTTTGGCCTCTTGCTTTTGACTTCTTGTCTGTTCTTTTGACCTCGATTTTGTCTCACATTTTGGCGTCATTTTCTAATTGTGATTTCCCGACTTGCCTTTTTTTTGTTTTCTTACACTCATCGCCGGTGCTGTTCAAAGTGTTTCCTATTAGTTTGCTGTCAGGCCACGTTTTATCTTCTGGGGGAGTTCCTCCCACATCTCAAAGACATATAAGTTGACTGCCAGTACTAAGCTGGTCTAGTATGAATCAGTGTACCCTGCAATTTGCTGGCATCCTGACCGGATTTGGTTCTTACCTTGTGTTCACTGCTGCCAGGATCAACTCCAGATTCCTTTGACACTGAATTGTACTAAGTATGTTCAAAAATTGATAGATGTAGTTGTTCCATATTTTTGAAGGAGAATCATTCTTACGAAATGTAAAAATGTAAAAAAACGTTTGGGGTAAAGTGGACTGGTAAGTCACTGAACCGTAAAGTACCTGGTTGAATCCTCACCATTTCACAAATCACCTAACCTACCCACCCAGAAACAAAGTTGCTCCACGGCTTTGCATTTTTGCTTTCCATATTCTATTTAGTAGCTCCTGAAGTTATCAAAGTGCCTCCTGCTCCCTCTGCTTGAAAAGAGGAACAAATATTAATTATTAAAGACGTGCAATTAGTGCACTGACAGCCATGCATTCATCCTACATGCCTGATGGCAGGGAGCTGCCTTTTTTAAACATGAGGCACAGGCCGCAAATGTATAGAATGGATGAAGCGTAATGATTATTTTATCAGTTCTGAGTAGGCGCTGTGCCGTGCCACACCGGGTAGATGAATGTCCATCAGCCTTTCAGAGCTGTAAAGGTCAATGGGTTTGTGTCACCTTCTTCTTGGCCTATGTGGAAAAAGTCTTTAAATAAATGGTCAAGAGAAAATGCAATACTCAGAAGATATGAAAAAAAATGTACGTAGTATTAAATAAATAAGAGGTGAAGAACTGGCAAGGTCAGTGTTCATTAAACAAACCAGCTGTAATTTAAAATGCAAAGAAATTTCAGACTGTCTATTTATGAGCTTAGAGATTGAGAAGTATAAGTAAAAGACTAAATATCAATTATTACTTCTATCATATTGCTTCTTTCATAGTGAGTACCATCATACATGACTAGGATCTTTTGGTTAATCCCTTTTTTGTTGTTGCTTTATAATATTTAACAATAAGCATCCTATTGTAGATCAGTGTTGCCTTTTTGGTGACATTCTAATTAAAGGTTCTGCTGTGAGTCTGCCATCCATGTTTGTACAAACACTTACACTCCGGACCTTTCAGTTCATTTATTACATTACAAGTGTCCTACCACCATCACGCAACTGCTTATAAAATCATTCACAAACTAGGAATATTGATGATACTATGGATCATCTCAAATGAAAATTGTATCAGGCCAATTCCCTATTGTCAATTCTTCCACTGATAGTTACACAAATGAGCAGATTTGCCATAAATACCAGTACCATTTTTAATGTTTTCCTATACACTACATCGAGAAACTTTTATTTAGCATGAATTGCGCTGTCAGTGGTAAACGGCACTGCTTCTTTTTGTGTAGTAATTGTGGAATACATAGGGTGAATGTTGTGTTGTTTTGGTATTGCTGAATTTGGTTAGCAAAGCCTCAGTACTCCCGAATGAGGAATTAGCATTGTTATATTCTGGGATGACTAATTTAATAAATGCTTGTATTTATGCAAAGAGTGTTTTTAATCTGGAGTAAGAAATGCATCATGAGAGTGATAAGTGTCTTTTAATAATAATAATGACTTCATTCTTGCATGTAGAAGGGGGCCCTCACAAAGCGAGAATCATTAAATAAACACATACTTACACTTTGTGATCCAAATTTTGTCCAAATTATCTGCAGAGTTCTCCCTTTGATAATTGTCATCACATATAGCATTATATTGGGTCAGTAAGTGATCAGGCAGTATGAACAAAGACCACACTCACTCAGGTAACATTTCATCTCTCTGTTATTACCTAAATACTCTACATGTAAACAGCTTCTTTCTTAATGCATTGTCTCTGGCCAATCACAACTTTCCATTAATTTCTGGACTATAGACACCTCTATCTAGCCTGAATTATATGTACTTGCTTGTAATGATCAGGAGGACACTTCTAGACGTTGACACTCTTCTGTGTACTTATTGTGCTTTTGGGTAGTATAGTTTTTTTGCAGGTGTTGCACATAATGTTCAGTTGATATCATTTTGTACTGTTCTGTCAGTGTTTTGGTAGTATTGTTATATCAATGTCTGTAACATACTGAAAATGACTAGCAAATATGTTGCCTGGCAATAATGATTGCTTACCGGTTCTGTGGGCACATTAAAGCTGCTCTCTCCACAGCTGCAGGGTCCTCGATTCAAATTTGGACATGGTCCGTCTATGTTCACAGATCACACTTGCTTTCTCAGTGAATTGTTCTTCTCCCAACCCAAAAATGTGGTTAATAGAAGAATTAAAATCTATTCACTCTCACTATCACTCCACTGTAGGTATAAGGGTGGACAGCAACGGACTGGTGCCACATCCAATGTTAGAAACAGCCATGCACCCACATCCCTGAATGGCATTAGGCAGGTGTGAAAACTGATGGTTGAATGTTAACCTTATAATGTCCAGGTGAACATGGCAGGTGCAGCTTATTTGCTTATTTGTGTGTTCTTTCAAATGCTGTGTGAGTGTGTGTGTATATACGGTATATGTGTGCGTGCGAGTGTGTGTATACATACTACATACATGCATTTGATCTATTTACAAACCCCTTTATAATTGCACTATTCTGCAACTGTTTATAATGTATGTTGTTTAACTTATGTTATTTGTATGTGGTGTATACATGCTATCTTAAACTGTGTCCAGAAAGTATGGAGGGATTTAGCTGAAAATAAAAAAGTATTTAAAGAGTTCAACTTGGACTCAGTCAAAGCCTTACAAGTCAAACCTTGTCTCTATTGCACTTTCTTTACCTATTTACTTAATTTTAGTGTGCATCCACAGAATCTTCTTGGCCACTGATACCAATGCATGGTCATCTTGGCGGATGGCAAACACAAATGCTGTTAGCTGGTGACTGTTAGCCTTCTATGGGTAGCGCATGAAGTAAAAGAAAGGCTTCAGTAAACAACAGAGGCAAATTCCATTCAAAGTGGATACTTTAGCACACGTGTGCTTGTTGAAATCAAAAAAATTAAGGGAACACTTTAATCCCACATCAGATCTCAATGAACAAAATATTCAAGTGGTAAATCTTTACTGAGTGTAATTCGTTGAGACCAAAATGATGTAACAGTGGTCAATGGAAACCAAAATCACTAACCCACTGATGGCTGGATTCAACATCACACCGAAAACCAAAGATTGAAAGCATAGGTTGATCCATCTTGCTTGATTTTCAGCACAGCAACTCATAATGTGACTCAGTAATGTGTATGGCCCCCTCGTTGCTGTTTACACTCCTCACAATGTCTGGGCATGCTCCTGATGAGACAGTGAATGGTGAACTGGGGGATTTCTTCCCAGACCCACATCAGGGCATCAGTGAGCTCCTGGACAGTCTGTGGCACTACTTGGTGGTGTCGGATGCACCAATACATAACGTCCCAGAGGTTCTCAGTTGGATTCATGTCTGGGAAACCTGTGGGCCAGTCAATAGAATCAACTCCTTTGTCATTCAGGAACTGCCTACACTCTCTGGCCACGTGAAGCCGGGCATCATCCTGCATCCAGGAGGTCCCACTGCACCAGAGTAAGGTCTAATAATGGCTCTCAAGATTTTATCCTGGTACCTAACAGCCTGTTGATCAAGGAACCATACAGCCCCCTGAGATGATGGAATGAAGGTGAGTGTCTCTTCAGTTCACTAGATCAACTTCATCAGAATCCTATCATGTGAAGCATGAAAACAAAGAGGATTGATTTGGAACATTTATGTTAAGCAGAATGCCCAGTGGAGGCTGGGTAGTCTTTTGGCTTTGGAAACCGTGCAGATTTTTTTCTCCAGCCTAACTGGAGTTTTTGGTTTTTCCTGTCCTCCTGGCCATCTGACCTTACCTTGTTTTGTTGTTACTTATTCTTTAATTTTATTTCCTTATCTTAATGGTTTTTCTTTTCTTGTAACATTTTCTTTGTCATCTTGTAAAACACTTTGAGCTACATTATCGTATAGAAATGTGCTATATAAATAAATGTTGTTGTTGGTGTTATCATATGTATTTGGTGTGAACCTGCTCTCATTTGTAAAATGAATAGGACACCATTGGTGGGGCTGCCAATTGTGGTATTCTCTGGCAAATGTCAATAGAGCTGCACGGTGATGGGCTATGAGTACAGGTCCCACTAGAGGACATCAGGTCCTCGTGCCACAATCATGGAGTCTGTTTCTGACAGTTTGGTCAGAAACATGCACACTAGTATCAAGCTGGAGGTCATTTTGCAGGGCTCTGGCAGTGCTTACCCTGTTCCTCCTCACACAAAGGAACAGATACCAGTCCTGCTGCTGGGTTGATGCCCCTCTACGGCCCTTTCCACCTCTTCTCGAGTAACAGCCCAATTTGTTGTATCTCCTCCATGCTCTTGAGATGGTGCTGGGATACACAGCAAACTTACTTGTGACGGCACAAAATGATGTGCCATTCTAGAGTAGGTGGGCTTCCTGTGTAACCTGAATCAGCTGCAGGTGCTGCCTCATGCTATCAGAAGTGACAAGGATACTAGGAAAAAGCAACACTAGAGAAGGATCAGTCAGGAAGGATTAGAAAAGAGCAATTGTTTGTGGCCACCACCTGCAAAACCATTCCCTTTTTGGGGGTTATCTTGTTGTTGCCTCTCCAAAACACCTGTTGCCACTGTCATTTGCAACAAAGCAGGTGAAGTTGATTTACAGTCCTAACAGGGTAGACTGATATATCTAAAGCTTAACTGACTTGGTGTTAGTCTGTGATGATTAAGTGTTTCCTTAATTTTTGAGCACTTTAAATAACATTCTAGTATGTGCTAAAGTCATGTATGAATAATGCTGGGAAACTCAGTTTCTCATGTCATTGCCTACCATGGCTCACAGAAGGCATTTGAATGACTTTAAAATTGGTTGGATTGTTGGATCTTATTTGGAAAGAAATTCAATGAAGTTCAATCAGCTTACTGTTTTTTCATAATGAACAATGACTTAAGTGATGATGACATGAAAGTTACAGTATACTCCACTGGGATGCAAGGAAAACACACAGGCAATTCTTAATAATTTGATGGCAAATGTCTATCTAATATGGAAGCAAGAAGTTTAATCAAGAAGAATCCATTGAGAACTTCCCAGAGAGGTATAATATGGGCAAGCTGTGTTGTTTAAACGCTTCATTAAATTATGATTGATGGAAACATTATAGCATTCCAAACCAACAACAGTCTCAACTCTGTTTAAATGCTGAAGACCTGGCATTTTGGTAAATTTGAAAAAATAATCCTCTTCTGTTAGGAAGTGCAAAGTGACTCTTTTCCTTTGGTTATCACAAAAAGGGGACTGTTGTATAAATTTTGCTCAAAGTCATTGACCAGCAGAAATTTGACAAGGTTTGCAGAGTAGGATTTCACCCAGAACCGGCTCTCGAATTACTTTTTTGTGTGGAAGCCAGACTGAGACAACGTCATTACTCCAAGCATCACTAGGTGAGGTTGTTTCTGCCCCAAGCCATCAGGCTCCATAACGAGGCAAACCTTAGCCAAAAAGGTATAGATCCTAGTCTGCAGAATAGTACTGAGTTGGTATAACAGACATCTTAACAGACAATGATGCTATGTGCAATATACAGTGCCACTGAATGACATCCTGTACTGTAAAATTGTATCTTATAAGTATGTGCAATTATTAACACTAGAATTACCAGAGCCTACGAAAAAACTCATAGATCCGTCCCACCTTAAAACGCTTCTCACCTCTCCATCAGCGTCTTTTGTTCTTTAAATGTGTTGATAAGCAGCAAATAGCAAGCAGTCTGCTATCACATCCCCCCAATGGCACACAGTATTCTCAGCTCAAGTCTGTTTATCTGCGTGTCAATTGCTTAGAGTTGTAGAGACTGTGAAGTCAAGCAAAATGACACCTTTTATAAATACTATATCGTTATTTGGAACACATGCATTTCATGTGTGTTCCGTTTCTACAATGATCTATGCACAGTAAACACTTTGTTAAAACAGAAACGTTTTTCATGTTTTAGTAATAATTGTCAAAATGTAGACATGAAGTGTATAATGTGTGAAGCCTGAATTTCAAATATCAAAAAAGCACCTTCTCACAAATTTCTCGCCAACTCCACACCGTCCAGATCTAAACACTAGCGTGGTGTGTGTTCCCAAAAAATGTCTAACTGCATTCTCGTACCATTGTTCAGTGTAGTAAAGTGTCAGCAGGTATTTTTCGTGGCATTACATGTTGTGGTAGTTAGGGGGTGCTCTCGCTCCCTTGAACCCCTGCCCACGACTCCAGACACCAGGTAAAAGTCCTTAAATTGACTTTATTCTTGAGCCACAGTGTACAAAACACCCTCTTCTCCACAATACTCATAAACAAACCAAATAATCACTAATAAACAATCCTCCAGCTCCCAGACGCATTGCCACCCTTCCACCCAGCTCAGCTCGCCATCTGGGAGCTCCCACAGTCCTTTTATATCTCCTGACCCAGAAGTGTTCTCCATTGCCAGTCCATGTGACTCTCAATCATTTCTGGGTCAGGTACAAGTTCTTTTCTTCTAGCCATTACTCCTCCCTACAGCGTCCCCTAGTGGCCCCCATGGCATCCAGCAGGGCTGTGCATAAAAACTCCATTGTCCATGATGCCCTGCTGGTCTTCTGGGGACCTCCATGCTGTATGGAGGGCTCCACCTGGAGGCTTGGGGGTATTGGCCGGGATAAACGGCCGGCCATCCTCCACAACGTGCAATTTGTGAGCATGCCCATGATGATCAAACAGAGGAAGCTATGCAGTATACTTGTGAGTTTATGCTGTAGGAAGATAAGTAAATAAAGTAAAACTGAAAAAAGATGCTAACTTTGACAAGTATTATACATTTAAGGCAGCTGTTTCAGACGCAAATCAAATGTATGCTTTAATTGTATAATATTAACAATAAGAACAGCTCACTAGTCAAAATGTTTATTTGGGAGATGTTAAGACTCAAACCCAGAACCTTCTGAATTGGAGTCAGCAGCTCTAACCACTATACTAACCGATACTATACTACTTCACCATATTTGGAATTCAGGCTTCACACATTATACACTTAATGTCTACATTTTGTCAATTATTACTAAAACATGAAAAACATTTCTGTTGTAACAAAGGGTTTACTGCGCATAGATCGTTGTAGACACGGAACACACATATTCCAAATAATGATATATCTATATATATATAATTCACTAAGGCAAGACAACCATGAAAAGCACGTCGGAAGGGGCGTGGATTCACTAAGCCAATCTATCTAGTCTATCTATCTACCTAACATAATTAATCTTGCTTAATCCAATTCAAGGCTAAAACTAACCTTGGAGAAGGTGCCAATCCATCACAAGGCCTGTTCCTGCACACACCCACACTCGCATTCATGTGTGGACAATTTGAAGTCGCCTATTAACCTAACCAGCACATTTTTGGGAATGTAGGAGGAGAACTGCCAGTCCCAGAAAAACTACCACACAGACGGGGAAAATATGGAAACTCAACACAGATAGTGACTGGGTGTGCAATCTGAAAACATAACACTGAATCCTAAGTCAGGGCCCCCAATGATTTGTTTTAGGAATTCGTGGATATTGGCCTAAATAAACAGCTATGTTTAAAACTATATATGGATGCATTCAGAAACACATTTGCACCACATAGGGCAACACAAGTGAGTGAAATGAAAGAAGTCACAGCCTACTTGTTTCTTTGCAGCAGCTTATGCAGCTGATGGTTAATGTTTAGAAGTGTGCAGCTCGTCCGCTTTCTCCTGAAGACTTTGCTAGTTCATATCCTTGGTCTATGCTGTGTACAGCTATTCCATGGTGACAGAATCATGGATTTTTTATTACATCCTCCTCACCTTCACTGTGTATTTTTGGGCACCTGGGATAGCACTAAATCATATCCACTACCCATATGTTTATGCTTCTTAGTGGCTATCCAACAATCAGATAATACCTGAATGAAAACATTTAACTTAAGAAGACAGTAAAGACGCTTGCCTTGTAAAGCATACTTTTTGACCCACATCAAACAGCTGGTGCAGTGTTGGCGAACAAGTCAAGAAGAGTTCCTTCTCCATAGCCTCTTAGCTTATCTAGTCCCAGCATTATAGCTGTTTTATTCTTAGTGCATGTCCTGTTTTCTGCTTCAAAACCTCTACTCAGCAGTTTCTTTCAACTGAATACAATTCCTCTCATTTTCCACTGGGGGTTACCTTGAGCACACAGCTTCATCGGTGAGCAGCTAGCAATTTGCTGGATTGGCGCCGCTGTTATACTTGGGGATTTTGAACACCTCCTGAGCTTTCAGCACACGCGTCTCATGTGGCTCATTAATTCCTTCCTTGCCTAAAGCCCCTAGCTGAAGATCTGCAGCTCACTGTGTTTTCAGGTTTTAACATTATTGTCAGTATTTATTATAATTATATTAGTAGTAGTAGTAATGTTGTCACATTGTGTAATATTGTGAAATTCTTACTTTTTTGTGTCTGACCAACATACAACACCTTGCCACTCTCACTATGATAAATAAGAATGTATTAAAATGCAAAACTTTGGGGGAATTGACTGGTGGTGCAGTGTTAGTCCTGGATTCAAATCTTGGCCTGGTCCTGTTTTTGAGCCATTTTCCTATTCTCCCTGTGTCTGTGCAGGTTCTTCTCTGGGTACTCCAGATCTCTATCCTACATCACACATTTGTGCAGGTTAGATTAACTGGTGGCTCTAAAGTGAATGGGTGTGTCCTGTCACATACAAATGCCCCATCCAGGGTATATTTTATTCCGTGGGCTTCATGTTCCTGCCATAAGATCTGATCTCTCTAGTTCAAAATGTATGGGTTATTAGAAGATCGTATATTTCAAGAGTTTGTCTGTCTTCTTTTGCAGTGTTTTTCACTTTATTCTTCGAACTTTAAACTATAACTTCATTAAAACTGAAACACATTGTTATCTAACATTTGGCATCAAAATGAAGTATGTGGCAGATTAACAATTATATGTGAATTATTTTATATCTTTTGAGTGTTCACCTATAGTTAAGGATTGAAGATCCAATTTTACATCACCATTGTCCACAAAGCACTTCAATGAGTTAAATCTCTGCACGGTAGGTCAATTGATGACTTCGAATTGGCCAAATATGGGCGAGTGTGTCAAGTTTTTCCCCATTACTGTAATAGACTTTGCCTCTCCTGTAATGGAAAATGTGAGTTCAGAAAACATGTGGAATTTATACAGTCTTTCATTAGACTTACTTATTCCAATACACAGTCATGGGGAGATGACACCTGTCCCAGAAGGAATCTGCTCTGGAGAGTGACTACTTATTACACAGAATGATTGTGAGATACCGAGAATGAGGAGTGTGGCCAGCTAGTCTCGTTCATCACTGTGTGTTTTGTGTCAGACCAACATCCAACACATTGCCGTTCTCACTATGATGAATCTATTAAAATATACTCTGACTTAAAATTATGCAGAGGTTTATTTTCATTCAAAGTGCAATTACAGTTTTTCTCTCCTCAGTTGTCAATTTACTGTATCTTAATTATAATGTTCATTGACTATATTTTGTTATAATTTGTTAATATTAACAATTTAACCTATTATATTCATACTTTGCTTATGTATGTAAATTGTGCATGGTTTTGATATTTGCAGTTAATGCATTATAACGGTAAATATATGCAATCACTCTGCCCTGTAGCCAATGAAGAGTGCTGTATAAATAAATAAATTGGAGCACAGAGCACACTCTTTCATACAGCCCGGCCTCATAAAGTGACAGATTAGCTGGATCAGTGAATTATTTGGAGTTGAGGAATGAACACAAATGGCAAAGCAGTCAAACTCCATAAGATTAGCACCTGAGCTGTACTTTAAATCCAAGCATTCTGAGCCATGAGTGGGCAGTGCTCACAACTGTACTCTTCCTCGATGAACTATGTGGTTTTCATATATGCTTGAAGTTCTTTGTTTAAAAGTCCTTCATACATCCATCTATTCACCCTTCTAATTTACTGGTTTGTTTTTAACTTTTTATTTACACCTCAAATTAGGATCTTTATTTTTGACAATTTTCAGAACATATCTTCCAGTAACTACAGTATATCTCTCTATTATAAAAAAAAATCTTGGGGAGGCAGACTAGGGAGACAAGATGTGATTTTCTCAGAAGACAATTTGAAGTCCCGCGAGAGACACTTTAATTTGCTCCCAGCTCTTAAAACAATGACAAGCGACAAGCAAAACACGCAGGTCGCAGCAGATGATCCGACCACTTCTCCTTGCGTGCGTTCATCAACCCTAACCCCCCACCCTCTTCACAACGCGAGCAGCAGAGAAACGAAGTGACAAAAAGAACAGCAGCTGTACAGGCTTTAAAATGATCGAAGGCAGCGCAACAGCAGCTGCCCCTCCTTTACAATGCGAGACAAGGCAGTGAGCCATCTTTTAAAACAAGTCAACGAACATCTAACCTAGTAGTGCTGTTAATGCTACATATAAGATGTCCTAAAGTCACCAAATGCCTTTCTGGGTGTCTTATTGGGGATTTACCACACACACTGCAAAGAGCATGATACCAATATATTTTGCAGTCAAATAGTTTAAATAACTTAGCATGAAGTGTATGGAAGACAACCAGATAATGGGAGGCAGATGTTGTGTTTGGGGTACCTGATTGCTTATATTTGAGAAGATCTTCTTGCATTTCTACAGTCTTGTTTTAAGTTTTTAAAGCTCTTTTTATTTCTAAGACCAAAGAAGCAGAAGTCCCTTCTGGAATAAGACTCCCCGGCAGCCACATTCAGATGTTGGTTTCCTGAACCCCCATCTTTATTTCAATTGACTACAGCTGGGACGAAGAAGGCAATGTCAGGACTTGATGACCAAATGGAATCTTCTTTAATCTCCTTATGCTATACAGTCTTCACAGTCTGAAGTTGTTATACCTCTAATTCTTATTGCACTTTTTCATCTCTCTCTCTATTTTGGGAATGATCCTCTTTGCCTATGCTGTGGCAGCTTTTCTTTTTTTCTTTAAACTCTGCTGATTAATGCACTATCACATATTGAGACACCTGCCTGCCCTGGTCTTCCTCTGCAAACTGTCAGGTCAACTAACCTCGCCGTTCTTACTGAAAGTGTATTACAGGAGGTTAAGTTGACCTTAATTGAAGCCAGGTTATTCATCATGAAAGGAGCTGACAAAAGACTGCAGCAAGCCGTATGAAGAGCAAGAATTTAATATCAGGCTGGAGCAAGAGTGTCAAATGTTGTGGGTGCAGAAAGGTGAGAGAGGCAAACATAAAGAGCAATACAAGAACATTGCTGCATAGTGGTGTCATGTTTTTCTGCCTCAATGAAGAACAAAAAGAGGAGCAGGCCTTAAAACCCACACTAAAAAGAAAATGCCACACCTGGTCTTAATTCAGGTCTGGGCCCCTAGATAGACCTCACCCTAGGCAGCCTAACCCTTGCTTCAACGCCATACTTCTGCCTACAGAGGCTCAGAAATGAGGCAGTGGCTATTAAAAGTTCAAAAGAGCCAAAAGGTCACAAAAATGAAGAAGAGGAAAACAGTGACAAAACTTTATAATCAAAGATTTTATTATTTAAAAAAGAGAGCAACAAAGGCAAGATAGAACAGAGCAAAACATAGGTTTTGCCTAAAACCCAAAACCTAAGTGAACAAATTTAGACAAAATCCACAAGCTGTGTCTTATTCACAAGCCTGGGGTCAAAACCAGACAATTCAAATGAGAGCAAAACAAATGAAGCGAGAATCAAGACTTATCCACAAACAATGACACTGTTGAACTTTAGCTTCTCCTTTTATACTTCAGGGAACAGTCACCCAGCTGCATTAAAAGATGGCCTACATCCGTGAACTCTATGTACAGGAGAGGGGGCAAACAATAATAACAAAGAAAACTAACACATACAATGTTAATCTAATACAAAATGACACAAAGATTAATAAATCCACAAAACATACTGTATATAAAACAGAAAAAACAAAACCAAAACCAGTATAAAAGCACAAAGAAAACAACTAAAATATTAAATTACCAAAAAATAAACTTGAGGTAGGGCAACAACTGTGGCTGTAACATAACTGGGGGGTGATTAAGGAAAGAGGAGCGTAAGCTCAGCCCAGATTCTCAAAGGGGCTGCAAGTCTATCTGTTAAATATTATCAGTTTTCATATAGCTATAAGCTGCTTGTTGGGCAAATTCATCTATGTGAACTCATTCCTTCTAGAATCCTCATAGTGAAAAGAAAATTAGAGTCAAGAGAAAAACATAGAGTGAAATGTTGGGATGCGATTTTTACTCCAAAATCTACATCATTCACCCCATTTACCCTAACATGCAAGAGATAAGGAAGAATATGCCAGTTATTCTTGCCCAGGGTGCGGACACAAACCCATACCATCACAGATGCTGGCTTCTGGACTTGTAGATGGTACCAGTCTGAATGGTCCATTTCTTCTTAGGTCCAGAGGATACAATTTACATTGCTTCCATGAAAGACCTGAAAGACCTGTACACACATGACTGCGCCCCCGCCCACCACAGCAACACCATCGTCAAATTTGCAGACGACACCATTGTGGTGGGGTTCATCTCTGGGGAGGATGAGTCCACCTACAGGGACTAAGTGGAGTGGCTAACAGTGTGGTGCACTGACAACAACCTGCTCCTGAACACAATTAAGACCAAGGAGCTTGTTGTGGATTTCAGGAAAAAGAAAACGGACATCAAACCACTCTACATTGGAGGGGACTGTGTGGAGAGGGTGTCAGACTTCCGCTTCCTGGGAGTCCACATAATGGAAGATCTGTCCTGGGGTGTGAACACAGCTGAGCTGGTGAAAATAAAGTCCTCAGGAAAAATATCATCCCCCAAAAACTGCTGGTGTCCTTCTATCGCTGCTCTATTGAGAGTATCCTGTGCTACTGCTTCTGCGTGTGGTTTTCCAGCTGCACAACAGCACAGAGGAGAACACTTCAGCGGATCGTAAAGACTGCCTGGCAGATCATCGGTTGCTCTTTACCCTCTCTGGATGAACTGCACAGCTCTCGCTGCCTTAGGAAAGCAGAAAATATCTTAAAAGACTCCTCACACCCTGCTCACGACATGTTCCAACTATTGCCATCAGGCAAAAGATATAGGAGCATCAAAACAAAGACTAATAGACTGAAAAACCGTTTCTACCCTGTTGCTTTAGGGCACTGAATGCCACCTAATCACCTCCAATGCAGCAGTGCAATAGATGACATCTTGTGCAGTAGTGCTCATGTGCAATTAAGGTCTTATGTTGAATATTTGTGTTCTACCTTATTTCTTCTTATCCTTTTGTAATTATATTAATTTATGTTTTGATACCGCAGGGACTGCACCTAATTTCATTGTATTTATTACAATGACAATAAAGATATTCTGATTGTGATTCTGAAATATTGATTTGTACAACCACAATACCATTTTCCACTGTATGATGGTCAATCTTAGATGCCTCTGGGCCTACAGAAGTCAACGGCACTTCCTCACTCTTTTTGAAGGTACAATCTGCGGATGTCCCTACGTATTGTGTCACATCACCTGATAAAGGATTGCCAAAGTACTCTTGAGCTGATGTGGTTATGTCACTTATTGATGAATGACAGTTCTTGATGCAGTGCCGTCTGTGAGATTTGAGATCATGGGCTTAGGTCAGGTTAGGCTTTTCTTGTGGAATTTTTTTCATATTTCTTGAATCTATTAATTATGGTGCTGTTAAAGATGAAATACCCTTTTTGGGGTTGTAACATCCATCAGAATAATGATAAAACAATGTCACCATCTTAATAATAAAAATAAAGAACAACATTAAAAATGAAAAAATCAACATTAAAATGTTTAGTAATAAATCCCAGAGGACCTAAACTAAGAACCATGACAATAGCATAAAACCAGGTTAAAGTTACAAGACGCGGCCTCCCCTGTGCTAACTAACTGATGATCATCCTAAAACAGAAGATGCACATATGCTTATTTATTGCCTCATGGATGAATGTGCAGAGACAGCTCTGTTTCAAATACTAAAGGTCTGCTTGACTTCCTTTTTAGGGGTTTGCTGTCTTTTTATTAATCTGAACTAAAAATGCCTTCCTTCAGGTCAACAGGATAAGGTAGATCATTTTACAAAGCCTCAGAGCATGACATTGCTGGTTCACACTACAGAAAAGATGTAGCTTGTATCTTGGAGGAGAAAACAAATCTGTTACAGTATAGTAGGAATATTCAAAGGTTTGTTACAAAATGAAAGGTTGCAAAGCTTCTCATTCATTGACAAGAAATGAGCTTCAGAGTTGGGGCTGGTTTTCCTTCCAGCCATTTTTTAATTATTGGTCAATTATGGCTTCTCATAGAATAGACATGTTTGGCCTTATTTTTATTGACTTGCTTTTTATGATTCAGAATTCCACATTGTTTTCTTTTTTTACTTAACCAGACGACCAACAATAATGAAATGCAAAGCTATCAAAAATTTAACCAGCTAACTCATGGGTTTCAATTAGTTCTGGATGGCCACCATTTTCACTCCAACCAGCATGTTATTTGAGTTTTAATGAAACACATTTAATTTTGTGGCTTGTTGGTCCTCTCACTCTGCAGCACCAGACATTTTCACACAAATGCTGATTTAATATTTTCTGAGAAGACCATCCAAATGTTTTGTAGACTACAGCAGTTTGATAATTGTCAAACAAATTAAAATATTTTATTCCTTACTTCCTTCTTTCTTCATGGCTGTCTGTCGATCTGATGATGACACTGTCCATCCATTTGTCCATCTCTGTCATTTCCCCTCCTCTGTGTGGGCTGGTGGGAGAGCAGGCCAATTTGGGAAAGGCAGACCCAGAGGGCACAATGGGCAAGGGAATTGCCCCCCAGGTGCAGTTGGTTGGTTTTGTTGGAGATGTCTTGCCATTCTCTTCTCTTCTTGTTGATGAGGCTGTTGTTGCTCAAAGTGATGGATTCCTTCATTTATTGTCTGTCTCCAAAGGTGCAAATGGATTAAGTTTGTCTGGTCATCTGTTGATTGACTTTGCATCTCATAACTATCTGACTGCTGGTTAAAGAAGAATGAAACAATGAAAAAGCAAGTAATGTCATATTCAAGGCAACATAGTATGTTTCTTTAGCGGCAGTAATTGGACACTAATAAAGAAAGTGGTTTGGAATGAGAACCTGCAGCCACTGTGGCCCATTAGGATCTGTGGTAGACTCTTTATTCATGGACGTCGTGTAAGGGCTAGTAAAAAGCACCATTTAATTGATTCATGCTTTGTTCATCATAAATCCAAGTAAAAGCCTCACGTGCCCACTGCCCACTGGCTAAATAGTGTGCTGGGGACCCTAATTTTATAATAGTGAAACAGAAACAAAATTAGGCATCAGAAATATTGTGGACCCTTCTGCTCCTGGGGCCCCTGGCCATTGTCCATTGTGCCCATACCCTAAGATGGCTGTGAGAGTTGTAGTTCATATCCACCTGTTGCCAATTTCAGAGTTACTAACTGACCTAATACACAGCACTCATCTTTAGGATGTGGGAAGAAAGCTGGAATCCCAAAAGGAAAAGTCCAAACATACAGGAACAACATGCACACTTCACACAGACAGAGCCTGAGATGGGATATATTGAAAATCTAATTACCTCTACATTGCTGACATTTCATCTCTCAACCTTATTGATGCTTCTCTACAGTCAGTGTGGATCTTGCAGTGAAAGAGACGTTAGAGAGAACAATCATCTAACCCAATAAAGGCCATTCGGCCAGATGCCTCCTTAGTGCCACATGTCTTCCCTTGCAGCAGGTATAATGAATGGTGAAGGCACTCGGTTCTTTACATGTGCGCAGCTCCCTCACCCTATCTAATTACTTTACTTCATAAGAGATTCATATGCATGGATTTCTATAAGCATATGCCATACATGGCAGCCATCAATATTACAACAAGGCGTTCCAAGCCAATGTACTTCTTCTTCAGTTGTTTCATTTTCTTACCTTTCCAGCCTTTCAAAAACAGGAGCCTTCAAAATGTCTTTGCTACTCTGCATCCACCACGCTTTAAAGCTAGCCACCTTTATTTTAGTTTTCCCCATCTGTAATGCTGCTGACTGTATTATCTTCTATTGATGTCTACTTTTATCGCACTGATGGGTCCATCTTGTTAAGAATTTCACAAAGCCCTGCTCAGAAGGGTTTTGTGTAAAATAAGCACGCAATGATTGATTTATAATGCTCTTCTGAGCATATCAAGGGTAAACTGACAAATGTAATGAGACACAAATGCAACATCAGTGTTTTATTTTCTTTGCCAATTGTTCCCATGGATGCCAACTGCTGGCTGTGCCAGTACAAAAGAAAGAATCACTTCTTGTTAGCTGTTCAGTCTCCGAGCTGACCTGTGGTGCTCCTCTAGCAGGACAACAGTGGTTCACAGGACTAACCTTAGCTTTGCTTCTCACTTCAGTTTACGCAATTAGCTGTCATTTGAAAATTCTAAAGGTGCTAGTGACTTTTGGTGAATTTGTTTGTAGTGTTTCTAGATGCCTTGTAGTGTTTTCTTAATATGGTGCCTTTAGATTATTATCCTTTGTACTGTATAAAATAAAAACAGATGGAAGAGTCGTCCAGTAGTTAGTAGGGTGGCCTAGCAGTTTCAGTGACCTGGATTCAGTTCGCAACAGGATTTGTTTTACAGTGCATTTATCATATTTCAAGGGTTCAAATTCTTGTTTTGTGTCCTGTCTGTTAATTTTTAAATCATTTATTTATGTTTTAAGTTACTTTTTGCTTATTATCCGTACTCTGTTCTACATCCTAGTTATGTTAAATGTGGTTTGTGGGAGGTCCCCCAAGAGGCGTGGCCACCTGCCAAAATAAAAACCACCAGAAACTGCCCTCCACTTCAGAATTTCAGAGGGGTCTCCCATTCACCCATAGTTCCATTCATTGTGAATGTGCTCTGGAGTTGATGAGTTATGTTTTTTCACTGTGTCTTGTGCTTTTTTGTGATTTTTCTGGATTTTTGAACCTTTGCCATTGGATTTGTTTGTTTCTTTGGAGTTTTCCAGTGTTGTTCAGAGCATCTTTGTTAAAAATAAATCTTTTATTGTAATATGATCCTTAAAAGTACTTTTTGTTTCCAGCCAGAGGTTTTTGGCTGGTTTTCCCCCCATTTGTGGGCAATATTGGAAGTGGTTTTGGAACTTTTAGGACTTGTACTTTGGAACCCCTAGTTCATCACAGATTTCTTTCAGGAATCTGTTCCTTGCACCTCTCTAAGTATATATTAGGCTAGTTGTTGATTTCAAATTGGTTAAAGGCATTTTGGGTCTGTATGTGAGTGTGCCTCGCAACATACTGTGGTCCAGTCCAATTCTGGATCCTTCTGTGAGCCGGGGTGCCAGGGTAGGATTCCGCTTCCAGTGACCCTGTAGTGGAAAAGCAAAACTAATGGGTGGACAGTTGATCAATGTGCTGCTAATTTAACTGGATTTTAAAACAAAGGACAAGATTTGGGAACATTAGTATGGTGCTTATTTGAAAATCCATCGACATTAGCACAAAGCTGCAGAGGCACTTTCCGACTCTACTTACATATGTATATGTGCTGCTGGCTCACACAGGCAATCTGTTCATTTAAAAAGTCAATACTAAATAATTTCCGGACAAGTCATCCCCGATATTGCAGTATAGCTATGTGTTATTGGAGTAGCCCTGCTATCTTGTGGCTTCGTGCAATGGTAATGTGCTCTAAGAACTTGTTTTCATGCAAGGCACTTGTCAACTTGTTTACAAATGCACTAATAAATCTTCAGCGCTTGAGATAAATCAGATCCGTGGTCCCTCACAAAATGCTCTGCAGGCCCCCTTAATTAAATTGTATCTAAATCCATTAACAGTTTAGTGATGGTCGGGGGTCATGTTTTAAATAATTGCCTAAAAGTATTGAATTCAAATCTAGGCTTCCATCCCCCATGCACACCCAGCCATTAGGATTCATCAATAAGGAACAGTCAGCACCCAACCTCTGTTTGGAAAGAAAAAAAAATGTAACTACTTGGAAATTAGCACTTCAACTTTCAGGTCAGAGTGGTCCCTGCTGAATTATTTGATGTGTATTACGCATGATAAAGCAACTGGAGGACATAGTGGCTTGAAAATGAGGCAAATCCATCTAATATCAGACTCTCTGTCCAGGGAGTATTGGGTGCAACTCTGGAACCAATGCAGATTGGAGCACCAGCCCATCACAGTGCACACACACTAATCCAGGGCCATGGGGACAATATATAAACTCTACACTGAGGATGCCACCACAAAAGGTTAGCTGTCATGACGATATGATGACCCAAACTAATTGTGAAGGCTGAAGTCTCTCACACTGGCCAGCCAGACTACAGCCTTGGCTTTGCCTGCAGAAAAGAAAACCAATGAATCCATCGCTAATCATATTTTTGATATCTGGTTCAGGAGAACAACCCTATAAGTAACCTTTAAAGGGTATAAAAGGCCATAAACCCAATAAAACAGTCAAGCAGCTCAGCTGGATCCACATAAGCAGGGACAAGAAAGTGACAATTGGAGAAATGTTTAGAATAATGAAAGCGAATAACAAACCAAGATTTGCCAGTCAAAAAATAAGGCTGCTAGTCAATTAATCTATCAATAAATTGAACAACTATATCCAAGTAATCATTGCAGATCCATCACTTTGTAAGTTAATTAGTCAGTCAGTGAGCTCATCTGTCCCACTTTTGCCTGCCTCCCAACCCTCATCATTAATCTTGTGTATGGGATTTCACATGCTCTGTTGGGCTGAGTTTCGACCAGGCTAGGACTTGAAACCAGGTGCTCAGTGGCAAGCACCACTCTAAGCCAGGCTTTCAAAAGAAGAGTCCAGTATCCCTGATCTGTGTGCAGTTCTCAATAGTTGGAATTTTTATGAGGGTCATTTAAGGTCCTCCTTTTAGACCTTATCAGGAGCTCATAACTCCAAACAATTTCACTCAAATGTTCTAAATGGAGGAGTTCAAGTACTTTAGGGGTCTTATTCACAAGCAAGGATAGAGGTGAACATTAAAAAATTCACTTGTTGTTGTAGATTGTGGTGGTGAAGCAAGACGTAACTCCTCAGACCTTTGTCTTTTATTTTAGTAGTCACTCTACTTCTTCACCTTAGTGCACAAATTCTGCATGTCAAGCAGAAAAATAAGATTGAGAACACAAGCAACCAAAATGATGTTACTGTGTGAGGAATGCTAGATTCCTTCGTTATGATAGGTGAGGAGCTCAATACCAGAGCACCTCAGTGTTTGTCAGGATCAAGAGGAGCCAGTTGAGGTGGTTTGGATATATAATTAGGTGTACCAAACATAGCCCACCAGGAGAAGATGTGGGGGCAGACCCTGGGCATGCTGGAGGCTTTATATCTTTTGACTAGCCTGGCAGTATCGAGATGGAGGAAGGTCATGTCATGTTATAAACCACTTAATCTGAAACAAGGTTGTGGGAGGGGGCCGGAGCCCATCTCAGCAAGCATAGGACGCAAGGCAGGGACAAAACTTGGACAGGACCCAGCCTATTGCAGGGTGAACACTCACCAGACATGCACTAAGGCCAATTTTAGCGTCGTCAATTCACCAAACCTGTGCACTTTGAACAGTAGGAGGAAACCAACGCACACAAAGGAAACTCACACAGACACAGGGAAAGCATGCAGAACCCACACAGGGAAGAAGTAGGACGTAGACCTTGGTCTACTTACTACGAGACAGCAGCACTAACGCTGCACCACTGGAGATTAAGCAATCAGTTCAGTTCAGCATGCCGCAGCCACAAACCGCACCAGGAAAGATGGAATGGAAATGATGATGATCAAATGATGTGGCAATCAAGCAACCTAATAACCAACCAGTCAATCAATAAATTGTACAACTAGATAATAAATCGATCAATAAATCAAACAAACAGATAATGTAACCCAACATCTAATCAGTTAATCATTCAGACAGTTAATCAATAAGCCAATTAGCTACTTGGCCACCCAGCTAATTAATCATATGTTAATCTGTCAGTCTTTAAGTCAATCAACCAATGGGTCTAGAAATCAGTTTGGTAATTAGTAAATAAATCGATTAATGATTAATTTTTTCAAACAACAATAGCAGTGGTCAATCAGTGAATCAGCCCCTCTATCTATCAATATATCAATCAGTCAATTAACTGATGAATTAGTTAGGCAATCATTCTTTGTTTTTCAATGGCATCTTTCATCTTAAGTGCTTTCACCAAGCCTTTGACAAAGCAATTAGCCCGAAAAATCAATCAGTGCATTAGAGTTAAAAACAGAGAGCACAGTAAAGTTAGCAGCAGAATAAATGGGAAGAGCAGAGGTAAAGGTCAATGCCAGTCTCAGTATTACAGATAAATTGGGCAACAAGGAGTTTAGAAGAGCAATAAAATTAATATTTGAATGTTACTTTAGGATCAAACCAGCTTCATACACACAATGCAGGAAATATCAGCAAATGCACCCTTCAAGTTGTGCAGTACGGCCATGGATGGGATGCCAGTCCATCACATAACGCACTCACTCACAGCAGGCCACTTCTGAATTGTCAGTCAGGCTAACTTGTGGGCAGACAATTGTATTACCTGGAGAGAAAAACATGGAGAGAACATGCAGCTTTCACACAGACTGGAACCAGGCTGAGATTCCAACGCAGGACACTGGATCTGTGATCCATGATAACTACTGCTCCATTATGCTGTTTTAATTCTGATCCCAATGCCTTATTATATAAATTAGTGACACTGAACAAAAAAAATGGTACATTGAAAATAATAGCCTGCTTAAATATACAGCATTTCTGTTTTTATATCCTATACTGAGTTGGATAGCGTTGAGAATCATAAGATTTCTAAATATTTGTAAGAATAGCAGTTCCTCTTTGGTGGTAGAGTGGGCTGTCCTACTTCTTCATATAGTCAGGGTCCTGGGTTATGAATCCTGCACCAAACTACTGTCCAAGCGGAGTTTGTGTGTTCTCCCTGTGTGTTTATATGGATTTCCTCCCACATTCCAAGCACCGTGCAGGTTAGGTTAATGGACTCATGAAACTGGCTCAAGTGTGTGTGTGAGTGTACCCCGTGTAAGAAAGGTGCTTTATTGCGCTCAACCCGACACAGATTCACACTGGAGGTACATATAACATAAAAAGAGTTTTATTTTTCTTCAGCTGGAGGGCACGTCTTCCCCGTAATCCCTCCAGCCTCAACACAGTCCTGAGTACTCAACAATGAAGTCAAAAACACTCCTCTCTCTTTCACCACCACTCCTCCACAGCTTTGTCCTCCTTCCACCCAACTCTGACTGCTGAGTGGTGGTTGCTGGCTCCTTTTATGGCCCACCTGGAAGTGCTCCAGGTGCTTGATCACCTGTTTCCAGTTGTACTCCCGGGTGGGGCTGAAGATTAGTCCAGCTGAGCTCAGAGACCCATGCCACGCCCCCTGGCAGCCAGCCCAGACCCCAACAGGGCTGTGGAGAACTCCATCTCCCATGAAGCCTTGCGAGAGGCTGAGGCACCGCTCCAACCCAGGGAGGTGGCCATCCAGCATCCAGGGGGAGGTACTGCACTGTCCAGGGCTGCTCCCCCTGAATACATTTTGATGGGACATCCTGGCTGGGCATGGGACCCGGCCATCCGCCACACCTGCAATAAACTGACCCTCATTACATGGTCAGTTCTTGCTTTGTACCCAATGCTGTCTGCTTCTTCTAGCAACACTCTAATCTTTGAAAATGAATGACATTGTAACCTTTCTTGGTTTGAAACACACCTTGCGATGCTCCTTCACCAGATCTGAGAAACATGCAAGGTCGGAGTAGCAACAGATGCGTGTGGTGCCCATCCATGGCTGTCTCTTGCCATGCTTATTTTGCCGCTAGGATAGGCCTCCATTTCCCATGACCATGCATTGGATTAAATGAGTTTGGGAATGTAATGTTATGTTAAAATTCACACAAAATGAGCTCAGCGGCATTATTATATGAACAGCATCAGTAGTGTGTTTCTGCTGGAAACTGTACTCGGCTTTGCTGTGCTTACAACAGTGCTACAACAGAATGTCTCAGGATCTCTAACATGTAAAGAATATTAGAGTTATACAAAAAATGTATGTGCGGGTATTGGTCCTGGTTTTTACCTGAATGTCTCAAGATATTAACCTGTATTTTGTATTTGGATTGTCTCTGGATATAATTGAGCTAGATGATATTTACATCTTGCAGTACAATGGATCTATAATTCCTGCATCACATCAGTATTGAGATCAGATGTCTCTTCCTGCTGAAAATTATTCAGCTTCTGCTTAACATGGCTGTTGTATGTGGATAGAAAACACATTTGAATATACACTTGTGTTTAAACATTGTCTCTCCCCGTTCCTGACTACCTCTGAAAGTGATCTGGGTGATCCAATCATAAGTAGGTTTACAACTGGCTTTTACAGTCATGTGGGCAAACACTGTGGTGAATAGATGTGGGGCAAGCAAGGAAAGCCTAAATGCAGGACAGGGCTTCAGAATACTGTCCATTATAGATGGTACATCTTCTTGGATGAAGCATCATCCCCTCAAATAGCATCTTGTGCCAATTTGACCCAATCAAATCCTATTTTGTAGCATCTTTTATAGCAGGCAGTTATCACAACGCTTTTACAATATGTGATGAATCTTATTATATCTGTGGCCAGCTAAGGACTGGAGATCCGTCCAGTGTTCATTTTTTTTTCCTTGTGTGTAATGCTGTCCAAACAGACTCTGCTCACTCATAAGTGTGAAAAGAAATAAGGAATCTCTCAAAATGAAGAGAGAAATGAGTATCCTTAAGTTGGATTTAGCATTTCTTTAATTTTCAGACTGTAGCCTTCAACACTGCTCCCTTACTCCTTATAGGAACTGAATTAGTGAATTTAGACTTTGACATGCCGCAGACAGCTTCCCACAGAGCTTGACATTTGGCTTCCATGCCCTCCTCTCTTACCCAGACAGGGCTGTCTGCCGTTTTCAAAACTCTTTTCAACACCTGTGCTCCACAGTTCCCAGCTGTCTTCAGAATTAAAAGTGGAGCAAAGTGGACAGCAGGGTCTGAGCTTCCAAGCACAGTTGTATCTGCCAGGCTGAGTAGGTACTGCATAATCAAAGGAAAATGTGTAGAAATGGTATGTTTTTTTTTTCTACTGGAAGAAATTCAACACTGTGATTATTATCATTAGAAGCATCAAGTGTCCCCAAGTCCCCCAGGTCTACAAAAGTTACAGATTGATGGGGATTTACTTGGGCTGGAATTTCATGACAGCTGCTGGTGCCATGTCTGAAGTTTTATAATATTCTTTTAAGATGGTCCGCTGTGGCAACCCCTAACAGGAGCAGCCAAAAGAAGAAGAAGAAGAAGATATGCCATTATTTGGAGGGCAGTATACTGTGCTAACCAGGTTTAACATCCTGTGTATGTAGAGTTTGCACATTTTCTCCATGTTTATGTGAATTTTCATCTGAGTGCTAGAACTATCCTTTCACATAAAAAAGCCATTTTTTAATTGGAGATTCTAAACTGACCTTATGTGAATGACGGAGGAAGTATGTGTGTGTGTGTGCCCTATGATGGACTGGCATCCGACCCATGGGTGGTTTCTACTTTGCACAAGGTCAGCTGGCAGTATAAAGTTTGCCTTCCATTACCCTGACCTGGTTAAGTTAGTCTATGAATGTTACGTTATAATCATTTGGGGAATCTTCAATGTTCCGGACTTACTGGGTGAGGATTAGTGCCGGAGGTATATTGGCACACTCTGATATAATAATTACACAAATGCTGAACAGAGTGTGAAAACTGTACTGTGTTATATCATTCCTTATGTTGGTTGTTGCTGTGAATGGTGCTATATAAAGTAAATTTTAATGGATTTGTTAAATCTTAAAATCAAAAGAAAGATTGAAACAATATTTCTAGTCTGTAGCTCCATCTTTAGTTCAGGTGAGCGTCTCTGAGTCCAGTATATGTAGGAGTCTAATTAAACATGTGTTGTGCTGGACTGTCACTCCCTTCAGGGTCAGCTCCTTCCTTGTACCCATCACTGACATGACAGGATAGTTGAATGGATTGGTGTGTCCACCTTCTTCATTTCCGCTCAGCTCAAATCAGTCTGCCGAACCAATGAAGTTGACATTTTGTATTTCACTTCAAACCGCCTGGCCGCACAATATCAAGATAACCTAAAAATTGGTGACAGACCTTGAGCTGAAATATAAAACCCACCAGTATGCACTCACTATGGCGCTGAAACACTTCAAGCAGAAGGCATATACTGTACCGTCTCCTGTCTGAAATTCTTTAATTTTGATCTCAAGTACAGCTACCAGCAAAAACACAAGAAACACTATTTATAAAAAATAAAATCCTAACAACTCTCAAGTGGAAACAAATACCTGTCCATTACATGACCATAAGGCTAGTCACCCTCTCAGTAATGTAGTAGAAAAAGATTTTTACTGAAGCAACACTCGCACGTAGGGTTTCTGGCTTTGTCATAAGTTTTTTCCAAAAGTGCTACAGTGTATCCAGTTCAGAGTTTAATGCTTTAAGAAGCTTGTCCCAGCAACACTGAGTGGAAATCAGGAACCGACTATAGGTGAGATGCCAGTCCATCGCTGGATGCACTCATGAATGCATCTACACATGTCCTGTTTACAGTTGCTAGTTAATCTAATAAGTACATGTCTGGCACGTGGGTAGAAGAACATCCACAGAAGAACCTGTACAGACTTGGGGAGAACGTTCAAACTCCACACAGTGGCTGCACATGTGGACTGAACCTGGGGCTCTAGCACTTGGAGACAACAGCAGTGGTCACGGGTCGTCTTGCAGCCCAGAAATTGAAGCAAGAATGAGAAGATCTCCAGTTTCGCTTGTAACAGTCTTACACAGTTTGCTTGATTGCTGTTCAAAGTTTGCCTGTAATTTTAAGTATCAAAAAGCAAACTACCTTAGAAAATTATGGATAAATGCAACTCCTAACTTTTAAAAGTTAACTTTACTGCTATGACGTAGAAGTTATCACTAAACAACATCTTAATATCTTATATCTAAAGGAATTGATTCAATTGCCTGGCTGTTTCTTTAGAGCACGGGTGTCGAACTCCAGTCCTGGAGGGCCGCAGTGGTTGCATGTTTTCATTCTAACCATCTTCTTCATTGTGAGCCATTTTTACTGCTAATTAACTTCTTCTGCTTTAGTTTTAATTAACTTGACTCAGGCCCCTTAGTTGTCTGTTTTTTCCCTAATTAGCAGCCAAACAATAATGAGACATCAAACAAGCCACCATACGACCAGCTCACCTGTGCCCATCACACAATATCTGAAAATAAAGAAAGGTGAAGGTCTCAGTAAGGCTGATCTCTCAGGTCACCAAAACCTTTTGATGGCGTTCTTAGAAAAAACAGAAAAATTAATAGTTTTGGAAATGTCTGCTGTGGCAGAATGAGAGCAGCAACAAGCCATTGAACTAAATAACGGGCTTAATTAACGGCAAGAATCAGCTTCTCATTAAGAGACTGGTTGGAGTTTGAAATCCCAGTTTAGCTGGTCATCTGTTGGCTCGTTTCACATCTCATTTCTGTTTGGCTGTCATTTAATGAAGAAAAGAATACATTTAAAGGACTGAATCCTTTGAAACAGGGCTATTAAAATGAAGGGAAAAGAAGTTAATTAGCAGTGAAAATTACTCACTGATTAGGAAAAGAATTAGAATGAAAACCTGCAGCCACTGCAGCCCTCCAGGCCCAGAGTTTGAAACCCCTGCCTTAGAGCCATGGAGGTAAGGTAGGACTACTAAGTACTTCTAATGCACAAGTGCAAATCCGCAGTGTCTGCTTGTGCCTCCTAGTTCACATGCACCTTTGGACAAAGATGAGAAATGGACTTTATTTACTGATCTTAAACACTCTAGCACAGAGTAACATTTATGGATAAAGTATAAGTGCAGACAGCGAGCTTAGAGAGGGGTAAAATATACAACGTTCATGTACCAGTGTTGTGCATGTTTTTACTTTACTACAGCAGGTATACATTTTTAAATGAACAAAGAAAGAGATGAGAGAACGAAGGAAGAAGCATACAGATAAACAAGCAAACAGCAAGGACCAAAAAAAAGAAATTCTGTTAAGAAAAATGCACAAATATCTAAGTAAAAACATATATCAGTAAATAGATAGACAAACAGACAGGAAGACAGACAGACTTTATTTACCTCCAAGGGAAAATTAAATGCATTATTTACTTAGACATGTAACTTGAAAAAAATATTTTCAAGAGGCAAAACAGACTACTAATTGATTATGTGGAACACATTTCCCAATATAATGCATGTTATTTGTACTAAAAATATGCTTGAGTCTTTTTACTGTAAAATAGTTCAGATATTCAGGCCTATAGGGTGTTGAAGACCAGGCCCCGGGCACAGACAGACAGACACCGTATGTCCAAAACACACACGTTTATTTACACTAGTATCCTGCACACAACACAGTGCTCCAAAACAGTACTCAGTCCTTCTCTTCCCGACTCTCCTCTACTGCTTTCTTCCCAAGCTTTGTCTTCCTCCGCCCAACTCTGGCATCGGAATGGAGTGAGACGGCTTCCTTTATAGAGCACACGGAAGTGCTCCAGGTGTCCCATGATAAACATCCGGCAGCACTTCCGGGTGTGGCAGAAGTGCTGCATGTCCAGACTCTGGAGCTGTCCAGGCGCCCCCTGGTGGTGGCCACGGACCTCTACTGGGTTGAGCCTCCAAGCCCCAATTCCATGGCCCCGAAGTAAACCAAGGGTGCTGCCCTCTCGTGTCCCGGGGGAAGTACTCCTGACAGTATGCCCATTCCCCGGTCTTCTCTTGGAAAGGGTGTTCCGTCTGGGCAGGATCCCCGGCTATCCATCACATGTGGGATATTCTTAAACCACCCCTCAAAATAGGAAGAAAGAAATCAGTAAAGTGTGAAAAGGGGTGGTTTATTGTAAAACAAAACACACAAAGGAAGACTAATAATAAGGAGTAAGAAATACAATACAATGAAGGAAAATAAATAATCATGGCAACCCCACTGGGCCTCCTGTAATGCACGTACCCACAATTTGATATGACAAACATGCCTGTAAATAAAAATAAACTCCCTTACCAAGTTTACCACCTCAGACCCCTCTCATCTCTGCCAGCTGAGCTCTATGCCCCCCACTTGTCCTCTGAACTCCAAGCTCAACTTGTCTTAGGAATAGAGTGGATGTCAGGCCAGCGCTGCTGTGGGTACATCCACCACCTGCTTTGAGACTGGATAGCATGGAGAAGGAAGATGACTAATTTACCTGACTTTACCATTTCTTCCTTTAAGGCAGCAATAAAGCATTAGCCTCTGCCAGCCCCCTTTTCTCATTCACCTCTTGCTTTGTTGTATATATGTATGTACAGTACATCCGGAAAGTATTCACAGTGCATCACTTTTTCCACATTTTGTTATGTTACAGCCTTATTCCAAAATGGATTAAATTCATTTTTTTCCTCAGAATTCTACACACAACACCCCATAATGACAACGTGAAAAAAGTTTACTTGAGATTTTTGCAAATTTACTAAAAATAAAAAAAACTGAGAAAGCACATGTACATAAGTATTCACAGCCTTTGCCATGAAGCTCAACATTGAGCTCAGGTGCATCCTGTTTCCCCTGATCATCCTTGAGATGTTTCTGCAGCTTAACTGGAGTCCACCTGTGGTAAATTCAGTTGATTAGACATGATTTGGAAAAGCACACACCTGTCTATATAAGGTCCCACAGTTGACAGTTCATGTCAGAGCACAAACCAAGCATGAAGTCAAAGGAATTGTCCGTAGACCTCAGAGACAGGATTGTCTCGAGGCACAAATCTGGGGAAGGTTACAGAAAAATTTCTGCTGCTTTGAAGGTCCCAATGAGCACAGTGGCCTCCATCAACCGTAAGTGGAAGAAGTTCGAAACCACCAGGACTCTTTCTCGAGCTGGCCGGCCATCTAAACTGACCGATCGTGGGAGAAGGGCCTTAGTCAGGGAGGTGACCAAGAACCCAATGGTCACTCTGTCAGAGCTCCAGAGGTCCTCTGTGGAGAGAGGAGAACCTTCCAGAAGGACAACCATCTGCAGCAATCCACCAATCAGGCCTGTATGGTAGAGTGGCCAGACGGAAGCCACTCCTTAGTAAAAGGCACATGGCATCCGCCTGGTGTTTGCCAAAAGGCACCTGAAGGACTCTCAGACCATGAGAAACAAAATTCTCTGTCTCTGATGAGACAAAATTTGTCTCAGATGAGACAAAGATTGAACTCTTTGGTGTGAATTTCCAGGCGTCATGTTTGGAGGAAACCAGGCACTGCTCATCACCAGGCCAATACCATCCCTACAGTGAAACATGGTGGTTTCAGCATCATGCTGTGGGGATGTTTTTCAGCGGCAGGAACTGGGAGACTAGTCTGGATAAAGGGAAAGATGACTGCAGCAATGTACAGAGACATCCTGGATGAAAACCTGCTCCAGAGCGCTCTTGACCTCAGACTGGGGCGATGGTTCATCTTTCAGCAGGACAACGACCCTAAGCACACAGCCAAGATATCAAAGGAGTGGCTTCAGGACAACTCTGTGAATGTCCTTGAGTGGCCCAGCCAGAGCCCAGACTTGAATCCGATTGAACATCTCTGGAGAGATCTTAAAATGGCTGAGCACCGACGCTTCCCATCCAACCTGATGGAGCTTGAGAGGTGCTGCAAAGAAGAATGGGCGAAACTGGCCATGGATAGGTGTGCCAAGCTTGTGGCATCATATTCAAAAAGACTTGAGGCTGTAATTGCTGCCAAAGGTGCATCGACAAAGTATTGAGCAAAGGCTGTGAATACTTATGTACATGTGATTTCTCAGTGTTTTTATTTTTAATAAATTTGCAAAAACCTCAAGTAAACCTTTTCACATTGTCATTTTGGGTGTTGTGTGTAGAATTCTGAGGAAAAAAATTAATTGAATCCATTAAATGTGGAAAAAGTGATGCGCTGTGAATACTTTCCGGATGCACTGTAAATATTGTGTTCTCTACAGGGGGCATGGGTCCTGACATTTAGTGCGTAAGGCCCACCAAATGCTACCACACCATTTTATGATTACACCATGGGGTGGTACACCAAGTTAGACAGTCTAGTACATGCTGTATGTACAGCACAAACCCTCTATAAAAGAATTTATCTAGGCATCAGTAAAAGAAAAATAAGCCTATATGAATAAAATCAGATGTGAAATGAAGCATTTAACGTTATTCATTTGTGAAGTGTGCTAGTGGTTGGTGTTGCAGGTTTGAGTTCTACACCTAAATGATGTTGGTTTTCTTGCTGCTCCTAACCCTAAGCAAACTGAGAATATTTATATGGGAGATAAAAAAAAAACAGGTAAATAAATATGCAGGTAAATCTGAAAGATATTCAGTAGGCATGAAAGGCACTATATATCAAATTCAGAGGGATATGAAATGTAAAAAGTACAGTTCAAAACAATTCAGATTGATTGTCTGGTAGGTTGAAATATTAGCCCTGAATCACCATCTTCAACATTTTCAAAGAAATAGTAAGCAAACACTGAACTCAGGTTATGCATATGGATACAAAGGTCTAGATAAGAACAGACTAATTACACGACAAAAATTCGGCCATTCTTTCATTTTTCTAAATGCTTGTTCTAACACAAGGTCACAGAGGAGCTTAAGTCACTTTTGTTAGTATGCTTTTCTGAAATTTGTTTAAATCTCTAAACTAATCTTGCAAATTCCAGGCATGGTTGCTAATATTCCTGTGTACTTTGTAAAGTGTTTTGGCTAGAGATCCACCTGTAAAAAGGTGCAATATAAAATAAAGACAGAGTGAATGTGTGCAGAATGTGGCAGTCTTGAAAGCCTGGTCTGAGCCAGTGTAGATTTTCAGTGCTGTAACAGTCAGGGGTTTCTCTTTTCATTCATGGCACTGCTTTTTTTTTCTTTTGGGTTTATAAGCTTAAGCAATGCAATGACATTAATTTAATTATTTACAATCCAACAGGCACTTAATACTACAGCCAGTGCTAAACCTGAAGTCCCTGGAGAAATGTTCAATTTCATAAACAATTAATAGGCAAATCTGGCAATATCAGAGCCGTAAAGAAGCGTCTTTCATGAATAATGTACACTGGAGAGACATGAACTCGCAATGAATGCAGCTTGAGTGATTTTCCATGCACCTGTCAGCCCAAGTTTAAAAGCGTTTCTCCTCTGAAAAATATCTTTTATGACAGCATAGGGGATGACAAAGAAGGCAAGCAATTTTAATGACTGCAGGTCTTTTATTTTTAACAGTGGTGTAACAAAGCCAGTGCTTTTGCTCCCCAGTACAGGCTAGTGAGGCAGGACATCACAGTGGGTTTTCTGCGGGATAGATTTCTTCTCCCTTTCAGAAATGTCTCCTTATGGCAGCAGCCCCTGTTTGGGGGTGTGGCCCAGACATTTCTCATACTTTTGCCACACCCACAAATGCCAAAGATTGATTATTAGGTGGAGTGAGTATTGGGGATATCCAGCAAATAAGTGAACAATTATCTCAAATTTGATGTTTTGAATGCAAGTAGCTGGTAGGTACTACTAAGTAAAATAATCTGCTGAAAATACTTCAAAGGTTAATTAACAGATGTTTACTGGCGTCCAGGTTGGAAGTTTTGATTTCATATCAGTTATGCAGTTGTAGAGTCAGAAAGGTCATTTCCTTTCCATAATAATAAAACAGTGCCTAGTTTACATGATTTGCATCCTCCCAGGAGCTCATAAGAGCGCTTTATAGGAGCCGACATATATTGTACAGTAAGTACTTTTCATCTGCCCTGCATTCTCTAAAGTGGCTGACAGTAGGCTCTTATTTCTCATTTCTCTTTCATTTGATTTCATTTATTGGAATTCATGGTGAATCAGAGAGAATCTTTTACAGGGCTTGATTTAATTTGGTTCATTTGTAAAAAAAAAAAAAAACAGTCCATAAGAAATTCTTACTGTGTATTATAAATTGTTTTTTATCTTAAAGCCATGAGAAATAAGCAGGTCATTTGCTCTCAACATGCCATGTTCATCTTTTATAGATCAATAAAGTAGGCTGCATTCATATCACACCGTGACAGACTTAAATGCTGCAAACCGAGTTCAATCACAAGTGCATTCCAACAGTTACTTAACTGGCACTGCCTCCTCGCTTGGGTAAATGTGATTGAAAGTGATTTTAAATCTCCTCACAAATGGAAATTAATGGATGTAATGTATTGTTTTTATTTTGAGATAGAAAAAACAAAACAAAAAGGTTATTGATGTTTTTAAGGGCATTCAGATGAAATGCGAAAGCACCGACTCTCACCGTCATGTATGTATGTCTGTCTGTACGTCTGATCACACAGAACAATCTGACAACGATTTCGTTGAAATTTACCAGACTACTTCTTCAAGGAAATTTGTTCAGAAGGCACTGTTTTCATTGTAGTATCTTATATCGAGTATGCTGTAATTTAAGAGAACTCCCATTTAGAAAGCAAGCCACATTTTCAAAATCATCCATTTGATAACAGAGAAACATTCCATGCACCCAATACTACTGACTAACTTATTCTTTCAAATTTAGCTTGAGAAAGATTTTTTTCAAATTGTGCATTTTCCTCTTTTACATTTCCGACAACCGCATCTAACAGCAATACAAATCCACAGTAAAAGTTGCTGAAATGGCGTCAAAGTTGTGAGCACGGCCGAGAACTTCAGACATCAGAGGGCTATAGATTTTTAATCTGCGTCATGTACTTTTAAAAATGTAAATTACAGATAGCCATAGACGAACAGCTAATGATACTGTATTAATGGTTCAATTTTTTACTTTGAGTTGGAATCTGGTGTCTGTGAAAGATATTTTAGCCACTAGCAGCCTTTTTAGCCTCAGATTTTAATTCATGTTGTTGTAAAATGCTGCTAAAAACACACCAATTTTATTTACTTTAGTAATGCATGCACTTTAACTACATCATATAATCACTGTTATTGTTGCATATGAATACAAATTAAAAATGCTTCAATTTTCAAAACCATTAAATAAGTCCTCAAACACACCTAATTTTATACCATTCATATACTGTGCTTTCTAGCTTGTTTATTATTGACGGGGAGGCATTTATTCAGATCTCTAATATCTAAATGCAGTGCAGTGCAGGAGTTAAGACATTAACTGTAAATCCTAACGTTCAATGCCTGAACTGACTAAGACATAACCTGTCATTGCTGTGAATTGTACGTTTCTGTGAACCGAAGTAGCAACTCACGAAATAAATGCAAACATATGTGCAGAAAAGCTTGCTCTATGTAGTGTAAATTATCATGTAAACTTTGAAAAACTCCACAGTCTTTTAGTGTATGCTTTTCATTATTCATGTCTTACAAATAAGATTTTAGATTTTGTACATTTGTTTTTCCTTGGTAAAATGTTTATGAAAGAGTCCTGGAGGAAGAAGAGCAAACAATCTATGAATATGAAGCTTCACCTGCCCCACGTATCACAAAACTGAGCAATCTGTTTTTGCTTTTGCTTTTCCTTTTTTTGGTGTATAAATCAGTTTAGCATTTGTAACAGGACCAAACCAAATCCAATTTTATATGTTACACTGTACTGTATATGGGATGTGCATTTATTAAGGGGTGTCAAATGGGCAAATGTAGCTGATATACTGAGCAGTACAAACTGGCACCGAGTTTAGGGTTGGATCCTGACTAATGGACACTTTATAATAGTAATAGAATTGTTTCTGTACTCTGACCTTCAAGTCATATTTGATATTAGGGTATGGAAAAATAAAAATTTTATAAAGTGCAGTTATATATATATACCATGAAAACATTCAAACATGTTTCTAACAAGCATAACAGATTTCTAATATATTATGTTGGACACATTTTCCAATATAATGCATGTTCTTTTTACTAGAAATATGCTTGAGTCTTTTCTCTCAACATTAGTGCAAACGTTCAGGCCTGTAGTGGGATACTCTTGAGCCACCCCAGACCCAAAATAGGAACAAAGAGACCAATAAAGTGTAAAAAAGGGGTGGTTTTATTGTAGAACAAAACACGCAAAGGAGATTTAACAATAATGAGTAAGAAATACAATGCAATGAGGAAAAATAAATAATCATGGCAACCCTACTGGGTCTCCCCTGATGGTCTTACCCACAATTTAATATGACAAATTTGGCTCCAAATAAAAATTAATTCCCTTACACACTTTAATCTCTGCCAGCTGAGCTCTTGACACCACCTGTCTTCTAATCACCAAGCCTGACTCATCTTAGGAAGACAGAGAATGTCAGTCCAGCACTGCTGAGGGTACATCAACGGCCTGCTTAGAGACTGGAGATGACTATAAAAACTTTAACTTCTACCCACTCACCTCCTGCTTTATTGTATACTAGCAAAATACCCGCACTTCGCAGCGGAGTAGTAGTGTGTTAAAGAAGTTATGAAAAAGAAAAGGAAACATTTTAAAAATAACGTAACATGATTGTCAATGTAATAGTTTTGTCACTGTTATGAGTGTTGCTGTCATCAAGGATTTGATTATCATTATTTCTTTCAATCAGGTTCGTATTTGGAGGACTTGTTGTGTTCAAGTTACATTCCGTGTTTGTCAACCGTTGTAAAGATAACAGGTTTCATTCATCGAAGTGTTCACTACCCAAATCAGTACTCGTGAATCTAAGATGTTTAACAGGCATTCCCGGTATTAAGTTGTGGATCTGCCTGCGAATATTTAGCGGCAGCATGTCTATGAACTTAATTTAAACTTAAGCTTTACACCTTGCTGTCCTATTGATATGTCTACAAAGGCTTGTTCAGCTTCTGAGGATTGTTCCTTTCCTACTGCAACAAAAAACAGCTCTTCTTCCTCTTTATCTGAGACATCACACACTGCATGCATCCAGTCCTGCAAAGTCAGTTCACTTGAGCCGCTCGAAGTACATGCATCGGAGGTTCTCAGCTGTGCTTGTGCTATCTCATGCGATCTTGCGATGTCCACGGCTTTATTTAATGTTAGCTCTGTTTCTGTTACACTTTCGCTGAGTTTGTGCCAAACACTATTCTATCCTTGACCATCTCATCTTCGTTTGCATATGCACAGTCCTTCACCAGCAATTTTAAATCCACTACAAAGTGATCAAAACAACAACAACATTTATTTTTATAGCACATTTTCATACAAAAAGTAGCTCAAAGTACTATACATAATGAAGAATAGAAAAATAAAAGATACAGTAAGAAAATAAAAAAGTCAACATTAATTAACATAGAATAAGAGTAAGGTCCAATGGCCAGGGTGGACAGAAAAACAAAAAACTCCAGACGGCTGGAGAAAAAATAAAATCTGTAGGGATTCCAGACCATGAGACCGCCCAGTCCCCTCTGGGCATTCTACCTAACATAAATGAAACAGTCCCCTTTGGATTTAGGGTTCTCACAGAAGGACTTGATGATGATGGTCACGTAGACTTCTGCCTTCTAATCCATCCATCATTGTTGGAGCATCATGATGCTTTGAGTAGGTGGTGGTGGCGCAGGCCGCCACCACAAAGAAACCGGAAAAAGGAACAGAGGAGAGAGTTGGGGTCAGTACAGATTTTAGAGCCACCATGAATAGTTATTATGATGAATTGAACATACAGAGTATCAGGATTAAGTTAAATTAAGTTAAACTGAAGTTATGAGAAGGCCATGTTAAAGTAATGTGTTTTCAGCAGTGTTTTAAAGTGCTCTACTGTATTAGCCTGGCAAATTCCTATTGGCAGGCTATTCCAGATTTTAGGTGCATAACAGCAGAAGGCCGCCTCACCACTTCTTTTAAGTTTTGTTCTTGGAATTCTAAGGAGACACTCATTTGAGGATCTGAGGTTACGATTTGGAATATAAGGTGTCAGACATTCCGATATATAAGATGGAGCGAGATTATTTAAGGCTTTATAAACCATAAGCAGAATTTTAAAGTCAATCCTGAATGACACAGGTAACCAGTGTAGTGACATCAAAACTGGAGAAATGTGTTCAGATTTTCTTTTCCTAGTTAGGATTCTAGCAGCTGCATTCTGCACTAGTTGCAAATGATTTATGTCTTTTTGGGTAGTCCTGAGAGGAGTGCGTTACAGTAATCTAGTCGACTGAATACAAATGTGTTAACTAATTTCTCAGCATCTTTCAGTGATATAAGAGATCTAACTTTAGCTATGTTTCTTAAGTGAAAAATGCTGTCCTAGTGATCTGATTAATATGCGATTTAAAATTCAGATTACAGTCAACAGTTACCCCTAAGCTTTTTACCTCCGTTTTGACTTTTTTAATGTATCCAGTTTATTTCTAATAGCCTCATTGTATCCATTATTGCTGATCACTAAAATTTCAGTTTTCTCTTTGTTTAACTTGAGAAACTTACTATTCATCCATTCTAAGATACAAGTCAGACATTGTGTTAGTGAATCAAGAGAATAGGGGTCATCAGGTGCTATTGATAAGTACAGCTGTGTGTCATCAGCATTGCTGTGGTAGCTCACGTTGTGCCCTGAGATAATCTGACCTAACGGAAGCATGTAGATTGAGAAGAGCAGCGGACCCAGGATAGAGCCTTGTGGAACACCATATAGAATATCATGTGAGTTTGAGTTGTAATTACCACAACTAACAAAGATTTTCTCCCTGCCAGGTAGGATTCAAACCAATTTAAGACACTGCCAGAGAGGCCCACCCATTGACTAAGGCGATTTCTAAGAATATTATGATCAATGGTGTCAAATGCAGCACTCAGATCTAAGAGGATGAGAACAGATAAATGGCCTCTGTCTGCGTTCACCCGCAAATCATTTACTACTTTAACGAGTGCAGTTTCTGTGCTGTGATTTGTTCTAAAACCCGACTGAAATTTATCAAGAACAGCATGTTTATTAAGGTGTTCATTTAACTGCATAATGACTGCCTTCTCTAGAACTTTACTTAAGAAAGGCAGGTTAGAGATGGGTCTAAAATTTTCAAGAGCCGAGGGGTCAAAATTATGTTTCTTAAGTAAGGGTTTAACTACAGCAGTCTTAAGACAGTCTGGGAAGACCCCCGTATCTAATGACAAATTTACTATGTCCAGAACATTATCAATTAGCACGCCCGATACTTCTTTGAAAAAATTTGTTGGTATTGGATCAAGGACGCATGTAGAGGGTTTTATTTGAGATATTATTTTTTGTAAATCGGGTAAATCTATCCTAGTGAAAGAGTTTAATTTGTTTATAACAGAATGCTGGGGTTTAGGAGGATCCTTAGTGTTGGGGAGAGATACTATGTTATTTCTAATATCATTCATTTTTTAATGGAAAAATACAGAAATAGCCTCACAGGTTTTACTGGAAGTACTTAGGAGGCATTCCTTTGAGGTACCTGGGTTTAGTAGGCGATCAATTGTAGAAAATAAGACTCTGGGATTACTAGCATTGTTGTTTATAATCTTAGAGATATAGCAGCTCCTCTCAAGATGGACAGTGTTATTGTATTCTGTTATATACCCTTTATATACCCTGCGTCTTCTCATTAAACTTGTATCTCACAAATATCGTATTCGTCTTAGGCATGACAAACACCTCAAAACTGTCATAGTAAGTTTTCAGTACCTTGGCTTCCTCCTGGGTGAGAGTCCATGTGTTAAAAATGTCTCTTCCTTTTTCCCCAGTCCAAAGGAGTGCGGCAGCGTGTCTATTGGATTGCTGCTGACGGACGGCCTTATATGGGCAGGCACTCAATTACGTGGGAGGCGTGGGTATCGGGGACACAACTCCACCTCACACGGCGACCGAGCTGCAGGCTATATATATGTACGTAAGTAGGATTCAGTTATGACCATTACGTGTAGAATTTCGAAATGAAACCTGCCCAACTTTTGTAAGTAAGCTGTAAGGAATGAGCCTGCCAAATTTCAGCCTTCTACCTACACCTACACAATCAAATGTAGAAAGACAGAAATTGCCTTTAAAAGAATAATCTGAGAAACTGACTTTAAAATATGCATCTTCTTTCTTAAAAGCCAAATGCAGGCAATTCTTAAGCAATAGACTCACCTTTAAATGAAATAGCCACTAAAATCATAAGACCATTTCCCATTACAACACACAAATGCACAAATGTAGTTTATTGACTCAAAAAAGACAATATGAGGAATGAAATGACTGGGATATACGCGCAGTCAAAAACTAGCCAATGTCAGTCAGTCATTTTCTAACCCGCTTAATCCAGACCAGGGCGGCACGGTGGGGTAGCGCTGCTGCCTCGCAGTTAGGAGATCCGGGTTCACATGTTCTCCCCATGTCTGCGTGGGTTTCCTCTGGGTGCTCCGGTTTCCTCCCACAGTCCAAAGACATGCAGGTTAGGTGCATTGGCAATTCTAAATTGTCCCTAGTGTCCCAGGTTTGTTCCTGCCTTACGCCCTGTGTTGGCTGGGATTGGCTCCAGCAGACCCCCGTGACCCTGTAGTTAGGATATAATCCAGACCAGGGTTGCAGGGGTGCTGGAGTCTGTCCCAGCGAGCACAAGGCACAAGGCAGCATCAAACTCTGGACAGGGCAGCAGTCCATCACAGAGTGAACACACACACACCATAACCACACAGTAGGGCCAGTGTAGGATCGCCGCTTCACTTAACCTACAAGTCTGTTGGACTATGGGAGGAAACTGGAGCACCTGAAAAGTCAAAACTAAAAATCAAATCGATCTTTCTTCAAAGGCAAAACAACATCAGAAATCAAAAGTCAGGGACAAGATTGATAATTCGTGAAGCGGGGAATGAAAATAAAGGCTTTGACCAATTGTAAAAAGTTTTCTTATTCTCAGCCTCGGATAGAAAATAGCTGATGAGGCCACTTTTTAGCTCCTCACCTAATTGACTCTTGAATGTTGTGGTCTTTAAGGCTAAATACCTGGCAGCTTTGATTATAACGATGAAATCCACAAAATGGTGGCACCCAGAAAAAAAAATGTAATAAAATAAAAGTTACAAATTCAAATTTATACATTATGTATAATGTTATACATTAAATTTGAATTTAGAATGGAATAAATTCACATATATCACCAAAATCCATTCAAGACCTGCACAAAAAAAGTCTATAGGACACACCCCTAGTTATGGGTGGTCTTACAGCAAACACTTCTAAAATGGCGACACTTAATAATATTACAAAATATGTCAGTAAAAACAGTGGACCATAAATAAATATAAAAAACAACTATAAAAGATTATGATTTCAAATGTAATTTTGAAAGATTTCTGTTAGGTTTATTTGAGAGATGACCAAATGGAAGAAGTTCCTAAAAGGGTCTTTGTCCCTTCATGGCTAATTCAGAGGGGGTCTGTTTGTGTTTGTTTGGTCTGCCCAAAAATGTGTTCTTTATTAAAAGTATACATCAAAGACACTCTCCCTGTTGTAATGTACATTTACTTATTTGGTTGGCACCTTTATCCAAGGTGACTTACAACATTTGTGATGCCATTGGTTGCATTTCTTTTGGTTTTCCAATTGGAGCACAGACTGGTCAGGTGACTTGTTCAGGGTCACACAGTGTCAGTAGTGGGATTTGATCCCACAACCTTAACCACTATACCACACTGCCCTGTAAATATCTTGATGAAATAAAATATAAAAAAGAAAGGTAATGTATGTATTTAAACCAACTCCCAAATTTGAATTCTTATAAAGTGATCCCTCCAACTACACTGCTAAGTTGTCATATGCTTGATATCAGGAATATTCCATCACTCAACAATGACCAACTGTTATTGACTTCTACTTTTTTTTTGAACCAACTCTGCCACGTATAACAAAACACATTATGCTTAATATAATAAAACTTTTAAAATTTATGTTGATATTCCTTTGTTCCAGGGCATTTATTTTTGACCTCAACATGTGTAACGGTTAAAACTAAATTACTTGAAAATGTTTCACTGGGACTGTATGATGACAAATTTCATCTTGACTCCCATTAGCCACCATATGATCCACATATGTGTTAGTGCAAGGAGCCGTAATCCAGTGCTGTTTGCCTGCAAGCCTCATGGGTTATCTTGGTACCAAAGACTCAAGCATAAATGGCAATATGGTACTCCAGTCACTCAACACATGAATTTCCCAAATGTTGTATCTTGCCTACCTCCATTTTCGAACAATCTGTGACTACAGTGAAGGCCTGCTGTGCCTCCTTAGCAGACTCTTACCAGCTGGGCACTTCTTCAGAGCAGGTGGTTTTACAATCAGAAGATGTCACGTGTTCAAAGATGGTCAAACATTTCATAGTTAGAGAAAACGTACAAAATGGTGAAAGTTATAGAACAAGTAAAATGTCTCAGCACCATCATCATTTTTCACTAAAAGGCTGCTGGATAACTTTGGGAAGCAAGAAAATGATGTTATGCTATAAGCATTTTTATAAATGTTATTCTATTATTATTATTCATTTCCTTTATTCATGTAAAGTAAAAAATTGAACATTTCACAGTGTGGAGTCATGTTAAGCATCTCATACTGCTTGAGCTCTTTAGGCCATTCTTTAGACGGGGAGTTTACGTTTTGATGCTCTACTTACACAATTTATTTTTCTAGATTTTTGGATTTCCTTCTAAATGTAAGACTTTAACACTGATCTCCACATAGGTATCATCAAAAACATAATCTGCTCTTTTAGATTTACTTATCCTCTACTCCATTATTACTGAAAAAAGTTTGCGGAAGGATTCACTTTTTCAGCCGAGCATTAGTGGCATTAATGAAACTTTATTTGCAAGCCACAGCTTGATCCTTCTATAAACTACCACTTTTCTGCTTTGCTGATTCAATTACACGAAACTGATCCATCATTCCTGACATCCCGAGAAGAAGCCTGCACACATCAATGTCCAATGCTACGTCCCGGCCAGCCTGGATCTAACTTTAATTTAAAAGGATTTCCTTTTAATCCCAGCCACTGGAATTGCACTATAATTCCATCATTTTTCCATTAAAGCATTATGGCACTCGGCAGCTCTTTGCGTTTGTCTTAAATTATTACAGCTACAACTGAAAGTCCATTTTAAAGCTTTTGCATATTTAGAAGTTAAGCACAGTTGCATTTTTTGGATTCATTTTGCAACTTTTAAGTTATATAAACCTTGTCCTGTAGATAGAGTGTGTGTGTTTATGTGGATTTTGTGACTGAAATAAAAAAGAGTCAGATTACTATAAGTAGAATTTTTTTTTTTTATTAAAAAAGCAAATTAACAGAGGAGGCAGAAAATATGAAGAAAACTATGAAGAAAAAAAACCTTGGATGACATTTTCCCTTGCCTGGACGTGGGTCACCGGTGCCCACATCTGGAGCCAGGCCTGGAGGTGGGGTTTGATGTCGAGTGTCTGGTGGCTGGGCCTGCACCCATGGGGCTCAGCGCCGGGCACAGCCCGAAGAGACAATGTGGGTCCCCCTTCCCATGGGCTCACCACCTGTGGGAGTGGCCAAGGAGGTCGGGTGCAGTGTGAGTTGGGTTGTGGCTGAAGGCGGAGACCTTGGCAGTCTGATCCTTGGCTACAGAAGCTGGCTCTTGGGACGTGAAATGTCACCTCTCTGAAGGGGAAGGAGCCTAAGCTAGTACGCGAGGTCGAGAGATTATGGATAGATATAGTCGGGCTCACCTCGATGCACAGCTTGGACTCTGGAACCAATCTCCTTGAGAGGGGCTGGACTCTCAACCACTCTGGAGTTGCCCCTGGTGATAGACGCCGAGCAGGTGTGGGCATACTTATTGCCCCCCAACTTGGAGCCTGTTCATGGGGGCTTAACCCGGTGGACGAGAGGGTAGCCTCCCTCTGCCTTCGGGTGGGGGGACGGGTCCTAAACTGTTGTTTGTGCGTATGTTTGGAGTGCCCACTCTTTTTGGAGTCCCTGGAGGGGGCATACCTTCTGGGGACTTCCTCGTACTGCTGGGAGACTTCAATGCTCACGTGGGCAATAACAGTGAGACCTGGAAGGGCGTGATTGGGTGGAATGGCACCCCGATCTGAACCCGAGCAGTGTTTGTTATTGGACTTCTGTGCTCGTCACGGATTGTCCATAACAAATACCATGCTCAGGCATAGGGGTGTCCATATGTTCACCTGGCACCAGGGCACCCTAGGCCTCGGTTTGATGATCGACTTTGTGGTTGTGTCATCGGACTTGCGGCCACATGTCTTGGACACTTAGGTAAAGAAAGGGGCAGAGCTGTCAACTGATCACCACCTGGTGGTGAGTTGGCTTCAATGGTGGGGGATGATGCCGGTCAGGCCTGGTAGGCCCAAACGTGTTGTGAGGGTCTGCTGGGAACGTCTGGCAGAGTCCCCTGTCAGAAGTAGCTTCAACTCACACCTCCGGCAGAACTTCAACCACGTCCCGAGGGAGGTGGGGAACATGGAGTCTGAATGGGCCATGTTCCGTGCCTCTATTGTTGAGGCGGCTGACCGGAGCTGTGACCGTAAGGTGGTTGGTGCCTGTCTTGGCGGCAATTCCCGAACCCATTGGTGGACACCGGCGGTGAGGGATGCAGTCAAGCTGAAGAAGGAGTCCTACCGGACCATTTTGTCCCGTGGCACTCTGGAGGCAGCTAATAGGTACCGACAGGCCAAGCGGAATGTGGCTTTGGTAGTTGCTGAGGCAAAAACTCAGACATGGGAGGAGTTTGGGGAGGCCATGGAGAACGACTTTCAGATGGCGTCTCAGGTGGGGATGGTGCACTGCTGACCTTGACTCAGGACGTTGTGGGTTGGTGGGGGGAGTACTTCGAAGACCTCGACAATCCCACTAACATGCCTTCCAATGAGGAAGCAGAGCCTGGGGACTCGGAGGTGGGCTCTCCCATCTCTGGGAATGAGGTCACCGAGGTGGTTAAAAAACTCCTTGGTGGCAGTTCCCCGGGGGTGAATGAGATACGCCCGTTGTTCCTCAAGGCTCTGGATGTTGTAGGACTGTCTTGGTTGACACGCCTCTGCAACATTGCATGGACATCAGGGACAGTGCCTCTGGATTGGCAGACCGGGGTGGTAGTCCCCCTCTTTAAGAAGGGAAACCGGAGGGTGTGTTCCAACTCCAGAGGGATCACACTCCTCAGCCTCCCTGGAAAAGTCCATTCAGGGGTTCTGGAGAGGAGGAGAGGATAGTCAGACCTCGGATTCAGGAGGAACAATGTGGTTTTCGTCCTGGTCGCAGAACAGTGGACCAGTTCTACACCCTTAGCAGAGTCCTGGTGCATGGGAATTTGCCCAACCAGTCTACATGTGTTTTGTGGACTTGGGAAAGGCATTCGACCGAGTCCCTTGGGAAATCCTGTGGGGGGTGCTCCGAGAGTATGGGGTACCGGATCCACTGATAAGGGCTGATCTGTCCCTGTACCTCCAGTGTCCGAGCATGGTCTGAATTGCCGGCAGGAAGTCAAACCCGTTTCCAGTGAGAGTTGGACTCCGCCAGGGCTGCCCTTTGTCACTGATTCTGTTTATAACTTTTATAGACAGAATTTCTAGGCGCAGCCAGGGTGTTGAGGGGGTCCGGTTTGGTGGACTCAGGATTGGGTCACTGCTTTTTGCAGATGATGTTGTCCTGTTTACTTCATCAGGCCGTGATCAGGACCGCTGCCAGAAATATTTGGGCCCCAGACAACTGGGTACGTGTGGGCCCCTCTGCCTTCCCCCAGGGCCCCACATGCACTTGAAATACGTATACAAAAAAAATCAAGCGTGAAGGGGCCCACCTCCGTTAGGGCCCCAGACCAGAGTCCCGTTTTTCCCCCCGGGTGGCAGGCCTGCCATGATCTTCTGCTCTCTCTGAATCGGCTGAGTGTGAAGTGGCTGGGATGGGAATCAGCACCTCCAAATCCGAGACCATGGTCCTCAGCCGGAAAAGGGTGGAGTGCCCTCTCAGGGTTGGAAGTGAGATCCTGCCCCAAGTGGAGGAGTATCCACTTCAAGTATCTCAGGGTCTTGTTCACGAGTGAGGGAAGAATGGAGCGTGAGATCGACAGGCAGATCGGTGCGGCATCCTCAGTGATGTGGCCGCTGCATCGGTCTGTCGTGGTGAAAAAGGAGCTGAGCCGTAAGGTAAAGCTCTCAATTTACCAGTCGATCTACATTCCTACCCTCACCTAAGGTCATTAGCTATGGGTAGTGACCGAAGCAACAAGATCACGAATACAAACGGCTGAAATGAGTTTCCTCCGCAGGGTGGTTTCCCTTAAAGTTAGGGTGAGAAGCTCAGTCATCCGGGAGGGGCTCAGAGTAGAGCCGCTACTCCTCTGCATCGAGAGGAGTCAGATGAGGTGGCTCGGGCATCTGATCAGGATGCCTCCTGGATGCCTCCCTGGTGAGGTGTTCCAGGCACGTCCAACCGGGAGGAGGCCCCGGGAAGACCCAGGACACGCTGGAGGGACTATGTTTCCCGGCTGGCCTGGGAACGCCTCAGGATTCCCCCGGAAGAGCTAGAACAAGTGGCCGGGGAGAGGGAAGTCTGGGCATCTCTGCTCAAGCTGCTGCCCCCACGACTCGACCTCGAATAAGCGGAAGAGGATGGATGGATAGATGGATGGCATACACAGGAAACTAAAATAAGATGTCTGCTGTCAGATTTGTCCTCAGCTGACTCTGATCTCACTTTCTTTTGCTAGGATGCTCTGATTATTTGCACTGGTTTTAAGTCAAAGAACCACACTTTCCAAACTCCCTCCAGCCCTCATCCAGGGATGCAGTATCTAGGGGGATATGGGAGAGGAAGCATCCAACTCCCCGGCACATGAGGATTATCGCACCTAATTCCAATTTATAATTACTAACTAAAAAAATAACAAAACTATCAATAAAAACATTTGCGTATAATCAAATAATTTTCCTGTTTTTTTTTCCATAAATAAACCAACGTGGTGAAGACCAATATGCAAAGCCAAAATCTTAGTGAAAAATATATTAAGTTCTGACTCACTAAATAGATTTTTGTTCTACCACCACAAAAAGTCTGCCTAATGTATCCACAGTCTTGGACCCTCTGGCCTACATATCATTGCAATAATGATGTCACTTGTTGTAACTTATGGCCATCATAAGGGAGCAGCTGAACACCTTCACTAATGGTGGTGTCCATGAAAATCAGAAACAAAATGATGAAAAATGCTGACATGCCCAAAATGGACACACAAGTACACAATAACGGTAAAAATAAATTCTAAACAGTTCAAAAACCCCAAATCTCCGGCAAAAATAAATTAAACAACTGCATAACTTCTTCTAATGGAGCATCAAGAGCTGCATTGCATCTTGGCCCTTAAAAGTACCAGTGGGGCGAAACACTGGTGTCCCCTAAGAAATGTTATCATTGGGGCGTTTTGATTTTTTAATGTTCTCAATGCCAACACATTTATTTGTTTCCATTTCACTTCTTTTTCATTTTTCTCTCAAGTTTCCAAGTAGACATGCCACAGAGTCCATTCTGCAGTTACATTTGCTGATTTGTTCCAACAGTATCATGACTACCACACCTCATTTCACATTTCCCAGGTTCTTTATTATTACTCCCATTGGTTTGTTCTTTTCTAAAGCTTCTTCTCTCTAGTTGTCCAGTATTTTCTTAGCTTTGTCCAGTCTAAATGTCAGTAATCTTTCACTGCATTATCTCTAAAGTGGTAAGTGCAGTTTGTCATGATTACATCTTTTCTGCCTCACTCTGTGCTGTCCGTGCAACGTGGCCACAGAGAGCTTAAACAACTCGGCACATCCACATAAAAAACAACAAGGGGTAAGCAAGCGTTCTTGAAGGCTTTTACTGGACGTACCTCGTAAACTGAAATATATACAAAAGAAACATTCAGGCATTTACAGGTGTACAATCAAAGACAATAAAGAATAATTTACAAAGCAATACATAGCAGACAGTATACATTAAACAATAAAGCTTTAAAAGACACTTATAAGGTGAGTGATTTCCACAGTTGACAAAGAGAAGCACGTAGACAGACGCTCAAATTGCTGCGTACTACAACTAACCAGAGCCAGAGGTTTATATACCCTAAAGATATGTTTTGGACGTGACCGAAACAAGAGATACAGAGGTGCCTACGTGAGACACATAGGGTGTATTGTATTCAAATGTTTATTATGGGACCTACATGCTTTACGTGAATTTCATAGACTTTTATAGCACTACCTGTGAGTGTGGGACGTGACTGACTGGTGTGTTAATGAATGACAAGATGAAGGGGGAGCACAGCTTAACAAATACAGTAACTGTAACAGCTAACAAGATGTCCACTTGCCATGTAACTTATGTCACGTACCACTGTGTTTCTCATTCCCTAAGTCTTTTCATCACAGCAGTTATTACTATATATTCTTTCTTTTCTGTCTTTGTCACTTTCTCTTTTTCCTAATTCGATACATATCCTCGTTTTGTACTGCCCTGCTTCTTGAACCTCACAGTGCCACCATAATATGCGTGTACTCTTTGGCACATTTCTAAGTATATAGGTGACACCTCATGTACCACCATCCACCTTATACGGATGCCTTCATGTTTATTTTTTATGTTTTTGTCAGATATTTATTTATGTATCATTTTCAATGTTTATTTTGAGCAATAATGTTCCCACCAAAAAGTATCCTTTTCTACTGGTATTTTTTCCAACTTCTCTGCACTTCTTCATGTTGCTACCCATCTCCATAAATTTTCAGATATTTACGTATACTTTTATGTTGATCCATTAATTTAAAACTTGTCTTGGTGGACTATATCACTTTGCTTTTCTTAATATAGCATCTATCAAGTATCCTAACATAAAGGAAACTGTTTCTTCTTCCTTTATAATCAGGTCTAGAGAAATTGCTGTTTTTTTATGTGCCATTCCATAATGTTACATACTTTTTTTTGTGGGTTAGTATCTCGCATCTGATCTGGCTCTGGCGTATGTTTTATATCGTTATCATGCTCTTCAAAATATTCACCAACTACTTGTGAGATGTTGATTGGGGAAATTATCATTCTGGAAGATCCCATTACGACCAGCAAAGAAAATTTTGAACACAGGATTTGTTATCACACCGAATGACTTTTCTATTTATTAGCATTGGCATTGTACTCTGAGTGGCATACTGGATCTAAGGCAATCCAGGAAAATGCGACTGAAATCATAACTGGAAACAACTATTTGGACCTGTAGACTTCTCTTGGTGTGTACCACACATGTACACACATGGTACTCTGCATCTTGGCATGGTACTTCTATGGCACTCATGGAAGATTGTCATTTTTTATTTGCATTTTAAATCCTTTGCTATGTACTGTTTCTGCATTAAGCACCAGAATGGCACAGTCCCACCACATTTTGTGCAAAATAGGTAATAAGCTTAAATGTTTACAACAACCAGCAGCTTTACCTCCTTAAGCAATTTTCTATCATATGCTAAATACAGATGTAATTACTGATCTAGACAATATAGTTTCTTGCTGCTTGTAAAATGGTCTTTGTGCTTAGTGCTGTAAGAATGTTAACGCCTGAGGGACATGACCAATCCTCCCTGCAGTGGTCTCTGTACACTTAGGTATGTGTGTGTGTCCATGTCTAACGTGAACTTTCCACTTTAGTAATGGTGGTTGAAGGTCTTTGTCAGTAGTAGTTAGGACTGCCTGCTGTTTTTTCTGTTCTTTTTTTTATTCCATATTTGTACTTCTGGTTTGTGGTTTTCCCAGGTAAGGCTAAGAAGCACACACAAGCAAACAGGTACAGTAATCCCAGTACTATTTATGCCCTTAATCATATCCACAGTAATCTGAAAGAAAAGCAACAGGAGATCACTATTAGGAATGTATAATTCACAAGATATTACGCTGCATCTCAGTTTTCACCTTCCACACTAAATTTGAAAGAGCAACCAAGAAAGCCTGCGTGTGCCAGCAGTAGGATTCCTCTGTTTCAAAGAAGCACAGAATCCTGATGAGGAAAGATTAGGTTTAAATGTAGAAAAATGTCACTTTTTCAGCTGTGTGCAAACACCTGGCCACACGTTAGTTCATCCTGCTGCTGGGCCTAAAATGTGCACTGTGTGATGTTGCATGTTCTGGCCATATTATTGTGGCTTGTCTTTTTCACCTTAAAGCTGTTTACTTTAAAACTTGAGGTGCTGCCATTGCAATTAAGGTAGTTCATACTGAAGTGATTCTCCTGAGCAGCAGGTTTTTGTGAGACTCTTCTTTTAAATCTTTATGGCAGTATTTGGTCAAATGAAGACAATTTCAGAAGGTATCACAATGATCTGATGGCAGTTAAGACAAGCCAAGCACCAGTGTCCCATTGTTTAATTGATTTTTGTGACATGGAAGACATGTGAGCTTGCTTGTTTCGCTAGTCATTAGCACAAAAGGGACAGACGTTATTAGTTAGGGAAGTTAATGGTTACTTTAGAGGAAGTCTATACACATTGTAATGGTTGCCCGGAGGTTCAGTATGGCCGGGACGTCCCTGAAAGAAAAGAAGGAGGAAGAGCAGGCTTTTCAGGGCACTGCATCCCCCAGGATGCTAGGTGGCAGCTCCTCTGGACAGCAATTGTTCCCAGGATCCCCTCAAAGCATCCTGGGACATGGAGTTCATTTCCTCAGCCCTGTTGGGTGCCGTGGGTGCCACCAGGGGGAGCTCACAAAGGACCTGGGGACTCCTATTATTACGATAACCTGGAGTACTTTGGAGTCACAAGGACGGAAGCCTGCAGTACTTCCGGACTGCATAAAGATAATGATGTAGCATTAACCCAGAAGAGAAGATGGAATACTTCAGGGTTATAGACTATTTAAAGGACTTTGGGAAACCCAGCAGGGAGAGCCGGAGTTGGGAGGTTGGGAGACTAAGCTGCTGGGAGTGGAGGATTGTATTGTTGTTATTTGTGATTATTGATTATTTATTGAAGAATTGTGGAGGGTGCGGGGCTTTGTGCACTTTATTCAAGAATTATTAAAGATTATTCTTATGGTCCTTTTACAATTGTGTCTGGGGCGTTTGTCTGGTGGGTTCAATGGGGCAACAGCGACCCCTAGCATTCACAACATATAGGAAAATGTTTAATTTTCAAAAGCACCAGTTTTTTCCCTACTGTTATTGCTCTTTACATCCAAAAGTGCATTTTTATGGGTAATAGGAGGTTGGTGCACTGCACTCTTCCTATAGCATCCCTTACCTTGAAGTCCTTAGCAGAGTGCTCTTCCAGAATTCACAGTAGTTTTACGTTTACCATCCTATAATTAACAGTAGCTTGCCTCTTTGTTATTTGTATTTAAAACCTTTGACACTGTGGCGACCGATTTTTAAGTTTTATCCAGTGCTGCCCCAGCTGTTATTGCCTTTCCTTGTAGCTTCCCTGCTTACATCACCTCATGCTCATCACATCAGAAATCTTCTACAGTCTTCACTACTGCAAACCCTGTTAAAAATACCTCCACAGCTATCACTGAGCTTTCTCCCAGCTGCACTAGGCAATATCATGAACAGCTGGCTCCGCCATTTATGCTTGACCTTTAGCATAAGCGAATGTAAAAGGCTTAACCCAGTGACCACACATGTGCATAAACACCTACTTTTAATATGATTTATTGCTCCCATCTTCTGGTTATCAGTTATTTGTATTACATTTTTAAATGTCTTTTATGTCAAAAGTGTTCATGTTTAATTGTTATAGAGGTATTCAATAATTAGACTCAATTTGTGACCTCACTAATTATTTAGATGAAGTTCTTTATAGCAAGTGCAATCGCCACAGGTTGTCCGGTAAGAACAGTCAGAAAGAGGAGATGTCCAAATAATTGCTTATTAAAATATAATTCCAGGCCAGTCATATCTTCAAGCAGTTGTTTACACCAGGGTTAGAAAATGCGGATTATATAAATGACATACTGTATATCTATCTATGAATATGTGTGTGTAGTTTCTTCTTATGGACACAAACTCATTAAGTTTCGAAGACGTTCTTGGAATGGAATTGATATAATTAATTCTGCTGCAGATGAGAATTTGTTTGAGAAGTCTCTCGTAATGATTAACTGGAGACAACAGGAGATGTTATTTGTTGGGCATTCCTTCGGAGTTAGCTGATGCAGTAATATTTACTCCAAGGCAGGGTAAATGTTCTTGGGCCAGTCTCCTCGGGACTTTACAGTACAGACTGACAGGTTATGGTAAAAGATTTTGGCTGTGCACTGAATAGCAACATGTGGAGGACATACAGGTTTGAAAACGGGAAATGACAGCAGCTGAATAACAAATATTTTGTACATTAATGTTATCATTTTTTATAATTGATGTGATGTTATTTGCTGTTCCTGGACCCCTCTGATGAAACTGACAGCCTTTCCCTTCTCTAGAGGACTGCTGTCCTTTCCCCATTTTGTGCGGCAGGTATTCATTTCTCTAATTAAAGTCCCATTCCAAGCTCAAAACTTACACCCTCAGAGAATGCCCTGGTGGTCCTGGGTGCATTGCACCTCTATTTTCATCTACACTACTAGTCAGAGCACAACAGCTCTATCCTGCATATCCTGCACAATAAGAGAGAATTGCAGATTCTGTGCCATCTTCTCAGAACCTACAGGAGTACCTCCACTTGTTCTTTCCAGGGAGCCATTTACCGTTAAGCTGAATGATGCTCTTAAAACTCTCCTATATGATATCCCCTCATCTATTGCCCACAATGATCAGTTGCAGCCCCCTTTAAGGGATGTCACTCTACAGATCACACTTCTACAATTGTTGAAAGCATTCATGTCACGGTGTAATTGTTAACATTTGCCAACCATCATTACACAAGCAAGTCTCACAATGAGTAAGGGGTGGGATTGAACATGCAATCTAATGATTTACGGCCCAATCCATTAGCCCCTCGGCTATAATGCTATTTAGTGTCAAGCACCAGAATTTTTTTTTGAAGCTCAGTTTTTCAAAATAGGAAAAATCTGAGGTGTCCGAAGGCTACATGGCTGACACCCTCCAGTCACAACAAGGAAGATTAAAGAAAAAAAAATGTTTATCACAGCTCATGCCAGCTTTGCTGACTTTTCAATTTGCAGGTCCAAGTGATTTTTTTTATGACCAATTTTTTTTTCTCTTTCTGACCATTTTGACCTTTTTTTTTTTTTTTTAGAAGAAGCACCACAGACAAACTGAATTCATTGTTTTATTACAGGCTGATCCTATTTAGATTAGGTCATGCATTGACTTTTGTCTCTCTACCTTCAGGCTGCATGTGGGGTGGAAAATAAATCGAAGATAATAAAGTGAATTAAAGCAGATTAGGTGGCTGAGCTACCAGTTTTCTGTTTAAATAGAACAGGTTGCAGGCAAAGCTGATTTCTTCCGATTAACATTGCTTACAAAAAACATCCATTTTATCTGTTATATTTGTTGTGTGAATCCCTTGTTAGAAATGCCTCCAAAACATGTTACTGCAGTGCCTTAACATTCACTTTAGTAGGAGATAAATTGTTATTTTTAATGTCATTTTATTTTTCATACCTTGCTAATGCGTGACCACAAATTGCCTGGTGGAGCACTTATTCTGTAGTCCATGCTGAGTGTGTCCCTCCTATGGAGAGCTGAGGCCTGCGATCCAGAGCTTTACGGTAAACCTGATAACACATCATAAAGGCACGTAGAACAGAGCTGCAGTACCTTATCTGACCTATGCTAAGCATCACAGCCCCCCAATCACTCTCAACACAAGGTATTTAAAGCACTGTTTTAATATTCCATGTGCCAGGAGAGGCTCATTTCAGCTTAGAAATAATTATATACAGATTGCCGGAGCACACACTGAATATTCCACCATAATTTACATTTTCTCTCTCTCTCTCGGACCTTACTTTATTCTTTTTTACTTAGTATTACCTAATCTTATTTTTTATATTTTTCTTTTTTCTTTCTTCATCTTGTAAAGCACTTTGAGCTACATCATTTGCATGAAAATGTGCTATATAAATAAATGCTGTTCTCTACAGCAAATCTCATATCATTTGTAAACAAAGAATTGAAGATACCTGTTTCAGAATATTCCAGCCCAGTGGTAAAGTAGTTAGCACTCCTCCCTCACTCGGAGGTTTGAATTCTGGACTCATCATGCTCTGTGTGCATTTAGCATATTCTCCCTTTGCCTCTGCCTTATTTGGGTACTCATTTTTTTTTCTTCCCTCATTTTGAAGACCTGAAGGCTGTCAGGATTCCATAGGAAATGATTTAATTATGTTTTTTTCTACATTGAGTAAAAAACTGCACATACCACAGATGTCACCATTATACAGAAAGTGTGTTACAATGCTGCATACTGCCAGGACACGTGTGAGGCAGAGTTTGTGACAACTATTGCATTTAAGGCCAGACCACAAGATAGAAAACCTCCAAACTTTTTTTCAAACAAAGAAAAGACTTACTGAAGGAAATCCTATTTCTTAAGTTAGTTAGACTGAAAATGTACAGTAGATTCAAGTTTTGCTTAGCAACAAATAAGCATAGTGATTATGCATTTTGATTTGATATTGTTGACCAATTCCTGATCCAATCAGTGAATTGACCTTTGCTTCCATCTGACTACTGTGAAAGAATACACAAAGCAAAGTGAAAGGTTTAGGGATCCACCCCGTATACTTGAAAAAGGGTTTGGTAGGTAGGTCTTTACTGACGTGAGCTCAAAAAAGAACTGAAGAAAAATGAAAGATGGCTACTATATATAGCTAGTAAGCGGGAAGTAATGTAATAGAATGGAGGAATTCTGGGAACCGGAAATGAAATCATGCAGCTGTGGGATCATGAGGACCGGAGGAGGATGTGATGTTGGTTGACATCTGAGAACCTGAAGTAGCTTTAAGGCGAGGGCTTGTTTGCTGCTCTGCAGGGAAAGGGGAGAAACAGTCAGTGGGCAGCACCAACTCTCAGTCTGATGAGAACCTACAGGTATTCAAGCCCATAAATTATCTCTCAAGAGCATGTGTGTGACACTGCATGAGCTGAATCTTGAACCTCCTCTGTTCTCCATCTAATTTCATTTTGTTGAAAGACTAAAACTGCTTAGAGCATAACCTTAGTTAATTGACATCTTTTATTTGGCCCCAGTATGAATGAGTGTGGGGTGGTGGATACGTGTATGAACATCCCACCCCTGGCTGGTTGGTTCCTGCCTTGTGTTTCTGAGGTCAACTGTGGCTCCCTTACAACCATAGATGGAGGGAGTGGATTGGGTTATTTTTATTTTAACTGAGCAGTGAATCAATTTTTAAATGCTAGACATACTGCACGCATTTTAACAAAGCTCAAGTGTGAGAACAATGAAAGAGGTGTGAAGAATCCTTCTAGTTTACAAAGAAAATGGTGATCCATTGTCAGTCATATCGAGCAATCAAGCACTTAAAGCAGGTAATCAAGATGATTAAGAGAGTGCTATGAAAAAAATAACAAGAATCAGGTAAAAATTAATGAAATGCAATTTGGTTTCATGCCTGGGAAAGGAACAATTGATGCAATTATTTTTGCAGGGCAAATCCAGGACAAGCGTCAGGCAAGGGGAAATAAGCTGTGTTATGCATTTGCAGATCTGGGAAAGCTGTTCAGAAGGCTGTGGGAAGTCTTGAGATGGTCATTATGAAAGGCGGGTGTTTATTAAATAAATAATGTGAGTGGTGATGTCAGTGTATAAGGAAGTACAAATGGTGTTCAGGTCAGCAGATGGAGATAGTGAGAGTTTGGAGGTGAAAGATTGGCTACACCAGGGATCCATTCTGAGTGTGTTGCTCTTTTGTGGTAGTGGTGGAGGTTGTGACTAGAGATGTGCATGAAAATTTGAAATGGGAGCTCTTGTATGCCAATGGGTTTGGTATTGGTGGCAAAAAATGAGGCATAATTGAAGGAGAACACATTAAAATGGAAAGCTAGTTTAGAAGCAAAGAGCTTTGTGGTTAAGGATAGTGTAGGGAAGCTCAGCTGCTTAAGTGACATGTTTTGTGAAGAAAGTCATCTAGAGAAGTCATTGAATGGGTTAGCAGTGCAGATAAGAAATACTGGGAGCTGTCCCCCAAATCTGACACTTTGACATTGAATGGGAAAATGTACGAAAGCTATACGAGGGGTAGTAAGCTCTATGAGAGTGGGGGACATGGCTGATGAAGTCAGAACCTGAAGGATGAAATCAGAACATGAAGAAAAACTGGTATCAATGAAGATGAGAATAATCAGATGGATGTGTAGAGTGTTATGAAGTGAAAGAAAAATTAATGCTTAGCTAAGAAACACTTAATGTGGTGAGGAGGGGTGTTGTGCTGATGTGAAAAAGTCTGAAGTGGTTTGGGAGTGTGGAGCGAAAGGTAAAGGATGATTGGATCAGTAAGTGCACTGAGGTGGAGGAGATCAGGCGCCAAGGGAGGAAAGCAGAAATAACAGATGATATGGATAAAATGTGTTTTGCCCCAAAGAATGCCCAGGACTGCGGATTGTAGGAAAAAGAATTGAGGGTCAAACAACCAAACCTGAGTAAACCCTGAAAATGGCTACCAAACTACTGGTGATAAGGATGATGAAATGAAAATTTCAATAGAGCATTAAAGGACCATCCTGGTAAAATCCATGTTTAGTTAACTTAACAGGAAGGCTTCATAACCTGAAGAAGAAAGGCTGGAGCAGACTTCACATATAACAGTAACCATTTTCTATATCTGTGTGGGTTTTATTGCTGAACTTTATATCCCAGTCCAGTGATGTCTAGATTAGTTTGACTGCTGGTTCTAAACTGAACCAGTACTGGTACGTACCTGAATGTCTCCACGTTTTTTTTTCACTTTCCATCCAATACCCCGGGACCCTATAAAATAATGCTGTAAGTAGATTTGTGGCATGGATGAATGATATAGTGAAGTAAATGGCATTATTATAGTGATGAATTTAGGAAGAAGTCCAGGCTGCCGTAAAACATGACTTTTATTGAACTTGAACGATCTTGTACAGCAAAACAGCAAATTCCCAAACTGAATGGATGGATTATATTATTTGTCTATTGAAGGTGAAAGATATACTTTAGCTCAAGTTGAAGGAGAAGAAAAAAAGAGAAAGTTACACATGAACCAATTTCTCTTTCTCCCAGCTATTAATACAGTTCTATTATTTATCTCGTCTGCATCAGTCCCCAAATCCTCACTTGACCTTGACAACATAAGTGGCCTGCAGAGTGTCCTTTTGGTGTGTTTCTGAAAAGAATAGAAAGAAAATGCATGGTCTCCATAACTGTCAGGACAGTGAAGTCAAAATGTGCTATTTCTACATCACTGTCACTATAACCATTAGAAATATTAGAATATACACTTACTCAGAAAAGAATGCAACAGTAAAAGAGAAGTGTAATACTATTTTCAAACCTATAGTATAACTCTAACACTACAGTAAGTCTGTCTTATTTGGTTAGATTAAAATGGCCAGTTTAAGTAAAAGATAAAGCACCAATTACTAATATCTATATCTTCAATGCATAGACTCACTTTAACTGATATCAGAATCAGACCTCAACAATATACACCGGGTCCCAAATTTATCGTATATCTTCATCAAAAAAAGCATGAAAATATAGTGCCCACACAATTAAACTGCAGACCTCTCACTATACAAAATGTAACCAAAACAAACAGTCACAACAAAATCAACCTCAAGTGATAATGCTTGGAAAGGAAGATGTTTTGCAGTGTACCAAGATACAGATTAAACATCTTTAGCCCCCAAAAGGAGTCAAAAGAACTAATGATCCTTAACTGTACAGTTTACCTCCTAATCCACAATGTGATAGTTCAGTTGAAGGCCAATGTTCTCCCACCTGTAGCAGAAGAAGTCAAACTCTGTTTCTTTCTTTTTTCCTATGCGCTTCGAGATTATTCCATTGTCATGGAATAATCTCACATGGGCAACGATGTACTACGGCTTAAAGACATATTAGGTAAACGTTACTAAAATATAATAAACATTGTGCATCATAATCCCTCTTACCTGCACAATAAAAACACATTTAACACTGAAACATGCAAAAAAAAACACAACCAAAAGATATTAGAAATAAAGTTGAACAATACCCAGAAATAGTGAGATTTCTAATATCCACACAGATATCTGCAGATCATCAGGTTTCAAATTTAAATTTCACTAATAATGATACCAATCAAGTGGTTAACCGCTAAGCTAAAAATAAAGAACAGTGGGAGTCAGACGTATACACTAATAAATAAAGCTGAGGTGAAACAAATGTACGCTGTTATGTAACAGGTAGTAACTCTGAGAGAACCATACATATTCAGTGGTCCTTATACTGGTATAGTTGCAGACCATTGTGCCCACTAATGTACATCTCACACTGAAACAAAATTGAATACCCCAATAATATCCAACTGTTACCTCAGGTCTACACCAGCACTTATAGGATGGAAGTTAAAGTTAGGAGTTTGTATAGTTAGTGGACAGAAGCGCATAAGTATCAAAGGAAGCGTCCCAAGTCAAATGATTCATCTAAACCAACCGGTGTGAACATTTTTAAATAAAATATCCAAAATGCTTGTCTATGGAATTGGGCTTTCTCACAGTCACAACCCCTTGGATATGATTTGAGTATCTCCAGAACATTGTGTTTCAAATTCATACATTCCTTAAAATGTTTCCAAACAGTTTGCTCATCTGACAACCTTCTGATATCACTCTAATGTTCGACTATACGCCTTTGGACCACCCATTCTGTTTTGCCCACAGAGAACAACAAGCAAGGACAAAAAATGAATAAATAACATCCTAAGTCCCACAATCAGTCAATGCTTCAACGTGATGGTAAAATTAACACGGACAAATTACATCACAGACAGAGGAAATGTCGCCATTTGATAAATCTAGTAGACAAATCCAGATGACTGTTCAACTTCAGGTCAGACGTTTTCCCCACCATGTCCTTGATATTGTGATTGTGTGCGAAGGTGAACAAAGGTGGTGATCTAAGAAATGGAAGTAGTTGTAAAATATGCCAAAGTTAAAGAGTACTTTGCCTGATTGCACTGGAATGTATGGGGTATGTAAGAGTGCACATCATATGGCGTCGGACTTGGTGGAGGACAGCAATTTTTCCCAATGGGTATATAAGGCCCTTTTGTATGCTTCTTTAATAATTGTTTCTTAAAACCCAATGTGGCCAGTGTGTACTAGTCTTATATGAAAAACATCTCAATCTATTAATAAAGTGTGTTGTGTCTTTAATGTATGACTGTCTCAGAGAAACTAAGTGGCATATATTAAATTCGACAAACTGAGCTAACTGTTGTAGTAATGACTTAGGAGCTGATACAGTACGTATCTTAAAAAATAAATAATAAAAACTGAACATATGGATGTGGGCTCTGTAAAAAATTAAGTTGTTCTCACCCAATTTCTCATTGGATAGTTGCCATATCCTTTCACTCAAGTATGTTTCTTCATTCTTGACCACTATTGCACCTCCTTTATCAGCAGGTCAATTAACAATTGAAGGATCTTGCATTAATGCATGTAATGCTGCTTTCTCTCCTTTTGTGATATTATAGAACTCAATATTTTTATTTACTAATCTAATAAATGTATCCACCTCAGGATTAATCGGGTCAGTCAGAAGAAAGCTGGATTTAAAAGGGAGGTTTGGTGCCCACAGTTCCCCACCACCTTTAGAAAAGGCAAGTTAACTGTAACTTTCTAAAAAACTTAAAACAGTTTGACTCGGGTGTTAAAAGGCTGATACCTTGGTGTAGGGTCAAAGGACAAACCTTTCGATAAAACACTTTGTTCCATGACAGAAAAGCAGCCATGACTGGAACCTCACCTTTCTCTCTTTTTTTGGATGAAGATATATAATGAATCTGGCACCTAGTGTATATCGTTGAGGTGCAATTCTGACATTGGCAAAGGGGGTCTATGTATTGAACATACAGATATTAATAATTGGATTGGTGCTTCATCTTTTACTTAAACTGACCCTTTTAATGTAACCATATTAGATAGACTTATTGTAGTGTTAGAGATACACTATAGGTTTCAAAATATTGTCACACTTCTTTCTTACTGTTACTATTTCTACATCAGACATTGAATTTATAGATGAAAAAATAAACATGAGGCTCTGGTCACCTGCCGATTTTACCACATATATACTTTTACATGCAAGCATCATGGAGGCCTGATGATAAATTAAAGAGCCGTCCATTCAGGGTTGTACAGGAAAGAACCAACCCTGGAAGAGAAGCCAGTCTGTCATGAGGCACACAATCATTTAGGACCACCTGCCGACCTGACATGAATATCCAAAGAGGGGAAAAAAGCACAGATATGGAGAAAATTCGAAAACTCCACCCAGATTGTGACAAGGCCAGAGTTCTAAACACAGCAGTGCATACATGTGTTATTGTGTCAAAAATAATACATTAAAGTAAAGCACATTTGGAGCTGCTGGGTTTTTGCCTACATTTCTTTGAACTATTAGATTTTAATTTTACACTTTTGGGGCATGAAACCCTTGTTACTCATGTATAGAGTACTTAAAAACAGATAAACATATTTAAGAAATAAATTAGTTTCATTCATAGTTTTACATTTACTCTTTTATTTTTAAGAATTCAGTTGTGCAATGTGCACATGGCAAAGATCTTGACTTATTGATAATAAGTGAAATAGTGAAAACGAACTGCTGGGCTTTGAATAAGAGATTACTATTTTAATTATTAAGTTTTTGTATTATCATATGCTGTAATAAAATGACTTGTGTCCAAAGCTGATGGCATATGCTGCTTTTCTCTGGCCTGGAAAAGGTGGTTTCAGAAAAAGACATAATGCTTGAGCATTAACATGCAGTTTAATGGGATAACTGGCCATTCCAACTGGTGCTGCGTTAGTGTGAGTGTGGGTGTTTGAATAAGTGGTCACTACAATGCAATTGTACCCCATTTGTAGCTGTTGTCTTCCTTGTGCCCACTGCAGCACGTTCTCTTGTGTCCCTGAATCGGAAAAGTGGGTTTGAGAATTTTATGTTACATTACGTCATGTTAATATAGTTCCTACACTAGTATAATATAGACTAATAGACTAATATAACCCCCAGACTAGTAAAGTATATACACTAAACGCTTGGTGACACAGAGGTCAGTGCTTTCCAGCTCCAGGGGACTGAATCAGAGTCCCCTAACATATATAGAGAATGCTGTTTTTGTAGATTAGACTCCATTGAAGTGCAGGCCAGCGTAACTGACGGCTCTTCATTTTTCTGAGTATGTGGGAGCTTGACCTGGGATGGACTAGCACCATGTTTCTGTCTTGCACCTGATTCATCTGCTCAACAGAGCATGCTGCTATAACCCTGTACTGGAATATGTAGCTTCAGAAAATTAATTATTAAAATTTTCAGTCTGTAATTAGAGTTGGCTGCCATTCATAATAAGAGGAATGGTTTAATACAGCCTTTTAATTTGGAGATTAATTTGGTATTCACAGTGTTGTCATGGTTGACATTCTTTTATTAACTAATGATGACAACAAAACTGATCCAAATGTTAATACAAATGGCAAAAGCGATGAGCATAGGGAGGATGAGAAGTTTAATCTTAGGAGGCTGCAGCATTAACAAAGGAAAAGATTACAGAGGACGTCTCAGCCAAAGGTAAACCTCACTGACACAGAAGGAGCAGAGGATCTGAATAACTTGTCTGAAGTGGTGATCTGTCAAGGACGGAGAGATTATCATTATATTCCAATCCAATTAGACAAGTCAATTAGAAAATCACACTCTACACTTTCTGTAAGCCTGAGCTAATGGGAAGTCATCTTAAGAATCCCATAAAGCATTAGGCATGAAGAAATTGAATCAATACTTTTCTTAATGTCTCGCCAGATGATTTGGAAGTTGAATTTCTTGTCCTTCACGTCCTACACACTACAGCTACCGTAATCTCAAGTTTGGCAGCAAGCCTTGGTAGTTTAGAGTTAAGATGATTAAGCAGAATTACTTCACACATATCCAAATAGATTAGACATCTATTAATAGCGATACACATTTATGCTAGTTCACATAAATCTGACTTGCACCGCCATTTAAATGTGCTGCATGGCAGTGTGACAATTATCATTAGTCGATTATTTCAATATCATCAGTTCAACAAACTGACCTTGTGTTCACTTCTAAGATAAAGGCAGAAAATTTGAGAAAAAAAAATGAGGTTTAAAGCCAGCCTACCCTACACAACAGACGGAAGAGAAGAAGAGAGTGCATTCTCCATGGTCTAGATTTATGTCTTCTTGTCTCAAAGGATTTAACAGAAACTCTGGAGACACATGGAAAAATACACGCTTTTAAAAAGCTGACATGGGGAATGAATTTAACATCTGGATGTGAGCTAAAGTGTAGTGTCACTTATTGGCAGAAATAAAGAGTAGCAACAGAAATGAACTGGAGGTGTGGACAAAATGAAAAGTGTTCACATGTAGTGGGAAAGGTTAGCACCATTCACTAAGAAGAGCACATGCTTGAAAATGTTGTAGGGTCAAGAGGATTATACAGTATTTATAGTTTGCTGTCATATTTGATTTCATGTATATATACTACATTTTCTTTCTACACAAATGTTGAACTTTGGAATTTTTGTCAGTTAAGATTTAACAATGTTTGCCAACATAAATCTATCTATCTATCTATCTATCTATCTATCTATCTATCTATCTATCTATCTATCTATCTATCTATCTATCGTGATATATGGCCGGCAGTTTATCCCGGCCAATACCCCCACACCACTAGATGGAGTCCTCTCTGCAACATGGAGGGGCCCCGAATTCCAGCAGGGCATCATGGACACTGGAGTTTTGTTTCACAGCCCTGCTGGATACCGTGGGGGCCACCAGGGGCCGCTGCAGGGAGGCACAGGGATTTGTATTTTCCATATAGCCTGGAAGTACTACCTAGTCATGGGGACAGGCAGAAAGGAAGTACTTCCGGGCTGAAGAAAAAGTAGTTTTCATCTGACCCGGAAGTGCTAGGAAATTACATGAACTGAGGGACAGAAGCACTTCCTGGTCAAGGAATATAAAAGGACTATGGGAAATCCCAGTGGAAGAGCCGAGTATGGTGGGAGTGTGACGGAGCTGCTGGGTGGATTGGATGATTGTTTATTGTATATTATTGATTTATTATTGAGAATAGTGGAGGTGGAGGTGCTTTGTGCACAGTATTGTATTAATAAATTCTTTATTGGGACTTTTACCTGGTGATTGAACATGTTGTCTGAGGGTTCAGGGGTCGACAGCGACCCCTATCTGTCACACTATCTATCAAAAACTGTTGCTAGGTGAGGCAATCTTAGCCATCTAAAAATCCTCAACATTAAGTAATGTGGAAAAAAGAGCAAGTGAATGCCCTTTTGATTTTTAAACTGTAAAATCACTCAAGGATAATTTGATGCATACTTTTTGAAAGTATGTTGTAAGTTAAAGAACTGTTATAATCCATTGATAAATAAGAGCTGAAGACTTATTTATAATTCCTTATCAAAATTTTATTTAAAATATGTGAACAGTAGGCAATTTGTATAGTAATGAAGAAGTGGGGTATATGTTTTATTACTGATATTTTAAACTTTAGTTGAATAGTGTGTGCTGAATAAGAGAAGTTATGTAGTGTGAAGTTATTTCCAATAATTCAAGCATTCATTTGGAAGTATGTTTGGACTAAATGGAGCTCTGACCATGTAGGAGGACTAAAGGGTTTATTTTAGTTTTATTAAACTATTTGCTTTGTAGGGTAAGAGGTAGTAACAATAATCTGTGATGAGAAAGTGAACTCATATTTTTAGAATGGTTTAAAAATTAATTAAAACTTTAAAACTGAAATCTCTCATTTATATAATTTATTCAGACACTTAATTTACCACTTTAAAGAAGCTTTTTTGGAAGCAGTTATAACTTTGAGTCTTCTTAAGTAAGTCTCTACAAGCAGTGAACACCTAGATTTGGGCAGTTTATGCCATTCTTCCTGGCAGATCCCCTCAGGCTCTGTTAGACTGGATGGAATTTTCTATAAATTGCCATCTTCAGTTTCCTCCATAGTTGTTCTATGGGGTTTAAGTCCGGGCTTTAGCTGAGCCACTCAAGGACAGTCAGGGGCTTCTCCCAAAGTTATCCTAGCATTGCCTTGGCTGTATGCGTTGGGTCATCGTTATAATAAATGGTAAGTCTGAGGTCACATGTGCCTCTGGAGCAGGATTTCTTCTCGATCCTCTCTGTATTTGGCTGCCTTCATCTTCCCCTCAACTCTGACTAGTCTCTTTGTCCCAGCTGCTGAAAAACACCCCCATGGCCTCCACCCTACTTCACTGTAGGGGTGGTATCAGGCAGATGATGTCTTTACTAGACATTTTGCTTGGAATTCTCCCTAAAGAGTTACATTTTTGTCTCATCATACCATAGAATTTTTTTTGCATGCTCTCAGAGTTCTTTAAATGTCAAACTCACAGGCTGTCATATGATGTCTGCACAAGAGTAACTTCTGTCTAGCCATCTATCTACCTTAAACGCCTAATTGGAGTGCTGCCGAGATGGTGAGGTTTTACCATCTCAGCAGTGGACTTCTGAAGCGCTATTAGAGTGACCACTGGGTTCTTGGTTACCTCCCTGACCAAGGCCCTTCTTGGACGATTACTCAGTTTGACCAGTTTCAGAATTTTATGATGTCACTGTGCTCTTGAGAACACTCAAAGCTTTAGAAATACTTTTATACCCTCATCCTGATCTAACCCTTACCTCAGTCTTATTGTGGAAAGTTCATTGGACTTCATGGTTTGTTTTTTTTATCCTGACATACAGTATGAATTGTGGGACCTTATATACATAGGGTTGTGCCTTTCTATATTATGTTCAGTCAATTCATTTGGTCACAGAGGAACTCTAGTCAAGTTCCAGACACTTCTCAACTATTATTAAAGCAAACACCTGACCTGATCCACATGACCACAACGTGACTAATTGTGCAGACAGCTAGCCTGACTGCCCAGTACACCAACTTGTCACTATGACCTCCAAATTCTTTCTTCCATCCAGCCTTTTTAGTCTCTGATAGGCTTATACCCAGCCCACACGATCTCCAAGGATACTGTCACTCCAAAATGAATGTGCTGTGTGTCCATTTTTTGTACCCCAACTACCCAGAAAGGGGTTTCTGTGCCACCATCACTAAATAATTCAGATCAAACTTTTTTGACCTGATTTATTTTTCTTTTGTTTGGGCTATTTTTTATACAAACTCACTGAACTCCTTTCTCACCCTGTGTGTTTGCATCCTTATTGTAATTATTTAGAAAGGCTTTTTATGATTTCTGCATTATTCTTAATGATTTTCTCTACCGTTAGTTTCTTGTTTGACAGAGTTTGTCTTTTACTATAACTTTTTTACAGTTTCCTTGTGTGTAAGGGTAGGTGTTTTGTTATAAAAAGTTCATAATATTGGTTATTATCTATCTCCATGTATGTGTTAGCTTGATTGTTGGTCACATGTGATTATGGCCGTGTGTGTGAGGAGTCAGTTGCTACTTTGTACTGACGGGTGCCACAGTGGCTAAGGCCCTAAAACTGATTGTGTGAGTGTTTGGACTGTGTGAGAAAGTGTTTGATAATGGTGTATTATTATTATCATGAGTCTTGGGTTTGAATGCCAGCCTGGACCCTCACAAATTGTAGTTTGCGTGGCGATGAAAATCCACAAAAAAGCCACTGAGAACATGTACAGTACAGGCCAAAGGTTTGGACACACCTCCTCATTCAATGTGTTTTCTTTATTTTCATGACCATTTACATTGGTAGATTCTCACTGAAGGCATCAAAACTATGATTGAACACGTGGAGTTATGTACTTAACAAAAAAAGGTGAAATAACTGAAAACATGTTTTATATTCTAGTTTCTTCAAAATAGCCACCCTTTGCTCTGATTACTGCTTTGCACACTCTTGGCATTCTCTCGATGAACTTCAACAGGTCGCCTGAAATGGTTTTATTATATTTATTTATTATATTTATATGTAAATGTTCATGAAAATGAAGAAAACACATTGAATGAGGAGGTGTGTCCAAACTTTTGGCCTGTACTGTACATGTCAAAGCCCAGAGTCAGGGAGTGTTGGATGGCAGCTCTATTATCTCAATGCAATAAAGGATTCATACCCCAGGACCCTGTCACCATTCATCTATGCTACATGAGGCTTCCTCACTTATCATTATTAGCTCATTAACCTTAAGTACTATGAAAAATGATCTTATCATTTCATGTATACAGTAGTTCTGGTATCCTACAGAACAGCAATTACCCCTCTGATGTGTTGTAAAGCGTTGCACTGTAAGACGCTTTCTTGATAAAGGCTTTCGCTATTTTTCCTTGTATTCCTTTTTCACAAAGGCGCATAATAAAATGAAGCCTCTAGAGACATTCGATATTTGTTCATCCATTGCAGATCAATCTTTTGCAGGCACTTGTTTTTTTTTTTTTCCCAGGTCCCTTTCTGTAAACTGTCTTCGACAAAAACAAATGTGTAAATTTGCGGGAGAATGATGCTCAGTCCCAATCATCCTGCTTGCACATGCACAAAGATTTTTCTTTTCCTGGATAAAGGTGTTTCTTTATATAGTTGAGATAAGCGAAGGGAAAAAAGGGAGAAATTAATTAGGTTTTTAAGTGGTTTTCACAGGAGCTGAATGAATTATCAGACAGGCTTGTAATATATAAAGCCAAGATGGATTGAGTTTGTAATGGGTGCAGTTTTGTGTTTTGTTTGTTTGATTTTCATTGGTTAAGTTACCAAGAATAAAGTAAGGGTGATATATAGTGTGATGTTTTGGAGTCAAAAGGAGAGGATGGCTTGAACAACAGGGGAGACAAATTTAACCACAGACCGAAGAATCAATCTTGATTTCAGAAGAGCGATCGTGACATGGCCTGATGTGTATCATAATGACAGTCTCATTTCATCTGTCTCCCCACATCCTGGCTGCCATCCTAATCTAGAGCAGCAGTTCTTAAGCTCAGCCCTGGGGGACCTCTCTGGATGTCGGTTTTTGTTCCACCCAATTCTTGCTTTTAACTGGACCCTTATCTTAATAAAACACACTGTTATTTCGCACTTTCTACCTTAAGTTGTGTCATTCTAGTAATACTCACCAGAGTTTGTGCACTTTAAAGTAATTTAACAAGTGTGTGTTTTATACTTAGCATGTAAAGATTCAGCACTGTTACTTATTTTCAAATGTTTTGCTTATTTAGACCAATGTTGCTAGTGAGAACTACAATAGCTACGTGTGTTTAGTATTCTGTGTTGATTGCAATAGTGCTTATTCCAAACATTCCAAATCCTGTTTAATCCAATTTAGGATCACTGGGGACCAAAGTTTATTCTAGCAGCACCGGATGTAATACAGGAACCTGCTCTAGATAGGGTGCAAGCCCATCACAAGGCTTTTTTAGATGCTCATACTCACATAGGACCACCCTAGAGGTTTCCAATTAACCAAATATTTACGTGTTTGGGATATGGAAGAAAAAATTGGCAACCTAGTCACAAATGGCATAGCCAAGGGGGACAATGTGCTAACTATACACAGAGAAAACAACCTGGATGAAGGTCCTATAATACACCAGCAATAATCACACCACCATGAAACCCCCTTAATTAGATTCAATTATCACCAAGGGAGACAATACTAGAGAAACCAAAAGCAGAGAATTTTATGGTGAACAAGGCTAACAGAAATATTCAAAAATAAACATCACATTGCTGTGTCTTACTGACTAGAGAATAAGAGTAAAACGTTAAAGCTAATTAAAGAGACAGTCACAAATGATGAAGTTGGCTACTGTCACTGATGAGTAGTCGCTCAAGGCCCTGCTCCATTTTGTGTCTTCACCTAGAGAGGCTGGTCACAAACTTCAGAATCAGAAAGCACCAGCTTACAAAGGGAGCTCAACATGCCAAAGTGAGCGAGTGGGCTTCCAACTTCTAACTGCAACTTGTGTCATATTACGTAGCAACAGGCTGTCCTTTTTCTTTCTCATTGCACTTCCCTACAGCTGGCTTGCAACCCTCTGGCCTTGACCAAGTAGGATAAACATTCATCTACACTGCCTCAGGAAACTAGGTAGGATGTTAGGTAGGTATTGTTAACCGACCAGATACATGATCAGTTTAACAAAAATGAATAAAGACCTTCTTGAGTGATTTGGTGAATAAAATTGTAATGGTTTGGGAGGCAGAAACAGAAGTTTCCTGTTGTCTACGGCACATTTTAGTTCTTACACATGATTCTTGCGTCATATCACCACAGAACAGGTGTCAGCATACAACATGCAATGTGCAATGGCAGCGTCGGTGATGGCAGCTGCCAATCCTGACTTTGCTGTTACACATAGCTAAAGGTTTGTTGTCAGCATGGAATGACAGCTCTGGTGGAGTTAGCTCTGTGGAGTTGTGTAAAACTGTTTCACTTAACATCTTGAGATTAAGTTAATATGCGGATGACAAAATTGACACCAAAATCTATATGAATGGGGCAGTTAAAGTGCCGTAGTTAGCATTGTTGGTGTCATTTTACCATTTCCATGTCCTTGTGGGTTTTCCCCAGGTATTCTGGTATTCCTTGTACTTCCCAAAGACATGTTTCCAGTTAATTGGTGTTTGTCAAATGACCTTGTGTGAATGAGTGTTGGTACAACATTATGTCTGATTGAGATAGGATGACCCAAGTCTCCTCATAACACGGTACGGAAGGAGGAGATGCCAGAAAATGAAAGGATCACTGCAAAACAAAAGTTAGCATGCATCTCAGTGGATTCTACAAATGGTAAATCACTAAATGACAAGCTGAAGACATCTTTGCATTCTAGCAAAAGTGTTTAACAGAAATCCACCATCATTATGCTTTTATAACTACTTGTCAGAAATCACCGGCTTACAACAGGGCCTGCCACTGGCACATTGTGGTATTTTCATAAGGGTATTTGCAGTCACAAATATTTTTTTGCCCTTGAGACATGTCATCTTTTTTATTTAATTAAAGATGGGTGCCAAAAAGAAAAGTCTTAATTCCCTGGATAAATAAATGAAAGAAGTTTCCAAGCAGTATACAGAATGTGACTGTATAATGAGGCTAGCAGGGCATTACCAAGGAAAGGAAAAATAACTTTTTAAGTAGCTTTAAAAATCAAGGAAAGGAGAACAGAAAAAAAGGCACTTACCTGTTTTGTTCAGCTGAAGTGAACGCAAGAAGATGCTTTTGCTAGTGTTTTAGCCCTGCTTCAGTGGGGCACCTATCATCTGTGTCACTGTGGAGGCCTACATAGCTTCACATGGAGTCTGGTGCCTACGCTACCAGCACATAGCCTCCTGCCACTGGACTATGAAATAAGTTGAGGAGCATTAAGTTTACTTTACTGCAGAAAGTAAAAGAGATTGTGAATGTTAAAGTAATCGTAGATTTAGAAAGAGAGCTACTCGGGTGCAGAGTGTAAGAAGCACTTCTTGCCTGCAGGGGTCATCTGTCTTTTTTAACTGAGTCGTAGTGGTGAGTGTTTGTTGTAGCTCTATATAAATATCTCCTAGTATCGTTTTTGGTGGAGATATTTATATGAATGGGGTTTGTGTTGCTCCTTTTTGTCTTCTGGTTTTTCATCTTTGAAAATATTTTTGTGGATCATGCTATTTGAGGGACAGTGTTATTGTGGAGAATCTTCCTACATGCACTTTCATTGAGGAAGACTGCCATTTTCTGGGTATATACATTTATTGCTCTTGTTTGTTTTTTCGTTTGGGATTTGCCATTCTCACTGTAAACACTGTACAGTTTCACTGTTTTTTTGGAATATTGATTTTTTTTTGTGTTTTGTGTAACAATTGTGGCGTGTACTTTGTAAAAAGCCTGCATGACACTGTATGATGTGCAGCTGTAACTTAAAGCCCGCTTTTGTATTTGAAACTCAGACATTTTATGTCTGTGCCTCCCTGTCTTACATCTCTCATTTCTGATCACAATTTGTCCCAAACTGCAAGACGTCCATTGTGTGGTCTGGTGCTCTCTTTACCACAACAAGTGGTGTCACAGTGAGAGATTTGGAAATGTTGTATCTGACCTTATGTTTGAGTTCCTTAAAAATAAATCCATGTTATAATATATTCAGTAGGACTGTTGTAAAGTAAAATACTTAGTGAATGGTCCTGTTTAAAATAACTGATACATACAGGCATGGCCAAACGTTTTGAGAATGACACAAGTATTGATTTTCCCAAAGTTTGCTGCTTCAGTATTTTTAGATCTTTTTGTTAGATGTTTCTATGGTATACTAAAGTATAATTACAAGCATTTTATGAGTTTCAAAGGGTTTTATTGACAATTGCATGAAGTTTATGCAAAGAGTCAATATTTGCAGTGTTGGCCCTTCTTTTACAAGACATGTGCAATTCACCCTGGCATGCTGTCAATCAACTTCTGGGCCAAATCCTGACTGACAGCAGCCCATTCTTGCATAATCAATGCTTGGAGTTTGTCATAATTTGTGGGTTTTTGTTTGTCCACCTGCCTCTTAAGGATTGACCACAAGTTCTCAATGGGATTAAGGTCTGGGGAGTTTCCTGGCCATGGACCCAACATTTTGATGTTTTGTTCCCCAAGCCACTTAGTTATCACTTTAGCGTTATGGCACGGTGCTCCATCAAGGTATTGTTTATCACCAAACTGTTCGTGGATGGTTAGTCGAAGTTGCTCTCGGAGAATGGTTTGCTACCAAAAGTTTCAGTGTTTCAAAAGTTTCAAAAATATGTACGTGTTTCTGCTTACTACTTTATGATAATTAGCCGATATAATACAAGTCTGCTTTTGTTAAAGAACTGGAGTTTAGCAGGTTTTGGTGCTATCACCTCATTTTCAGTGTTCATGCTGAGGCTTAACAGAACACAGAAGAAAAGTGAGAGAGACTTCCAGCCATCCTTTCATTTTTCTGTACTCATCCTTCTATTTTCTGTCCACTTTGTCCATTGTAGGGCTCATAAGAGCCAGAGCCTATGCTGTCAAATATGGGTGGTAAACAGAAGCTGACTGGGGGTGGAATGCCAGCCAATCACGCTGAACCAGCTGATTGTAACTAATCAATATGACAGCTTAACATGATAGCTGTAGGGCACACATAAAAATTCTGCTCAGAATATGAGCTCTGAGCAAACTGAGGTAGTAACACTGCACACTGCACCAGTGTGTGCAATCTGATAAATAGTACAGCTAATTTATCGCAACAGTAAGCTAAAGGTACATTCATTTAGTGATCTTTGAACCTGTAAATATTTCACTACCGGTGTTTACCTGATAATTGCTTTGTTCCTAAAACAGAAGAAATAATTGAGAGCAGTAATTATAGCTTTTGCTTGTTCTTTACAACAGAGAAGGTAAGTCTAAGGTACACATCTTTACACTGATTCACAGAATAGCCATTTAAGCTTGTAACAAAGACATAGCTGCGGTAACCCAGGTAATTAAAAAACAGAAACACAGGCTGGCTGTTTTACAAACTGCAATATAAAGTAGTGTGGTGAGAAGTACATGGAAGTTACAAACTATACATGTAAAAGTATTTTTTTTAAATCCCCCTCTCCCCGAATGACACATGCCACACAATAGTGCTAAACAGCAAGAATAGATACTGAGCAACAAATACCTTTAGTTGTCTTGGAGAGCTTACAGTTATGGGACCCACCCACATCTGCCATAAATCTATGGTCCTCATTTCTCTTGGTCAGGGTAGATGACTCCACTGAAGACCCCTGTGGCAGGAGAGCTTTGGAAGCGACCATCAACTAATCTGAAGCACCAATCCCAACATGAATCATTTATACACATCTGCCTTCATTCACCCTCTGAATTGGCCAATGCATACCTTACTTGGAGGTGCTAGTAGATCGAATAGAACCTACATTTTTTAATGCCTTAGGGAGCTCAGGTTTTGGGTTTCTACCATACACTCAATCCACTGTGTTCTTGGGTGACTGAAGTTACATGTAGGGGACTCCTGCCCAGTAGGTGCACATGACAAAAAAAAGGATAATGATGCCAGTATGTTAAGTGCCAGGAGGTTAAGAAGAAGAAATTCTACAACAGGCCAGAAAAGGGGAGGATGATCAACATCTGAAGCACTTCTAAAATCTCATTATCTTTCATTATTTTAAAAATGAGACAGATTTATAACATTCAAACCAATAATCATTTTATTTGATAGAAGATGCGGACCAGAAATATTTTGAAATTTTGAAAGGAAAAGGTAAAAGTTGGTCCATAATAAATCAAAAAAGGCAGAAATGATGATCAGCCAGAGGCTGAAAGACCTCTTTCTCACAGGAGACGTTTAAGAAGGTGCTGACATTAATCTGTGTCATTCAAACAAAAGCAGATTCTCCAGGCCATACAGTACAGTCCAGTGCATCAAAGATTTCATGCTGAAAAGAGGTTCTGAAAGCCTTGCTGTTGGCCTGTTCATGATTGATGCTGCTTGTTTATTTATTTATTTATTTCACTTTAAACTAAATTACAAGTAAATATTTTTAATAATGTGTAAGTCGTTATAAAATGAATACAATCTACCATTACTTCCTATCTGCCTGTTAAAGAGCCATTTTCAAATGTATACTACAATTTCAGTTTGAAAGACTTAATATGTAATAATACAAAAATAAATTTTTGAAATAAATATTTCACATTTAGGGTGGCATGGCAGTGGATTTCTGTTGCACAGTCACAGAATCTTGGGTTTGAATCCTAGCCTGTTCACTGGCCATATGACATTTCCCCGATCTCCCTGTGTCTGCATGGCTTTTTCTCTGGGTGCTCCAATTTCCCCTCTTTACTCCAAGTTAGAGTGATGAGAGACTTTAAATGTGCTCTGTCTATGTTTGAGTGCTCCCTGTGAAGGACTGGAGCCTGCCCTGCACCAGCTACTGTTGGGACAGGCCCTGGCCCCCGCGGGACCATGAATCGAATCAAATGGGATTGAAAATGGATGGATGAATGATAGTTGCATTTAACAATATATGTAAGAATTGTTGAAGTTACAAATTTGAATCACTTCAATGATAAGCTTACACTTATTAGATCTGTAAAATAATAATCTTAGGTTGTTTGAAAAGGTGCTATATAGGCACCCGACCCAGCACAGAGAGACAGGAAGGCATGCATAAAAATAAAAGAAATCTTTATTTTTCTTCAGCCGGGGTCCACGTCTTCCCCATGTCCCTCAGCCACAGCACAGTCCCACAAAGCACCAAAGCAAAAACACCAAAGCAAAAAGATCTCTGTCTCTCATAGTGGCATTAGGAAAAAGACCGTGCCAGTCCATCACAGTGCACATATGGCATAGCCACACTCGTTTATGCTGGGCCAATTTAAAGTCTTCGGTTAACCCGTTAAACTGCAGAATTGCAAGACTCTTCAAGGCCATGGTGTCAAGAGGCAGCTGGGCTAACCACTGTGCCTCCTTGCCACTTCTATTATAATTATATTATAAACATATTTCAAACATTTATATACAGTATATTATTGCAGTATTTGGACTTTCGGGGTTAAATTGATAACTTAGTATGGTCGATGGAATGGATTGCTATTCTACAAAGAACGGACATGCTGACTTCCTTTGAAAAGATAAGAAAGAAAAGCAGGCCATTCAGTCCATTTATCACTGAGAACTTCGCAGAACAGAGAATGGGATGCATTCTGGAAATCACGCTGATGTTCTCTTTCCCAGTCAGACAGAAGTCTTGCACTCACAGAGAGCTTCCTCATATAGGCAAGACTTTACAGTACTTCGGTAATTGTCTGTCTTTCACATTATAACACTGTACTATTTATGTAACTCAAGCTAAGCTATAGATAGCCGCTCTATCAAGTATGTTGTGAGAAAGTAGAAAATATAAATTTATTTATATCATTTCTTCAATTACTGAGGACTTACAATGTTGCTACACTATATACTTTTAATGCAAGTGTTGCCCTCATATATATAATACATTTTTTCTGTATTTCATCTTCTGACACTTGTACATGTGATTAATTTTCTGACTTTGTGCTCTTTTGCCTTCTAATAGTTTTTTCAACTGGTCATGCCTAGTATTACCTTAATTTCTGTGTTATTTCAATATAGTGCTCCTTTCTATTAAACTTATGTTTAGTAAATTCAACCATTAAAAGCAGTAAATGCTGACTGTATTGATCTTTTATTTTTTTTTACAGCATATTGAAAGTAATATTGCATAGTTTTGTATTTTTAGATTACCTTTTGTAAATTTGTCTAAATGCTCAAAAGTTATGTAGAAATTAATTGAACTGAACTGACCATGCCATTAATATCTGGATAAAGAAAAATATATGGCTTGATGTCTGATATATAAGGCTGCATATTTCTCTGGAGTCAACTTTCTTTTACATTATCCACCACTGACAGGGCACTATACAAAGCGCACTAGAATACAATCCTGAAAAATAGAAGATAACAAGAAAGTTAAACATAACTGAAGTACTGCAGTCGATAATAGAAGAAAATAATGAGATTTTGACAATAGCCTGTAAATACCTTTTAAATTGTATGGAAGTCAATTGAGTGTAAGAGAAAATAGATACATCAGCTTTAGAAAAACTAAAAAAGAGAAGAGCAGTTCAGGAATGTAAGGTAAAGGGGAGAAGACAGAGCTTTAATATACCAGGGAAATAGTTCACCAAAGTAGGAGCAACAAAGGAAGATGAATGCTTGTCAAACATTCTAGGAATATTTCAGATGCCTTATTGATTAATTTAGACTTACTCTGGGTGTGTTGTCATCTTTGCTGGGAAGATGAATGAAATAACTTTTATGTTTCATTATAAGAGTTCTGAAGATGACTTTATTCTGGTCTGCCAGCTGCCACCAGGTAAAACTCAGTAAAAGTGGTCAGACTTTAGTTGGGGTATTAATTACAAAGCAGATATTAGCAGTCTATAAATATTTTATTAATTATACTATTCACAACAATTGATCTACTGTATGCTAGAGAAAAGTTGCAAAGATAAAAATTACGCTCTTTTTTTTTATCATTTCATGTTTCTGTAAGAAGATCGAATCAATGTCATATTACCTAAGTGCAAAATAAGTTATCTTTGAGTGGTACTGAAACCAAAACAAGTCACTAGTTCCTCACTATTTAATTTTCCAGTCTGCCTGCCAGCCAGCTAGTTGCAGTGCTGACGGCCTTAGTATAATGACACAATTCTACAACATAGAAGTGTAATGATTATCCCTACCCATGATTCAAGTTTGAAATATCTTTGCTAATTTATGCAAAGAACGCAACATAACAATCCAAGTAATGCACAGTGTCAGTTTTTAGGCAAGATAGCACCTACAGAGATCTTTTTGCATGCCAGAAGCATAGGTGTACAGCAGTGTTTTCCAACCTTTTTTCTGTGGTGGCACACATTTTGTAATCCACTATGATTCTACCAACTACAAAAACATTAACTGTCATCAGATCAGGTCAGATTTAGGAGCCTGCACAGGTACAGCACATTGCCACACCCACCACACAATGAAACAGCTTGGGATCCTGGTTGGCAACCCCCAAGGCAAACACACGATCCAGTCCCATCCTCCGGAAATGATCATCTATCTGCTGCAGCAGGTGTTATGTGGGTGTCCTCTTGGCCTGATCCAGCCACTTGGGTCCTCAACAATGTGCTAAACTGTCTGAACGGTCTTGACTACCAGAGACGCCATTTAAAAAAATAAGTCAGTTTGGAGATTGGCCCTCACACACAACACTTAGTGAGCACTCATATGCCCACTGTCCCTCGGCTTTATGAAAGTCTCTGGTGAAAACACACCCTGGCTGCTGGACCCCCGACATATCTCCTGGATGCTACAGTGCACTCTAAGCTCTGTGTCTATAAAGTACCAATCCCAGAAGCCGCTTTTATGTTGGCTTCTCCACGTAGTCCTGTCCTCCTCAGACAGGTATCGAGAACCTGAGGAGCATGTCTGTCTCCAGTCAGGACCCAGGGGCACTACACTGTTGTTTCCATGGTGCACCATTTGAGAAATACTTGTGTAGAGTATAATTATCAAGTCGATGATGGTGATGAACAATTGAGGATAGTATTTGCACAGTTTTAACATAATTTTAATGTATGCCCATTTTGGAGATGCTTATTCTGTACTTTCAATAAAATCAGTCTTTAACAGTGCAATCAAAATCTACAGTTGTTCTGATTGTTTAGTTTTACTTTGACATGTTTGTCTTTTATATACCATGTCAATCTGAGAATTAAGTTTTTTGGTTGTTGATTTTATAACTGCTTATAATACATTTGCCTTGTTTTCTTATTGCCTTCTTTTCAACTTCTCTTTTAGAAAGGCGATTAAATTCAGGTTGTATTTTTGTTAAAATTTTATGTTTAAGGTCATTGTTTAAGTTTAAGCTGTGCCATCAAAGTTTTTAAAATTCATTTGTGTTAATTCTACATGAATTGTGTCATTCAGTATGTATTTACTTCATGATTTAAGTACGTATTTTATGATTACTTGTTTTAACACTAGAATCCCTGAAGCCTACGAAGAAACTTGTAATCCCGGGCCACCTTAAATTCCTTTGCACCTCTCTATCAGTGTCTTTTGTTTTGTAAAAGTGTCGATAAGCACAAGCAGCAAGCAGTCAGGTATCCCATCCCTCCAACCACCACAGAATGGGAAAAAAGTTCTCCCAGCTCAAGTCTTGTTTATCTCTGTGTGAGGTGCTTGGAGTTGTATTGGGTAAATAATATATCATCATTTGGAACAAATGGATTTCATGTGTGTTTCGTGTCAACAACGATTTATATAAAGGTAGGATGACAGGAAATGCAAGAAGCGCAAGAAATGTTGAACACATAGCTAAAACAGAAAGTTTTTGCATGTTATTGTACTAACAACAACAGTCTTCACACATTATATACTTCATGTCAAAATGAAGTCCAAATATCAAATAAACACTTTCACAAAAGGTACACATATAATAAAACATAAGATGCAATTAATTCATTTTTTAGTCAATTGCCAGCCCTAAAATAAGACTTTTGAAATATGTTACTGTCATTTTTCATTGTTTTGTATTATGTTAATAATAATAAATAATAATAATAAATAATAATAATAAAATAATAAATAAGGATTATTTTGTGTTTTATAGCTTGCATGACACAAAAATTCTCTTGTTCTGCAGCAATAACCTTAGCTGACAACTGTTTACATGACAGTTGTCTTATATAAAGCAATATGGTGGCAACAGTGGTTAGAATTTAGTGGTGTTTCCTTACAGTTCCAGAGTGCTGAGTTCAGATCAACAGATGGGTAGTTCTGAATTGGCCCAGTCTGTGTAAATTAGATCTGTGTACTGTAGGTCAGCACTCTGACAGAGCTGCTTACTGCCTTGTGACCAGTCGTGCCAGGATATACTTTGCCCACCTATGTCCCTTCTCCCATAATGATCCTGTAGTCAACTAAGCAGGCTTAAAAGAATGAATAAAAGAACCATTTGTTTTGATTAATCCCAAAGTAAATACTGAAGTACTTACTAAGATACATCTGTAAGATTTAACTTAAATGGATGATTAATAAGGATTCCAGTAGGCTGGGGATTCTGGGAGTTGTCTTCAAATGAGGAGCTTTCCACATATCATAATATATGGTTTTTAATGTACAGTATTTACTTTCTAATGTGAATGCAGCAGGCAAAGACCCAGTACAGTACTATTACTTTAAGACACGGTAGTAGATTTGCTTAATGGCAAGGAACTTTTCTGGCTGCCAAGTACTAGATTTACTTATTGTAAATATGTATGTATATGTTCTTCTCCATGCTTGTCAGTCTGCTTCAGGACATTATTGTTCAAAGATTAATTCTTCAAATGATTTTCCTGCCAGTGTACCAGGAACTCTGGTATGCTTAGATTTTGTAATGCATTTCTAAAAATAGATCTACTGGGCTTGCCTCATGTACTAATGTATATGGTTTCTCCCACTCAAGGACTTAAACCCACATACTCATTTTTTGCATTTCTTGTAAAATGAGGTACAACTCCCTGAGTCAAAGGAGCATTTCACAAGCCTAAGAAGCTGCATTCATAAATATTAAAACATTCATAGTTTCTTGATAGTGACATTACTGCACATCTTTAAACATGCTGTCATGCTCTATCTATCTATCTATCTATCTATCTATCTATCTATCTATCTATCTATCTATCTATCTATCTATCTATCTATCTGGTCATGTTACTGCTGTCTATTAAATAATCCTTCATCTTCCTCTCTGTCTACATCAAGACTCAAACTGTATCCCTCACAGAACCTTTTTAAAATGTTCTAGTGAGTTTCACATAAAGCAGGTGATTGGTAAGCAAGGAGTGGTATGTCTATAAATGCTCCTGGTGTCTTGATACCAGACTGACCAAGGGAACTAGATTCAGACAGACCACATAATGAGCTAGCATAAAGAAGTTTTATTATCCCAAATCATTAAAGATTAACCCAACACATGATAAATTGAGTATAGCTACTGGCACCAGAAAACAGGAAACCCAACAGTTGAGTCTTTCAAGAAAAAGAAAGGTTCTTTGGAATTAGGGGGGTCAGTGAGCATCTTTTCGTCAAAGCTGGACTTTAAAGCTGGAGTACAAACTGTCTGACAGTAAAATAATAGGTCTAGGTGTATTATAAAGACTGGTAAATGAGATAAGCGAGTGCTATTGAGTAACAGGCAAGTGGATGAGGCCAGATCTTAATAAATAACTAAGCTCTGTTTTCAGCTAAAGCCATACTTTTGTTTATGCTCGCTCATTTATTTGAACACTCCTTCTTTATTGTTCTTCTGCTGTGTATATAATGCATATATCAGTATACCTATATTTACTCTATAATGCAAAGATGACTGATTGTCTGACTGATTGACTCACTCATCAACAGAAGCACTACTTCCTGTTTAGTTAAAAAGCTGAAATTTGGCAGGAGAGTACATCTAGGCCTGTAGGCATCTAATAAGAAAGGACATTTTGATATATCAATGTTTAGGGGCAACCACCCACAATAGAAAAACTAAATCCCCAAAAATCTCAAAAATGCTTTGACTGATTTGATTAAATATTGTGACATTATAGAAAATGAAAACTAGCTGACCTATATTTCTTATTTGTCAATACATTTTTTATTAATATTATGCTAACATACATGCTATGTGCTGCTCATGGAGGTGGCTTTATGCAAATGAAGGATGCAGCAGAAGCAATTGACAGCACCTCTAACCTATAAGGTAGACAGATGAGTGAAAAAGAGGTAGTGTCCTGGACAGAAAAAGAGAGACTCAATCACGTTTACCATGTACCATGAGATGTGAAAGGAAAGGTTACGTTTGTTTAAAGTCAAGGAAGTTCAGTGGTTAGCGGGTGCTATAAAGCTCAAGTGCTGGTGTCAGACACTGTGGCTGTGAGTGTTGGTGGTGTTGCTTTAGAAGCAAAAAGAGGGCAAAAGAGAAGCAGAAGTGGTGTCCTCAGATTCAATACATGGAAGACAGACAGCATAAGTTTAAACTTATAGGGTCCCACACAATTTCCTCCATTTTAGTATACACTCACATCTGAGAACTTTGAAAGGGACCCCCTCACCTTCCGCAATTGTTCATGTTTACATGCATGTCTGCATTCTTTGAATGGGGATGCCCCTCTTCCACTCTTAATGGCTCTCCAAACTTCTTTACATATTCGCACCTGTGGACTTTAAAGGGGGACCTCTGGTTGTTTAAGAAGCCTCCAAAACATCACATAGGCACTGTGTTTTTTCCACTTCAAGCGGTAGAAAAAACAACAACAAAAGTAAAAACATTTAGTTCATTACATGAGCTGCCTAAATATCCATCCATCTATTTTCTAACCCGCTGAATCCGAATACAGGGTCACAGGGGTCTGCTGGAGCCAATCCCAGCCAGCACAGGGCACAAGGCAGGAACCAATCCTGGGCAGGGTGCCAACCCACCGCAGGACACACACAAACACACCCACACACCAAGCACACACTAGGGCCAATTTAGAATCACCAATCCACCTAACCTGCATGTCTTTGGATTGTCGGAGGAAACCAGAGCGCCCGGTGGAAACCCACGCAGACACGGGGAGAACGTGCAAACTCCACGCAGGGAGGACCCGGGAAGCGAACCCGGGTCTCCTAACTGCGAGGCAGCAGCGCTACCACTGCACTGCCTAAATATGCAGCCTGTAAACATCATTGCTGTTTAGATAGATAGATAGTGTAATAAATGAATAAGAAGACAGCATAAAGGTTTGGGGCTTCCGGCCCCGTATACTGAATTATTATCCACAGTAAACAAAAAATTCAGGTCAATACATAAATCAAAACAAATACATATGCACAACGCCGAAAATGGAGTCGGCGGCCATTTTATGAAGGAGGAGCCGGAAGTGGAGGAATGCTGGGAAGGATCCGTGGGGGAAGATGGGATCGATGACGTCAGGAACAATGGAGGAGGAAGTGCGGAAGTAACGTGCTGCGGGAAAATGAGGCTTATGGTGGCAGAGCGTCTGCCGGCGAATGTCTTCCCAAGCGCGTTAAGGTCCGTCCATGGTCTCCTACTCGCGCGTGCGTGACACGACCCCCCCTCTCAGCCCAAGACCGTCAGGTCGGGCGGACCTAACCGAGAGGTCGTGGATACGAGAGAGGGCATCGGCATTGGCCTGAAGGTTGCTGCGACGATAAGTGACAGTGAACTGATACGGTTGCAAATCCAGAAACCACCTGGTGACCTGCGAATTCGACTCTTTGTGTAGGGACATCTACTGAAGCGCAGCGTGATCAGTCACCAGAGTGAATTCGCGACCCAACAGGTAGTAATGGAGATGGGTCACCACCCACTTAATGGCCAAGGCCTCCCTCTCCACTGCCGCATACCTGGTCTCTCGGTCCAGCAGTTTCCGGCTTAAGTACTTAACGGGGTGTTCGACACCATCGACGCTTTGGCTCAACACGGTGCCCAGGCCTGTGTCCGAAGCGTCGGTCTGGAGAATAAAAGGGAGCCCAAAATCAGGTGTCCTTAATACAGGTGCCGACGTTAGGGCCTTTTTCAGGTCACTGAATGCGTGTTCCGCCTTGTCGTTCCATACCACGTATAAGGGAGCGCCCTTCTTTGTTAAATTGGTCAAGGGTGCGGCCCTTTCGGAGAAGCAGGGTACAAACCGGCGGTAGTACCCCGCCAACCCCAAGAAAGCCTGCACCTGTCTCTTGGTATTCGGACGGGGCCATTCCAAGATGTCCTTGAATTTTGAACATTGTGGTCTCACCTGTCCTCACCCCACCAGGTAGCCTAAATACTTGCGAGGGTTTATGCAGAGGCCGGCTTTAGCTAGTGTTGCGAGGACAGCAGAGACCTGCAACAGATGCTCCTTCCAGGTGCCGGAATAGATGACTGCGTCATCCAGGTAGGCGGCACTATAGGACTGGTGGGGCTTCAGCACTCTATCCACCAGACGTTGAAAGGTTGCCGGGGCCCCTTGCAGCCCAAATGGGAGGACCTTGTATTGCCAATGTCCGCTAGGGGTGCTAAAGGCTGTTTTCTCTTTTGCAGATGCCGTTAAGGGAATTTGCCAATACCCTTTCGTCATATCAAGAGTAGTCAAGTATTGAGCCGTACCCAGCCGCTCAAGTAGGTCATCAATGGGGGGCATCGGGTAGGCATCAAATTTGGAGACCTGATTTAGATGTCTAAAGTCATTACAAAACCTCCAGGAGCCGTCCGGCTTGGAAACGAGGACGATAGGACTGGACCAGGGACTATGGCTCTCCTCAATAATGTCCATATTCAACATCCGTTGCACCTCCAATTCCACTTTAGCGCGTTTTGCCTCCGGGAGTCTATAGGGTCTGTCCCGGACGATTACTCCGGGGTCCGTGACTATGTCATGTGCAATCAGCGAGGTCCGGCCCGGTGATTCACTGACTACTTCGGGGACGGCTCGGATTGCATGGGTTATCTCCTGCCGCTGTAGGGGTGTCAGCTCGTCACCGAGGTTAAGGGTAGACGTGCATGTGAATAGGGAGAGGGATCTACGTGTGTCGGGAGACTCCTCCCTGTCCTTCCAGGGTTTTAATAAATTTACGTGGTAGATCCTCTCACTTGGCCAACAATTGGGCTGTTTAACCAAATAGTCGACGAGCCCCTTTCTTTCCTTAACCTCATATGGCTCTTGCCAGTGAGCTAGTAACTTAGAGTGGGAGGTAGGAACGAGCACCATCACTCGATCCCCCGGGCGGAACTCCCGGAGGACGGAGTTACAATTGTAACACCGGGCCTGCGTTGCCTGCACACGAGTCACGTGGTCCTTTAGGAGCGGCCTGATTTTAGCGAGCCTGTCGCGCAGTTGCGCCATATACTCCAATATATTGGAGGATGGAAGGGCCTCAGCCTCCCAGCCCTCTTTTAGTATGTCCAAAATTCCTCGGGGTTGTCGCCCATACAACAACTCAAAAGGGGAGAAGCCCGTAGAGGCCTGGGGCACTTCCCGGTAGGCAAAAAGCACGAGCGGTAGGAGCTGGTCCCAGTTCCTGCCAGCGGCGTTGACTACTTTGCGGAGCATCTGTTTAAGCGTCTGATTAAAACATTCTACCAGCCCGTCTGTTTGCGGGTGATAGACAGACGTCTTCAGGTGCTTTATCTGGAGTAATTTGGCGACCTCCCTGAACGTATCCGAGGTGAAGGGTGTACCCTGGTCCGTGAAGACTTTTTTGGGTATACCCACTTTAGAAAATAAAATGACTAATTCCCGTGCAATATTTTTCGTGTTAGCGGAGCGCAGGGGAACCGCCTCTGGGTATCGGCCACGGTTTGAGGGTTCCAGGGGTCCTACTAAGTCCACCCCTATTCTGTCGAAAGGGAATATCGATCAGGGGTATAGGGAGGAGAGGATCACGGCCCCTCCTAGGAATCTGGCGAATCTGACACTCCGGACAGGATTGGCAGAAACGCCAGACCTCCTCGTTGATCCCAGGCCAGTAAAAGCAGAGTTGAATCCTCTCTAAAGTTTTTTCGGCCCCGAGGTGGGCGCCTAGGAGGTGAGCGTGAGCTAGTTCACATACCTCCCGCCGGAAGGTACGCGAAACTAGGAGCAGCTTCCGCACCTCGCCCTCGTGGGTCGCCACCCGATACAACAGATCGTTCTCAAGCACAAAAAAGGGCTTGCGTGGTATGGATCCGTCGGCTTGTGAGCTGCCTGGAAGAACAACTGCATTCCGGGCAAACCGCAGGGAATCACCATTCCACTGCTCTCTCTTAAATGAGGCAGACGTGGATCGAAATTGGTGATCCAAGTTACTCAGTGGGTCTTGTGAGCTGGCCACCGGAAGAGTTCCCTGGCTTGTTCCTTCCCCAGTGGATACTTCCGGGTCAGGGTCCGTCGCCGAGGAAACGTCCCCCGATGTGCCTGCGCCATTAGGGCCTGCCCCAGAGCAATGTGTGGAGACCGTGGGAAGGGCGCCTTGCCACCTCATAGCCAGACCCAATGAGGCCCCGGGAGCGGTGTGTGTCTTACCGCATTTTTTGTGTGACCAGTCTTGTCCCAAGATCACCGGATAGGGGGGTTCGGGCAACAACGCGACCATCAACTTAGTCAAGTCCCCCTTCCAGGTGATGTAACACTGTGCGGAACAATATGACTTGGTCTCTCCATGCACGCAAGTGACTTGCAAATGTTGCTTTAGCCACTGTCGCGGTAACACATAACGGCAAGCCACAATGGTTATGTTGCTGCCGGAGTCAAACAGAGCCACCACCGCATGCCCATTCAACAACACCACTCCTGTGTTCGGACTCGCCAAGGGATGCGACGGGGTACAGTACCTTTCCGCTGTGGTCCAGGTGCAGTCCATTGGCTCCGTGGCAATGTTCATGGGACAGGTCGGCAGCAGGTGGCCGGTCTCACCGCACTTGTAACAGCGCGGGGAGGCCGGCTTTTCTTTGGGTTTCGGTAGCACTTCCGAAGTGCGTCGAGGGGGCTCGGGGTGGCCGTCCATCCCTGTCAGTTCCCATGAGCTTGCCTTTCTGACCCCCCGGCTCGGAGGACCGCGAGCTGGCGTTTGAGGACTTCCAGGAGTCCTGGCATATCCTTATAAGGGTGGCGCCGGACCTGCTGGGCGAGGGAGCTGGGCATGGCATTAACCAAGCCCTCACAGGGCTGTAGCCAACGCCCCATTTTTCCCCAGAAGTCGAAGGCCTGGGCTCGGGCTGGCTTGTCCGGATCAAATTGCCAGCTCTGCCATTCAGCCGCCTGCTGGCCCGGCGTGATGCCATAGCGTGCCAGGATCTCCTGTTTTAGGAGGTCGTAGCTCGCAGCCTCCTCCTCGGGGAGATCATAGTAAGCCTGCTGCGCGGGTCCCTTCAGGTACGACTCAACGTCGTCTGCATCCGCCATGGGTACCAGAGGCGGAGGCATTAGTCGAGGCGGATCGGGCCTTACCCTCTGGGCTTTTGCCAACCTGGCCTTTGTTGCCTCCAACTCCCGGGTGGTAGCGGCTTGTGCTTGCTGCAGGGACAGGATCTGGGCATTCATCCCCTGCAGCACTGTGCTGAGGTCCTGTCCTTCAGTCATATTTTCAGAGCAGTTATCCTGCCGACTACACCACTGTAATAAATGAATAAGAAGACAGCATAAAGGTTTGGGGTTTCCGGCCCCGTATACTGAATTATTCTCCACGGTAAACAAAAAATTCAGGTCAATACATAAATCAAAACAAATACATATGCACAACAACGAAAATGGCGTCGGCTGCCATTTTATGAAGGAGGAGCTGGAAGTGGAGGAATGCTGGGAAGGAACTGTGGGGGAAGATGGGAAGAATGGAGGAGGAAGGGCGGAAGTAACGTGCTGCGGGAAAATGAGGCCTATGGTGGCGGAGCGTCTTTTTTTCTGTAAGAAAGCAAAGGAGAAAGGTTAGTACCCCGCCACTCCCTGCCGGCAAATGTTAAGGTCCATCCGCGGTCTCCTACTCGCGCGTGCGTGACAATAGATAGATACTTTATTAATCCTAAGGGGAAATTCACATACTCCAGCAACCCACTGATAAAAACAATATTAAATCAAAGAGTGATAAAAATGAAGGTAAAAACAGACAATAACTTTGTATAATGTTAACGTTTAAACTATATGCCCGACGGGGTGGAATTGAAAAATCGCATAGTGTGGGGGAGGAACGACCTCCTCAGTCTGTCAGTGGAGCAGGACAGTGGACAGCAGTCTGTCGCTGAAGCTGCTCCTCTGTCTGGAGATGATCCTGTTCAGCGGATGCAGTGATTTCTCCATGATTGACAGGAGCCTGCTCAGCGCCCGTCGCTCTGCCACAGATGTCAAACTGTCCAGCTCCATGCCTATAATAGAGCCTGCCTTCCTCACCAGTTTGTCCTGGCGTGAGGCGTCTTTCTTCTTTTATGCTGCCTCCCCAGCACACCACTGCTTAGGAGAGGGCACTCGCCACAGAACATCTGAAGCATCTTATTGAAGATGTTGATGGATGCCAGCCTTCTAAGGAAGTAAATAATAGTTTATAATAAGGTAAAGTAAAGCATGTTAGCACTTTATTGTCTGCGCATGGCTATCTAAAAAAAAAAAAGCTTGAACATACAACTAATGAAAAAAGAAAAATATTAATTTCATTTAATTAATCTTTGGGTCAGTAGTTTTAAATGTAGTCTTCTTAAATCAGCATAGCTTTGGATGGTTTGGAATTCTGGATTATCTGATACTGCATTGGTTTGAGGAATGAAAGGTGTTATTGCACCTTGGCTATGTTGCAGTCAGGATGGTGCCACATATCCTGTAGTCCTGCGACTGCTAGATTGTTCCATATACAGTATATACTGTATACATGGAACAGGCCAGATCAATATCATGTTTCAGAAGGTTCCATCCAGAGTTTATAAAATATTAAAATAAATAGAAGCTTCTTGCATATCAGCAAAGCCATGTCTTCAGTTGTTATAAGCAGAATGACCCTGCCAGTAATTAAACGTCCCAAATGCATTTAGTCAGCATTTAGCCTCACAAAGCCTTATCTCTTATTTCCCCTTCACGTTAAGGGCCTCATTTTCAGTTTGATGAAAGGGATTACCCATGAAAATCTTCATTATGGGAGTTAAGAATTCCAGTTTTAAAGATCTGTCCACTCATTTGGGTTTAGTACCATCTTTCATCCATTTTATTGTAAAGTGGCATGAAAGCCAATCCTGTGTAATGAGTTGGCCAGTCTGGCTGGTGTGATTGGGATATCGATGGCATATGTCCAGTAATGTGAAAACTGTGCAAGTGGAGAATGCAAGTTTTTTTTCAGTATGGCAAAACTTTTATATTGTGTTTTCACCTTCTACTTTACATTGCAGTTTTTCACTACTTAACTGTACACCAATCTTTGACTTATTGCAATGATTCTATCCAAACGTTATTGTTATATTTACATCCAAAATTCACCATCCAAATCGAAATCCCCTATTCAAAAAACTTTTTAAATTGTCCTACCATCCAAAACAAATGAAGACCACACCACAGGCCTCAGGGCTGCCTTTGGTGCTCTCACTATTTAAAGGTGTTGTGCTTTTGATTTTTCACTATTATTTTTGCGCCATCATTAACTGAAAAATGTTTACAAAGAAAGTGGGCAAGAAGAGTGTAACTGCCCATCTACCATCCCCTCATCTTGCCATCTTACTTGCAGTACGGTTTTTCAGTCAGTAAGTAACCATTGATTTAAATTTTTATTTTGCTAAGAATTTTATCCATTCATTGTGTGTGTTAAACAAAGGAGGAGTTTAAGGGGTAGCAGGGTGGCTGACAACCACATATGGATGCACGTTACTAAAATAAATCTGAAATAAAGGGTTATCTGTGGCCTAATTACATTCCCCAGGCTAATATGGCTAATGTACACATGCGAATAATCTGTGAATGTGACTGTTTAGTTTATCCTACCTAAGCATAACCTACCCTTAAAACAGAAAAAACTTTCCATACTACACACATTATGGAGTACTTTACTGTTTCAGATTCAGCTTGAAGTAGGTCACTTCAGCTTGTATATTTTATATTCACTGTTTTTCTCCTTTAAATGTCATATAACTGCCCCTGTCTGCTAAATGTTCATCAAGCAGCTTTTTACTGACCGCAAGATCGCGCCCGTGTAATGCGTTTTGCATGCTCTGCCTGTATAGGCAGCTGTGTGGCAGTCTGAGAAGACCTCAGGCACAAGTCACACACACTACTTGAGATGAAATATTTAATAAACAAAATTATCATTTTGATGAAGTAAATTAAAAATAAAAAAATCTTAATTTCTATCAGTCTAACAGTTTTCTAAACCTACTTGTCCAAAGCAGGGACTCAGGGAAGCAGGAGCCAGCAAGTTCCGGGCACAAAATATAGGTCTTGGAACAGAAGAGGAACAATACCTGTATAAGAATTGGCAGAGCATATAGTTTTTCTTTAAAAAAGTGCATTCCTTTAATGTGGGTAATGGCATCCTTCACATCTTCTACACCTTTTTGATGACCAGTGCAATTTTCTTCACTGGGCTGGTAACTTCACTTCAAGAGAGGCCCACCAAATCAACAGGATATTTAAAAGAGCGGGCTCTATTATGCGACACACTGGAGGCAGTAGCAAAGGAAAGAATTAAAACAAACTGAGTGCCATTATGAACAGTGCTGCACATCCTCTCTCTGGCACACTAACATTGAGGACTTTCAGTTAACAAATTATTCTGCAAAAGTGTTTTGAAAAACGCTGCTGGGGCTCATGCGTCATTGTGATTGGGACTGGAAATCAGAAATTTTATTGTCTTTGTTTTTAATCTTCTTCCTTTATAGTCATTCTGGTACGTGTTCAGACCATAGTGTGTGTGTGTATATGTATTTATTTATTTATCTGTCTATTTATGTATTTATTTATTTAAATAGATTCTGTAAAAATCCAAATTTCCCCCTGGGGACAAATAAAAAAACGTTCTCTCTGTTTGTAATGTGAGACTTGGGATATCTTGTCAAAATGTAGCAGTACAGTTATGATTCTAAAAAAAATTCAATTCTTTTTTACGGTTCATCTGCCCCCCAAGCCTAAATGTCAGATTCCGCCCATGTTTTAAATGTTCACATATATCGCAGTACTTCTATTCCAGTGCAGACAGAAAATGTGTTTCTAAAAGTGGTTAAAATCATTGTGTTTTCTTTTCTACTTCAACTAAATATACACACTATTGAGACTATGAAGTGTTACACAAGCAGGTCATTAGTGTTTTATATCTGCTTTATATTATGCAGAAATTCTTAGCAGACTGTAATTAAGGTGTTTTTGAGTGTGTGAACATTTGGTCAATAACTGACTTCTGAGGGCACTGAACGTTCTCAAAGTTAATACAGGAAAAATGTGAGCATGACTTGGTTTCTCTCCCTTTCTAACATGCAAATGTCAGACTTTAGATATGCTATAGTAGAACAATTTTTCTTGCTGTTTGACAAGCAATTCTTACTGCTATAACAGTTTGCGGAGTGGAAAAGCCATTAAAAGTGTGAAATCTTGGCTTAGAACACACACATTTGGTGTGTACAATGTGTTCAACTAACTAAGAATGAACTGTTAGAGTTTTAATAAGTTAGGATAAAAAAGTATTGACTACATTTGTTCATGGTGGGATTAAGTCTCCAAACTCACTACCTCTACCGAATACGCCTTCACCAGGCACACACATTTACTGGCAAATTATGAACATCACATTTGCAAATAATATATCAGGTACAAGAATTAAAGCAGAAGAAGGTCCAGAACTTTATATCAGGTCAACTTCACTTTCCTTTTTTGTTTGTTTGTGTATTTAATGAAAGTAACAGACTGATGAGTGCCACATTGCATCTGCTGGAATTCAACTTTTGTTTTTATATTGCAGTTAACAAATGCCAATTAGACATTTTTAAAAGGCTTCTACCATGTTGTAGTAAAAAGGAGATATGCAACCGAGTGTTTCGGAGCCACAAAAGTGTCCTTGGTTTGGGTTTGGCTTTGTTTGGTGCGTTGCCTTGTTGTCAGCCATATTGTTGGTTGTTCACGTCTCTGTCTGCTACCCCACAGAACTGGAAGCTGCTAGAAGTAGTGATACCAGGCTTGGCTATCGGTATGGTCACTCTCATTAGTCTCAACTGCAGTATTTACGACTTGTTTAAAGTACAGTACTTATTTCAAATCATTATTTTATTTACTTTTTTAAAATGTCTGGTATACTTTTCACGACAACAGAGTATTTTGTTTCTACCTGTTTTTTTACTTTTCTTTTTGCTGCACCACTGGGCTCTTGTTTTGAATGACCATCCATTATCCCTTTTGCAGTTGGATAACACATTTAATGTATCATCTCTGTGAACAAACCCACACCTTCTCTGGTCATGCACCACCCATGTCAACCAGCCAGGACTCATTAGAAATGCTTATGTCTTTTTGGAATCATTTTTATAATCATGAGGACAAGAGTGTGTGCTGGACAGTAGATTGTTGTGGGTGCCTGTACTGTACTGTGAAATGTGGACATTTTCTGTTATTGGCATTTTTTCTCTCATATTTGCTCAGGCCTCTTTGAGAGCAAAGCCCCCAGGATACACACCTAAGTCACCCGATGGTAGATCTGGCCATGTATATTAAAGTTTTCTCTATTCACCTTCACAATCTTAAATTGAACCTGTTCTTCAGAATATAATATTACCAACTGAAATGCTAATTGTAAAAAATGTCTTTAAAAAAAAACAATTGATATAACTTTGGGTCATTTTCTAGTATTACTGTTTAGTGTCAACCAGATATGCTATTTACCTCTGTTTTTCATTAGTTCTTTTGGTGTCTATGAATGTTCATTAAATTTGTGGTTCGCAGAAAATGTTGCTCTGACCGACCCCCTGCAAAATTTTCAATGAATACCCATGGTTATGAGGCCTAGACCTTTAAGCTAGATTCTAGACCCCATGTTACCTTGAGGTTAACCCAGGTAAATTCCCATGGTTCTGACATGTTGGAACAAAGCTGCGGATAACTTTGTATAATTATCATGAATTCCCAGATTTAAATATGATCAAAGTCTAAAAATTTTCTAGATAGCACACAAAACATCAAACATACAAAACACACACTAATATTAAAGAGAGCGCTCCAGCCATGAGAGACTTGGGTAATGAAGAGAAGAAACGTCTGACTGGTTTAACCATTTCATGGAAGTTTGTTTTGTATGATTAGCATTTTCTAATGTATCAGGTTCTTCAATTGATTCTGAATTATGTAAGTTTCTGTATGTCCAGACCAGATAAGAGAGGTTGTCAGTGATTGGTCCTATTCCCATTATAGACTGCTGTAACATTGTGCTCCCTCATCATGAAAAGAAATTAAAGATGAATGAACAAGCTTCCTCCTGCCTGGTTCCTGACTCAAAGAGGTCTTAGTTTAGGACCAATCTCTTTCTTTAATAGATTTCCAATTTATTTCTTCCACAACTGTCTACTTAAAAGCTGCTGTATTCACTGGCAAAGGCAGTAATGTTTATGGTGACGCAGCAAGTAATAGAGTGTTGTACCGTGTTAGCCATTATGAATGTAGTGAGAAGTCAAGTAAAATGACACCTTTTATTGGCTAACTAAAAAGATTACATCTTGTCTGACGAAGAGCCCTGAGTTGCCTTGACAGCTTGCATATTGTAATCTTTTAGTTAGCCAATAAAAGATGCCATTTTGCTTGACTTCTCAGTGACGCACCAATAAAACAACGGACGTGTGTGGATCGTGTGGAAGACAGGGAGGTTGGTATAGTTTTTGAGAAAAATAAAAATGCAGTAGTGATTTTTTGAATTCTTCTTGTTTCATATTTAATTATTTTCTAGAATGTATTATTGTTTATGTCAAGGGTGACTTTGTGATTTCAGCAAATTTTGCAAAAAAAAAAAATTAAAAGAGTAAATGTAGCACTTGGCCATTGTTGCTAAACAAACCTTTTTCTTTTGAGAAAGAATAAATATGTTATTGTTAGGTTTGTATGAGTAAATTTTACTAATCTGTAAAACTATGAAATTGCTATTTCATAATAATATACAGGTATGTGAGTGCACAGCTCTCAGTAACTTCATGTCCTGGTAAAACCGATTTTACTTGTGAAAGTAGCTACTCTGTATCTGGAGCTCAGGTGGACCAGTGTTCCCAGAGGCCACTAAAAGTCTTTGGTCACAAGAGATCAACAGTAAGACGTAGCCTGGCTAGTGGTCCTTCAATATGATATAAATCTTTGTTTCCTGCCAGGGAAAATTAATTTGGAGAAAAGAAGCAAAAGTTCTTCATCAAAAGTACAGCCAGCAGATAGAGCAGTTTTGGGCAGGTGCCGGATGACTAAGGGAAAACTGCATGTCAGGAAGGAGAATCATTCCATCAGCTTGAAAGAATAAATCTAATGCTGTAAGGTCCAACAGGCTCATTATTCTGAGCTGTGAACTTTACCTTTTTTTTTAGTTAAAATAAATTAGAATACATAAGTTTTTTTCTGGTTCTAGATCTTCTTAGGATTTTTCCAGGAAGAATGCCAGCACTTTTCATTGACCTGGACAGCACTACAGCACTATGAAGATGAACTGAGTGCCATTATATGCAGTGGCAATGTACTAGATTTGGGCTTGGAGGTCCAAGCCTGTGAAAGCATTCAGCCTGGACTTAGAATGCAGGTTTTGCAATATATGTTTGTGGACTGCAAACAATGTAAGTGTAGTGCAGAATGATTTACCCAATGAGACATATTTCAATATACTGTAAATACATTTAGATCATTTTATTTAAATAGACCTTGGGGTATTTGGAGCAGTAGAGGGAAAGTACAGTTGTTTGTTTCTAAGTGTAAAATGAACCAGAAAAAAATATGAAAAGGGTTGACGTTCCAGCCTTGGTGTGATGGTTGGGCAATTAACAGGCAAAAGAAAAATGGTTGCTTTCTAAGTCAAAATGTGCTTTACTAAGTGCCATCATCGAAATTGATATCCACTTCCTCAGCTGAGGTCTTTTCATGTTGTCCAGACTGGCAGTGTCAGATCCTAGGTGGTAGGAGAAGTGGCACCAGGGCTTATCTTCCAGGTTTTTTCTTCATGTCTGAGGAGAGTGCATTCATTCCAATGCCTACTCATAAACCTTCTCCCAATGCACCTTCAAATTGATCTCTGCAGTCAACTCACCATCATTACATAGTCGATAGCGGAATGAGTCAAAAATGTACAGTGTTAATGCATATCAGACTACTAAAGTCCTCATCCCTAAACCAAAACATTTTCCAAAACTCACTGTCCAGCTTCAAAGCTAAGTTGTGTGTCTCTTTTATTTTATAAAACCTTTAAAAAACAGAAAAAAAAAATGTTATTCAAATACCAAAAGTTGTTTGTGTCTGCTTTGTTTTGGTTTTGTTTTTCTTTTAATTGCTGGAAAATCCAAAGCTGAGACACTGGTTTGTGGAGCCAGTTAACAATTTCTAACATGCCTAGCTGTCCTCTTCACATCTCCAAAATAAAATAAATATAGATGACAGTAATGAGAAATCCCTACCATCGCTTTCAGAATTACTCAGAACACACACAAGGGGTCGAGAAGCAAAACCCTCCAGTATTGTATTTAAAAAGCCAACACTAGTACGGTCCACTGGGAGCTGATTTGACATGCGACGTTATCACTGCAAACACGGCTGAAAATTCTATAGACCCACTGAAAAAGACAAGATATTTAAAATGAAATTCTTGGAAGTGCCCTTACCACATAGACTGATTCAAATAAGAGAAGAAACATTCATTTATTTACATTTGCCACATTTTTGGCCTAAGTCCCTAATCAAAATAATTAATTGGAAAATAAATAATTATCACATAGAATAGCCTTTGCTTTTCTGCTGACTGTTCACTTAATACAAGGGCAAAAATGTGCTGACTGGAAATAAATTCTTGAAAAGCACATTTTCTGAAGAACATGCTGTGGTGAATCAAACGGCTGGGATTTATTTTTAGATGTACATATTATGGAGCTTTAACTGTTAAGCAAGTGGTGTGCCAGAACTGGACCTGATTTCTTAGTGAGTGGGAGATGAGTTTTATTTAGACAGCTCACAGCTTCATTTTATCTGCTCTTAGAAAAATCTACAAATGATTATGGATACACACACACACACACACACATATATATATATATATATATATATATATATATATATATATATATATATATATTTTTTTTTTTTTAAGGCTACAAAGGGCAAATATTTTACTTGACAAGGAAAAGCAAAGCAATACCTGGCCTCTCTTAAGACAGCTGGTTTATTCCAATACCAGCACATTTTTGCAGCTTCTGCTAACCAGGCCCCACAGTTTCTATTTCTATAGGATGAAACCCCAAAAAAAGCTATGATTGGAAACAAAGTGACAGATTGCCAGAAATTTCTAGTCTTAAAAAAATATGGGACCTTATCTCCCCAGGCTTTCCCTTTCAGGACACAGTGGGTTTTGCTCTGGACCAGACACCAGTAATTGCTGGCATTGATTCTGAGGATGACGTTATTGGTTTCTAGTGAGCTTAACTGTCTAAGGGAACGTTCTGAGGTATGAAGAGCCACTGCCAACTTTGTTGTTTGACCATTGTGTAAACTGAACTTTCCCCAACTTTTCCCATTCATATCCCATTTTGGAAGTAAAGAGTGAGCGCGCATGCGTACAAAGGGGTTTTGTTTGAATTCTTCTAAGCACCATTGAACCCAGAGTAACTACAATGCAGTGTTCAGGTGGTGATTAAACAGCAGAAAATAACTGGGTAAATGACAAACACAAAATGCATTATATAACAATAAATCAATTTGCATTGTGGTCCAAAACACCTGCTTTCTTCCATGCCTTGCTGCAATATTTTATGCAACTCACCACTATCATGTAAATGAAGGCCATGACTGAAAATTGCTGCAAAGCTCAGGCAGCGTGACACAGGCCTGACAGGCTATACAGACTGATTGAACTGCACTTGCGGTCATCTTCCTGGTTTTCAGCAAAATACAGACAAATACCAAGTAGTTTGACTGATAGTAGTACTTTGGGGACCTTCAGAGCTCATCACAATGTTACTTTGGAAAAATTTGGACGTGAGCATCAGTAGTACCCAAATATTATACAACATTTCAATAATCATTTACTGCTCTGATGCTAACCTTTCTGATCATAAAATAGATAATTACGATAGCAATTGATGAGAAGAATTCATAATTAATTGGAGAATTACAGTATTTGAGGGTTCCTCTAAAGTGCTTCTTTCTCTTGCACAATTTGGCTCAAAAACTAATCAGGACATCGTCATCTCATAACAGGCTTAAGTTTCGAATTTGGTATTTTTCCATCCAGCTGTTTCAGCTCTAGACCATCCTCAAGCAACTATGACACACAGACACACATCCATCATGAAGATATCAATGTTTTCGGTATCAGGGGACCATAAAATATCAAAATCCATCAAAAACCAGATATCAAATTTTTTGACAAATCTAAAGCTTTCACTCCTCCGCCATGGACGAGAGGTTATAGTGGAGGAGGGCACAAAGCAAAAAAAGGTGAATCGGATTGTTGGACTGACATTCTCAGTACTCAACAGAAGATGCTGAAATCTAGCCCTGGCCACAATTAATTTATGTCTTTACAATCTAATAGCAAGGCCTGTTGGCTTCTGTAGCAATTAATTGCTCTATACCTCTGGATGGCTGCCTTCTTTGCCCACTCCCGCTCTGCATCTCAATACAGATTGGCAAAATGCAAGTTAAATGAAATCCCAACAAGTATGAAGGCACTTGCATAGCCTTGCATATTAATTGTTTTTATTAAATACTTTCCGCTGCCTTCATTTAGACTCAGCTACTTTCTCGGTGGTCTAGACACAGTTTACAAATTACATTGCCCGTACGTGTCATGTGTGGCAAATAGATGATTAAGTTCTACTTCAAAGAGTTTGCTTTTTTTTTTTTTTTGCATTAGCAGTGGGGACGGTAAATTTCAAACAATGGATTTCTCAGATATGTACTCGTTCCTCCCTATGCGTGCTGTCTTGCGTTCTACAAATATGGCAGGATAACTGCAAACAGTATCCAGATGCTTTATTATGTTCTATAATTCCTTTTGCTATGTGAAACATAAATGCACTTGCCTTTTTATATTATTATTATACTGTCACTATTTAGAATACATTTGCCAAATTAGCAGAACAATCAGATGTTCAGGTTTGATAAAATTAGAAATGAAGCCTCCAGCCTAAATCGTTCTCTTTTATATGCGCTGCATGTCAGGGACATTTAAATGCTTTAGCTAATGCACTGAATCATATTTACTGCTTGCTGACAGCCTTTATAGCGTCCTGAAGGTCTTAGTTACTAGGCTTCACTGCAGCCAGAGAGATTCTGACTCTGCTGGGAATCAGTACGTTTTATCGCAGTTTCTCTTCTGCTCGAGTAATTTAATATCTATCATATTAAGTTATAGGTGGAAAATGATCAATCAGCAGATCCTTGTTCATAATGTTTGTTGCCTTTTATTGCAACAGACAGTTTATGTTTGTGGGCAATTAGTTTATTGCATTATACAAAATCGTTTTGTGATTAGCCAAGAAAAAGAAAAGAAAATTCATCGATGCTGGGAAGTCATTAGTTTACATTTCACTTTGTATAATAATTTGTGTCCCTTCATGAAGAGTAATGATAAAACATCCCTATTAAAATGGGAAGCAAAGAACTGAAGTATATCTTGCCATTTATTGCATGCAAGGTTGTCATGTCCTAGTAAATCATTATCCTCTTTTGACAACAAGCTTTCATTTGTTATTTATTTATTTTTTTTTATTTACTACTATTTTCCAGTAGTCTGCATAGATATTTAGTCCTGTCTTGTCAGTCAATAGCACAAATAATGCACTTCATTAAGTCCAGTGTTGCCACACACAGCTTCTCATTCAAGTTTACGAAAATAATAACTTGAATCTGTTTAGAAATTCAAGCCATGTTTTCCAGTACTGTACATGGTCAGAGATAGCTAAGGCCTACCACCGAGTGCACAGGACGAAGTGCCTGTCTAGTGCACAGCACATTCAGGTATACAGGTAGTGCTATTCTCTGTGTCACTGGGCCAATTTCGAGTCACCAACCAACCAAACAGCACATCTGTAGGATTGTTAGAGAATAATGGACCTGGAGGAAAACCTGTATGAGCACCAAGAGAACAGGAAATATCTAGTGCTCAGCCACCAAAAGCACTGCAAAACGGCAATGCTAAATGATATACTATCATGCCATACTATAGTTAACAAGAATAATAATAAAAGGTGGTGTAGTAGTTAGTGCTGCTGCCTCCCAGATCCAGTAGCCGAGGTTTGAATGTTACCTCCGGGCAGTCTGTACCTTCTCTGCATGTCTGTGTGGATTGTTTACTCCTTTTACACCAGCTTTCCTCCAGTGTCTCACATACATGTGTGTTTGCTGAATTGCTAATTTTAAATTGATCTTGGGTGAGTGTGTGCATGTTGTATGTGTGAGAGAGTGGGCCCTGTGAAGAACTGGCAGTCAGTCTAGTTTTGTTCTTGCCTTGTGTCTAATGCTGCCAGGATAGGCTTAACAACAACCACATTTATTTCTTTAGCACATTTTCGTACAAAGAAAGTGCTTTAAAAAATGTGAAAGTGAAAGTTACAAGAAAATGAAAAAACAAATAAGATGAGGCAAGAATGTCAATGAATAAGTAACAAAGAAGAAACAAATCTATATTAAATAAATATAATAAATCTGATAAAACACAGATATATAATTAGTAGAAGAGTAGCATCCTTGTATACAATACTAGCCGTTCCCCACGGCTCCACCTGCGTAGTAGTGAAACAGGACAAACTTTAAAAATCAATAAACAAAAAGGTATCCCTGCATAAGCAGATGCAAGTTACCGTCTAAAACACAGAGGTAGACCGACTCTCCAGTCCCGACGTCACGCAGCCTCTGTCTCGGATTAGCGAAAATATATTGCTCTTGCAAGCGAACTATGATTCTTAACAGCATGAGAGAAGTTGCAAAATCAACCAGAATTTTTAGGAATTATAAAAATAATTTGAGAAAAAAACCCGATCTAAATCTGTTAAGTAGTTCTCTCGTTCACTAGTAAGTGGATGTAAGATATGCCCCGAGGCTGGCACATGAGTAAGGATTTCCGTCTGGTACAGCTAGCCTGATTTCAGGTTGCTTGGGCACACCTTTCAACCCTGCAGTGTTATTGGCACTTGTGTGTGTGTGTGTGTGTGTGTGTGTGTGCACAAGTGCAGCCTGAGCCTTGGAGCTTGAAAGGCTTGCACTCACTTTCTTCAAGTTAATGGGCTGATTTAAGCCAGGATCCTTCCCAGGACTTGCTGTCAGCCATGTAACCTGGCCAATGAATTTCAGGTATTTAATCTCATTTTATTTAATTCTACTCTGGTCTTGACCATATCTCTCTATGTCTCTCTCATACACATACACACCCTTTGCTTCTGTCTGCCTCTGGCTTCTCAGAATGGCTTCACGTCGTCTGACTGCATCTTTTTCCCATCTCGATGTGGCTCCACTGAAATTCCCATTCCAAAAATTCCAATATTATGGATGAAGGTTCTCATCTCAGGCCACAAACTGTGTGGAGTTTATGTGTTTTCCCAATGTCTGGATATCAGGGACTCTAGATTGCTTTCAAAACCCAAAGAAGAGACCATTAGGTTAAGCATTAGGTGTCTCAAGAGTGTGAGAGAGTAAGCATATGTGCATGAAAGTGTTCTGCGGGGGACTGGTAGGTATTCTGTTCAGGGCTTGTTATTTCATTATTTCCAGTGCTGCTTACTAAGTTAATAAAATCAATGAAAGACTTGGGAATGCTAATAATAATTTTCTTATTCTCATTAAACATAAATCAAAGGTCTTTATTTTCTGACTCTCGAGTGACCGCATCTGAGGTATTGTGTCCAGTTTTGGTCCCCACACTGCAAAAAAGACATAGCAGCTCTTGAACCTCTGCAGAGAGCCGGAATCATACAGTCTCACAAAATTAAGACAGTTTAGTCTTAAGGGGAGATGCCTAAGTGGGGATCTAAACCAGGTCTTCAAAACTGTCAAAGTCATAAGTCATATTTGAGAGTGGCGTGGTGCTACAGTTTCAAGCACTGTTGTCTTACATATCTGGCCTGGGTTCAGTGATTTGATGTGAGGAGTTTGCATGTTCTCCTTTCATCTGTATCAGTTTTCCACCCACACCTCAAAATACTCAAATGGTAGGTCCATTGGCAATTCTAAATTGGCTGTCTGTGAGTATATATGTGACTGGGCCCTGAGACGGGCAGACCAGGGCAGTTCTCAGCCCTTCACCCAGTCCTGCTAGGACATCTTCTGAATTGATGAGTGACTTTGACTGTCAGATTGTTATGTTATTAAAAAAAATCATCCAGGTGAATTCTTTCCATTAAATGGCAAATCATGTACTTGAAAGCGCAGATGAAAATTAAGGGTAACTGCACTCAAAATGGAAGTTGAAAGTGATTATCACACAAAAAAATCTGGAACAAACCATAAAGTTGTGTAGTTGAAGTGGGGACCCAGAGAGCATTTAAAAATGTCTCAGTGGACTTCCTCTATTGGGCTTGACAGACTAGGTCAAAGTCTAAGACTGTTTCCAAAGTCTTTAATATTTTCCTCATTTCCAATATTCTTTTCATTGCTGTTCAGGTTATAAAGAGCAAACAACCCTCTATTCTATAAATGAGTATGTTCCACGTAGATCTGAATATCACTGGAACAAAACTCAATGGCAACTCAAAATTGACTCCATGTTGTTGTGAAAATAAATTCATCCCATGATGCCCTTGTGTCGCCATAGAGACCGAACCCTCCCTTGCACTTGATGTTGCCTGGGTGGACTGCATCTTGGAATGTGGATTAAGAAACTGAATGGATAAATAATGATGAAAATAATCCTGTTGTTTACAGAGCTGTCTTAATTAAAAATGTTGCCTTCACAATATGTAATGATGCATCTATTTTTTAACCTTTTTTTCCAGTTCAAGGTCCTTGAGTGCTAGCAGCTGTCCAGGCAGCTAGGATGCAAGGTGGGAGCCAACTTTGAATTGAATATTAATCAACCACAGGGCACTCTCATGCACACAGCAATACTTATGTACAGTGGGACAAAATTTAGAGTTGCCTTGAGTACCTGGGAAAAATAATCAGTCTGACACAGGGAGAACATGTAAAGTCCACACATGTAGCACCCCAGCTGGTATTTGAACCTCAGATTCAAGCTGTAAGGCGGCAGCAGCCCATACCATTATTTTACATTGTGACCCAACATAAATATGTAGTTTTCCTTTAAAATATTACACTGTTTGCAAAAAATGTATTAATATGCTTAAATTCGTAAAGCCTCTAGGCCCCAGTCTTCAACAGTCAATTCTCTGTTGCCCAGTTTTCACCAGAAGGATGAGTTTCATTTTAAATGCTAGAGAGCATGAGACATAGCAATGCCCTGCAGCACTTTGCTCTCTGTGTGTGCTGATGGAGGCAGGGAGGGAAGTCAGCAGCAATCAGCAGGTCCTTGTCAAGCATTTACCTTTATAAAATCAGGCAGAATTACTGAGATTGTGAGAAAAGAAAAATAAGCACTCATCGCTTGAGATGTGTTCTCAGCTTCATTATTTATTAGAAATCAACAGTGATACATATTTTTAAAAACTCTGTTATTTTCCCATTTCAATTAGTAGCTTATTAAAGCATGTATAGTATGGAGGTAAAGCTTATCCTCCAATATTCAGGTCGCGACTTGCGATCTGCTCTCCCTGTTGCAGGCTTAGTAGTGTTTCCAATAAATTCTTTAGAGTAGCGGGTTACAAACATGACTTGCTGGACTCACTAGATTTAGTGGGCTGTTTTAGTAGTGCAGGAGACTTGTTTTCAGCTTTCTTATCTTTGGCATGATAGCTTTCAGGAGAGTTAAGGCTGTATATACCATTCAAAAGTTAAAGATACCCAAGGCAACTCAGTCAATATATTGGTCTGTATAATTTATACACTGAACGCCATCACGAGGCAATCAAAGCAAAAAAGGAATTCACAACCAAGCATCTCAGTGGGAAGTACATGTAGCCTGCTATTCATAAACCTGGCAAATCCTGCAGGCTGGCTGATACTTTCAGGAAGAATCAATGGTTTTACAACCGTGGAGGTTGACTAGATTGCTGTAAAACAGAGTAATCCCAAAAGTAACCTTAGGCCTGAAAGCTGTATAAAGTGCAGGCCTCCAACTTGGTGAATGTGAAGGAAGTAAGAAACCCTTAGTGTGAGGATGAGCAGTAGAAAGAGAGAGAAAGAGTGGCAGGGAGTGGAAAAGCAGGCCAATGTATACCCTTGTCTGTCAGGCCAGTCTCTCCTTCATGATGATGGGGTAAAGCAAGCAAACTTAAAGATTCTCTGTCCAGACTCTACAGCCAATAGGGCGTTGTGGTACTTAATGACTTCTGATTTAAAACCAAACAGGCAACTTTAGACCAATAGAATTCTGGTGCGACACAATGGTTTCACACCTGCCCCCAGTACCAATTGTTAAGGTGAAGCTTTCCAGCTAGGTAGTTTTGCTCCATGCATGGGGTTGATTGAGGGAGTCCTGCCAAGAATCATATGCCAAACATGGTTTTAGGCAATTCCTCTGTCACCATGTCATAAAATTACAAAGACTCAGGCCTAAAGACTGGTGGGGTGGGCAGGGGGGCTGTTCTTAGCCATCAAACCATTGCTGCTCTTATTAATAATGTAACACTAATATTACATTGCTTTGTCTAAGTTACAGTATAAATAAAGACATACAAAATATGTATCAACTTATATACAAAATTTCACAACCACAACCGCTAGGAATGTGTTATGCTGTATACATCATTGTTTGAGCGTTTTGTTATCTGTAGTCATGTTCAGGAATAAGCCCTCCTGCTGTAATATGTTATGGTTATTTTGTGACATTTCCTGGGAAGCATCAAGGAGGCACTGGTCTGGTATCAAGGGTGATCCATGTTTTAGGGGGAAATAAGCAAGTCTGGGATGAATCCGGCGAATTCATTCATTTTTAAAGCTGGAACCAATCCCAATTGTGTCAGATGGAATCAGCAGTGGATGGAGTGATAGTACATCTCGGGGTTCAGTCACACACACCCACACTCATCAGGTCAATTTAGAATTACATATTAGCATTCAAAGACATATTACATCAAGTATTTCACTTTATAAATTTTACAGTAAGAGATTTTTTTGTGTGTGTGTGGAGGGTCATAACACATGTTCAAAACAATTCCCATTTTTACTTGGATATGCTTCTTGAAGGTTCTGACAGATTTCTCTTGCTGCCTTAGTTAAACAAAACTGGCAACAATGACAAGAGTTGAATACTGAAATAGCTCTTGTCTTCCGCAGCTGGGTAAGACAGACCTTAGCTGTAGGCGACATTATGAGCAAAAGAAAAAAGCCAATGGGTATTTATCAAAGGGAAAGGCATAAAAACAGGCAATTGGGCTAATCTTTTGAAACAGGATTCTTCAGCAACCCTTACTGATATCTGGGAAAAATATTCTTTATATAAGTTTTGATCCAGAAACACTGCAAGTAACACCTTGACCTCCTTGGCAGCCAATGGGAGAATCTCTTTTCAAGTAGTTTATGCAATGATTTTCACTCACTATACGTGCTCTTACATCGAGTTGCAAACCATAAAAGTGATGGCCACAGAACAATTAAAATGAGTGTCAAAAAATACTATTCACTCATTCATTTGGAAGACGCAAGCCCATTTACCTGGGGTATTTGACGTGAGACGCCTCCCTCCTATCCTTTTTCTAACCCGCCTCTCCAGTTTCAAGTGGTGTTGCCAATTAACCAAACACACATCTTTGTGATGTGGGAGGAAAACACATGTACAGAGGCCTCTATATGAACAGTCACAGTCACCAGGCTGAGACTCAAACCCAAGTTTGCACCACAATGCCATAGATAGATCGGTAGAAATTGTATTAACTTCAAAGGAACTTGCAAAACCTACACTTGAGATATTAAGAATATTTTTTATCTTACAGCTCACAGGATTACAAGATTCATTCATTCATGTTTCAAGTTTTCTTCAATCTGTTTCTACTGTCATGGAGAGCCTGAGCAGCACCTATGACAGTTTGGACATCAGTCTTTCACAAAACATATGTACATGTGTACACTCATTCAGATCTTGCCAGTTTTGATACCACCATAAATCTAACGTCCATGTCTTTTTGGATGTACCACGACACAATTGTATCTGTTAGAAAACCTGGGAAGAATTGTTTGATAAGAGCAGCAAGCACTACAGTACTGTGTCACTCCAATGATCTACATTTATACATATGCACTGCACATTCTCAGATACTTAATTCAGACTGTAGGGTTTGAGCCAATCCTGGAAGCACTGAGTTTAAGTAGGAAACAACATTGGATGAGATGTCAGTCAGTTGTGGGGCACACGCTCAGAGATGCCCACACAGGCCCGCCACTTTAGAGTTGCCAGTTAACTTGCATGCCTTTGTGGATGTGGGATGAAAACTAGTACAGCCATGGCGAGAACAAACTCCGCACAGACAATGATCAGGCATAGAATTTGAATCCAGGACACTGTATCCATTTTATAACTCTCTATTGACTCTGATTTGTTGGTGAGTTTGAAGTTGATATGTCTAGTAATAGCCATAATAGTAAAAGTTGTAGTAGTATTAGTAATAGTAATAGTAGTATTGTCATGTTTATAGAGAACAGTGAAGTTCTTAAGGCCATGTCCTATTAGACAACTTCCATCAAGTTTTAGTTGTAGCCTTTAAGTAATATTAGCAAATCAGAGGCAGTCAACAGTATATCCATGAAGGTTGGTTGTGTAATGTGACATACCCAGTAATTCAGTAGTCCACGACTTGCTGTGGCAAAATGTCTTTAGTCTTAGGGGCAATGCTCTGAGTGCATGAGAGCTGAGAGCCAATGACTGCTGTTTCAAAAGTGCAATATATTTAATGCAGCAACGTGCAATAAGGAACCTGGGTGTTTTGGACCTCACAAATAGAAGAGAACATCATCTGTCTGATGTCTCCTGTTTTACGTACCACGACAGAATGGAAAAAGAGGCTGAACTTATCATGCCTGTTAACCCTTCATACAGTGCTGACTCCATCAGGAAGGACTAAATTAGTTGTCAGAAAAAGGAGTTGAGCACAACTGTGCTGGAGGTTCGGCACTCAGTCAGTACATCTGACATGCCTATTGATTTTAAGTCATGTGGTGACGTGGTCCGGGGATGAGATCAGCAGGTCTCACATACGCAGCGATTAGAAGTCACATAATGTGACATCAGCTTTAATTGTATGTCAAACCAACAAGCTCCAGGTTTCCCCTCTCTAGCATCATGATAAAGTAAATATTAATCCCATTTGTGCAAAATTGTACTTGAGGTTTTATACATTAGCAGTTGCCACAACTAATAGTTCTGAAAAATTGAAGAATGGATAAATCAATAACTTCCAGGCTAACATGTTGGATAAGCAATTAACGCAGCTTTCTAACTGTTTTAGGTTTTGATTCTTGGTCTCATCACTGTATGTTAAGTCCTGCATGCAATCAAAGGTGATAAAGAGGTGAATTACAAGTGACTTTCACAGAAATTGATGCATTTTGAAAATATAGGAATTACCTCATGCAAAATAAATATTGCACATAAAGGTAATTAAAATAAAAACAAATGACACCACTAAACACATTTTTTTTCAATAGGGAAATGAAAAATCACACTTTGAAAAACCTAATTCCAAAAACTACAAAATAATTCTGAAAATTCTACCTTACTGTGTACACAGACAGACAGCCAGCTAGACAGACAGACAGAGAGAAAGAAAGAAAGAAAGAAAGAAAGAAAGAAAGAAAGAAAGAAAGAAAGAAAGAAAGAAAATTTATTTGTCTCCTGGGGAAATTTGATTTTTTATAGAAGCTCTTTAAATAAATAGATAGATAAGTAAATATACATAACCACACACTATGATCTGAACACACATCCGAATGACTAAAAAGGAAAGAAAAATGTAAAAGGAAAAAGAAAAGAAAAACATCTGTTGGTATAAAGGAGCCCAGTAGCATTTCTTGACACACTTTTGCTGAATGAGTCATTGTCTGAAAGTCCTCGGATATGTAGCATTGTTCATAAAGGTACTCTGTTTTGTTTTAATTCTTTCCTTTGCTATAACCCACAGGGGATCCAAAGTGTGTCCCATAAATGAGTCTGCCCTTTTAAATAGCTTGTTGATTCTGTGGGCCTTTCTTGAAGTGATGATATCAGTCCAGCACACCACACTGTAGAAAATCACACTGGCCATCTCAAAGTTGTAGAAGATATAAAGGATGTCACTTCCCACATTAAACAAACACAGTCTCCTAAGAAAGAAGAGCCTGCCTTGCCCTTTCTTATACAGCTGCTCTGTATTCCAAGACTGGTCCAGCCAGTCATTCATGTGGAACCCCAAGTATGTGTAGGAGAGGACCACCTCTACATCCACTCTGTGAATAGTGACCGGACATAGAGGCTGTTTGGTGCGGTGAAAGTCAATAACCAGTCCCTTGGTTTTGCTGATGTTAACATGCAGACAATTCTCTTTGCACCAAGACACAATGTTTCCACCTGACTGCTACAGTCTTGTCAAGCCAACTTAATCATTTTAGAGTTGTGGTTCACTCATTCTGACAACAGTGAGGAATAAGTAAAAATGAAGGAAGGAGTGCCAGCCCATCACAGAGCACACTCATGAACACCCTCTTACTCACACCCAGCAAATAGAGTTCGCAACAAACTTATAGTAACTTGTGTGTGTTTGGGATATGTGTATGTAAAGCCAAAAACAGAAAAACACGGGGAGTTCGTGCAAATCCCACACAAACAGAGGTAAATATTAAACAAATGCTATTAATTGAAAGACTTCCAGTAATGGAACTGGTATTTGTAATATATATCTTTATTACTATAAGGAGCAGTGACACTATTATAATTTATAGTTTGCAATTTTTTTATCACACAGTGGCAGTTCAGTCATATAGCAGTTGCCTGACCTGACTTCAGTTTCCAGCCCTTGCATGTAGATTTTGCAAATTTTCCCCACGTCCGTGTGTTTTATTTACATTTAAACACCACTTTAATCTTCAGTCCCAAAAATGTCTTTGTTCTTTTGTTTTCCTCTCCCAAATCAAAGATGTGTATGTTACCTGGTGTCTCTATGACTAAATGTGGATTTGTATACGAGTGTCCCCAGTGATGGAACGGGCACCCCATCCCAAGCCTGAGGCTGCAACTTTTTCCCTGATACCACTGACACAGGCTTAGGCTCCCCAAGAGCAAAGTGCATTAAAGAAATCAGATGGATCTTTTAAAAAAAGCACTATAAAATAGTTCTCTTCTGCAGCTGAACAGTAAGTGGCAAGCTGCCATACAACTGTGCTTGATTTGTAGTGTGCCACTATCTACATACAGTAGCAGTTATCTGATTTCTGTATTCACAGCACTAGCTACTGGCACAGCGTTCTTTCAAAAATACAAACAGGTTAAAACACAGGTGGACACTTTCAGATTTTGGCAGTTGTGACTGTAGATGCTTAGTTTATTAGTCACAATTGAAAATGGATTAATTTGAAAGAACATCTAAATGAGCCTTATTATAATAAAGAAGAGAAAACGTGAATTGGCATGACTGTATTTTTATATATAAACCGCAAAGGATCAGTTGGGAAGGATTTCAAATAACAATTTTTCTAAATTAACATTGCTGTATATAAGACCATCTCTTTTCAGCACTAGTTCTGTAGTAGACAGTTATCTACTATATAATAAGACATTAAGATCTGTGTGTGTTGGGTTCCTACAAAATGATTGGTCAGTTTAGGTTTGTTGTGATTGGTCAGTTTGGTGACGCAATCGAAAGAGGAAGTATAGTAAAGGCAGATGAGGCACACTGAGAGTCACCTTCAAAGATGGGAAGTATAAAAGCGAACAGGAGGCGAGCAAAGTTTAAGCAGCAGGATTTAGTGAAACGTGGCCGAGAGAGGGAGCGCCTGTCAAGAGAGGTTCAGACACACAAGGATACCATGAAATTCATTGAAGGTACGTGTAGTGCAAAAAATACCACATATTTACAGATTTGTTCTATTACCTGACGGTAACAAGTAACATGGCTAGAGTTCTATATACAGTATATCAATCACTCAGTTTATCAATACCAATGAATAATTAAGATTTTATTCAAAATTTAGTTATAATTTAAAAAAAATCAGGCTGGCACACTGTCACAGGATGTAATGAGTGCAGTGTCAGGGGTTTGGTTTCAACACGTAGTTCTTGCCTGTGCATTAACCCCATGTTTGCATGAAGTTTTTCTCCAGGCATGCTTCTTTGCCTGCCACATCCTGGGACCGATGAGCTTGTTGAGCTAAATAGCCTGCTCTTGTCAAAACTGTCCTGACGCTGTAATGTGGGTGTTAGGTTAACTGGCCCTTCTAAAATAGTCTAGTGAAGGTGGGTAAATACTGTAAGTACATTACAATGGAACACAACTTGTTTTTGGTATAACGCTCTTCACTGGTTGCAGGCTCAGATTTCTGTGCATTATCCTAATTACTATTTACTATTACTATACTACTTTGTTAAAACACACAGAGAACAAGGTAGAAACTGATTAAACATAAATCAAACCCAGTAATAGTCAGTCAGTCATTATCCATCCCGCTATATCCTAATCTGTCCATTAATTAATTGATGAACTATATCTAGTTGTAATTTTAATTTTAATTTTATTTTAAAGTATGTGGGCCCAGCGGTTCATTTGTACTTGTGATCAGTGCTGCCAGGACTGGCAGTGTGACTCTCAATTAGAATTAGAATCTGGGAGTGTTGTGTTATATAATATATAACAGTACTGTAGTTTGTTTGTTTGTTTTTTTTTTAATTACAACAGACTTCCACCATTACAGTGCACTCGTATCCAGTGATTTTATTCACTGCGGCATACACATTACATTTGGGACATACTATGTAATAGAATAATAGCAGACCCTCCATTCATTGTCTAATTCTGTTTCTATACCACTCTGAGTAACACCATGCTGCAGCCTGTGTGCGAACACTGCTTATACGTTATCCAACTAGTAAATATTCCACCAAGATATGAAGGTCCTAAGCAAAATATAATAAAATGTGAATTAATTTGATATTTAATATGATAGTGACACAGACGTGGTCAGTTTTGTAGTTTGTGCCTCTTATTAGATAGCCCTTTGTCAAGCTACTATTTGTGTCCCTCCCAGTATGTGAATGGGGTCTCCTCATGGGTGGTAGGAACTTCAGGCTCTTCTGCTCTTTGTACTGATTCTTTTGTTCATCCTGTTTTGCTCTCATTATCTGAGTTTTGGACTTTTGACTTGATGGCTCAGGATGTCCGTCTGCAATTGCTTGATTGTTTCTTTGATGCCAGTGTAAGAGCCAAATCTTTTCAAGTTAATGTTAGTGGTAAATTCATATAAGTTTTTGGTTAATTTGAATAGGATGTACAGTAGGTTTCACACAGCTAATGGAAGATTCTCTTTTACCCCCAATAACCTATAAAGCGACAGTATGTGCTTATGCTCACCCCAACAACAGAATGCTTGTTTATAACAATAGAGTGTTTGACAGAGAGGCATTCAGGGGATATTTACATTACATATGTAGTTACTGTTCGTACGACCGCAAGTGTGTGATAACATATGGAAACTTTAAGAAGTGTAACTGCGACACTTAAACAGAACATCTTATACAAGAAATCTCCTTTTCTTTGAAATATCCATTTTTCTCTTTATTTTTGTGCAAATTGTTTGCTTTGAATTTCACTAAAACTAAAACAATAGCACTTGGAATGTGGGGTCTTTTTTTGGAAACGAGTCATGCTAACTGCTAGAATGCCTTTCTGGTAGCCATATTTTGAACTATTTGCAGATCCTTGACAAACACAGCTAAAAACTTTATTACAACTTTCAAGCTCTTCTGTTGTAATTATTATGAAAACCTTTCACCGCTCCCTTTAGTGACTGAAATAAACACACTGACATAATCACACAGACATAACAAAGCTATTTATACAAGTTAATTCATATAATCCAAAGCTCAAAATTTTGAAAGGTAACCCTTTAGCAGATATAAACAATGATGCAAAATGCAGAAAGGGTGAAAATGAAGGAAATAACTTTATATGAATTTTACAAAAGTTTAGTTTTGCAATTTTTATTTCCATTCATCATTTACCTAAGTGGACGGCGCGGTGGGTAGCGCTGCTGCCTCGCAGTTGGGAGACCTGGGTTTGCTTCTTGGGTCCTCCCTGTATGGAGTTGGCATGTTCTCCCCGTGTCTGCGTGGGTTTCCTCCCAGGGTGGAGTGGTGGGAGGGTGGAGGTTAAGAATCTGCGCTGGTATCTTGAAGGTTTCCAGTTCGAATCCCCATCACTGCCAAAAGAGATCCTACTCTGCTGGGCCCTTAAGCAAGGCCCTTAACCTGCAGTTGCTCCAGGGGCACTGTACAATGGATGACCCTGCGCTCTGACCTCAAGGGGTATGCAAAAACAACAAATTCCTAATACAAGAAATTGTATAAGGCAAAATAAAGAACAAAAAAAACAAAAGTCCAAAGACATGCAGGTTAGGTGCATTGGCGATTCTACATTGTCACTAGTGTGTGCTTGGTGTGTGTGTGTGTGCCCTGCGGTGGGCTGGCGCCCTGCCCGGGGTTTGTTTCCTTCCTTGTGCCCTGTGTTGGCTGGGATTGGCTCCAGCAGACCCCCGTGACCCTGCAGTTAGGATATAGCGGGTTGGTTAATGGATGGATGGATAATGGATGGATGGATGATACATGGGTTGTCCTTTTTGCCTATTCTGGTTAATCCAATTGTAGGTCCACAAACACATTAAAATGTATTATTAATTCATTTAAGTCTTCATGTTGTTTTATGCAATGCTTTATGCTCTACTCTAAATATATCATTTGTTCATTTCTCTCGACTTGCTCTTTGCAGCATAGAGTCACACAGTCTGTGTTTCCAGATACCAAATGCCACATGAGGAGATTTTTAATCCTTCAGCTCAAATGTCCATATGGCTTCTAGCTGTACTGTCAAACAACCTCTCTGTCAGACACACTCTGCTCTATTTAATTGCTAAACTTGAGTGTAGTCTCATAAGATGGGCTTTCTAGTTTTGCAACTCAAATGTTCTGTTTTAGCTTTGCAGGCATCCATCTGAACCCACTTATTCCAAACAAAGGTAGTGGGTGTCAGAAGCCAGTCCCAGAAGCATCAAGCATTAGGTAGGAATCAGCCCAGATGTAATGTCAGTCTAACGCAGGGCACACTGACCCGTGCATCCCCATTCACCCGTAATGTGTGTTTTTATCATTTGTATTCATTATGCATTATTTTAGACACTTGAAGATGCCCAGTCAAGGTTACATGAAACCTTGCAGTTTATTTTTTTATTTTCTGTTACACTGCTTAGCAGCCATCCTTTTTGGGAATTTGCTCTGCTAATTAATTTTTTGTAGTTTATTTGTCGATAGCATTCTGTTTATGCCGGATTTGGACACATTCAGTACTATTTTTCTATATTGTTGTATTCTTTGGGTTGGTTAATAAGAAATTAACTTTACTCATTGTTTGGTTCTGTATCGTGCATCGTGAGTGCCAGCTTCAGTGGCGTCAACTCCTCTGGGTTTTGTAAGCAAACAGAGGCCATCGCCAGGTATGTATGTTTAGGTGTGTCAATGTGCGATGTTAGGCAGCTCTGTGTTATTTAAGAATGGAGGTTTCATATGCAAAGTTTAACATCTGATCATTTAACAAAAATGAAAGTGTCACTAAAGAAATAAAACTGTACAGTAGTGTAAAAATGTAAAGTTCCCGACTTCTTGACTGTAATCCTCAGTTTTCCCATTTGAGAAAGGTTTATCCATTGGTTTCCTCTCACCCCTTCACCTGTCTTCTGGTTTCTGTTTCTGGTTACTGACTTTAGCCTCTGCCATTCAACTAAATTCACATTGTTGCATTTGTTATGGAGAAGTCGGGCTCCAGACTGACAGTTTTGATAAAAAGGTCATTGAGTAAAATGGCTTTACATTTGCTGCCATTGGGTATGTGGAAATGCAGAAGACTGCCCATCAGTTAACAAAAGTCTGATTTTCATTTGGTGGAATTACACTATTTGTTAAAGAAACTGCCCAGTCTAAAAGGAAATGTGTTCATAAACTTACAGCAACATGGAATAAGATGTAAAAAGTAAACAACCTGCTGAACATTTTGATGCTTTATAAGCTCGCCTAAGCAGTTAAACTGTTGCCATCAATCATCCGCCACAAGCAGGCCAAGCTACACCAAGCCCTAGGGGCCAGAGAGCTGAACTCGTTTATCTCGGAAGCCTTCAACTTTGCCCCAATGAAAATTGCAGCATAAAGTAAATAAATTTATAAGAATACAAATTAAATAGAAATGATATTTTTCAGGATATTACCACTGGCCTGTCACTCCTGCAGAGGCAACCTTGGGGAAGGTTTTCACCTGACATATTGAAGTAATTATCATGTTACCATGAAACTGGCTGACTAGATGCTCTCTACTCACTCATCATTTATGGTACTAATGCCTCATTATAAAGTCACAGGACATTTTTTTTTTCTGACAAAAAAAATGACAGGACTTCACAGCTTTGGCACGCCTTGACTTTGCAGAGAATTTCTCATTTATTATTCAAGGCTCAATTCAAGGACACGGCTCGGACAATAGCCAAGCCCCAATGCATCCATTTGCAGGCAAGAGCCTCTGGAACAGCTCCCTGTGCAAATGGCGCTCTGCTGCTATAAGCTGCTTGTGGAGTTAATGACTTTGGGCTTTCAAACTTCTGGGGAGTGCTTCTTTTTTATTCAAGCACTAAAGAAAAGATACCTGGAAAAACTGGAAAAGCTGTGAGAGGTTATTGGCAAGAACAGCTGGCAGTCTCAGGGTATTACTTGAGTGCCAGGCCGCCTCAAAAGTTTGCTTGTAGAAAAGAAGAACATTATTTCCGTATCTATGTATGTGCCTGGAATGTAACAGAAATTAAATTAACAGTTTACCAAGATGGCTAGATCAGTCTACTGAGGCAGGTTTTGCCAGTTCTTATGATTATATATTTTAACATAATATTATAGTATTTTTAAATCCACTTTGAGGTCAAGGTGGAGCCTGTGCCAATCCCAGCAGTGCTGGCAATGGTACAGATTGTGAGTGGGCTCTGTAGTAGGCACTCACACAGCATTTGGAATTGCCCTTTAATCTAACGTGAATTTACTTGATGGTTGCAGTTGGAAAACCCAGGCAGACATGGAGAGAAGGTGCAAAATCCACACAGACAGCAGCCAGGCTTTCATGAGATGTTATGCTCTGCACTTATGCAACCCATGACAATAACTTAATGAAATGAAATAAACGGTTGTCTTTAAAAAGAGAAGAAGCACTAGGGTGGATTATATTGAGAATGTTGTATTGTTTAATTTTGTGCCAAAAGTGTCCAAAGACATGCTGTTATTTGACCAGCACCCCGTTGTAGTTACATGAACAACGGATGGTGTTCTATCCACAGCAAGTTTCTGCCCAGCAATCACTGTGGTTTGAATCTGCTTCACCATTCTACAGCCTACTGTTTGAAAAAGGATAGAGGAGATAGGCATTGACAAAAAATTAGACCTGAACACTGCACAAATGTATTCAATTAAAGTAAGTTGTAGAAGTAAAGAAAAATCTTTGGCAGTTGCTCTTCCTTTTTGTAAAAATCCCTGTATAAAATGTATTTTTTGGAATAGAAGTATTTACTAGGCTTCTGCACAACAATAGGTTTGGAAAAGCCAGCAGCTAAACATTACAGTAATACAGGAAAGCTCCATAATCCCTAAAAAGGCGTTTTATCCCCATTAACATTTAGAATTTTTATGTAAGTATTTTGTCTGGACATTTTTAGATTTTGAATAATGCAGTAGACTATTTTTGGGGCATTTTTTTATTCATTGCAAGCTGATCAAAAGTAAAGGCAAACTTCAGGATTAAGTTGTGCATTTAATAAAAACAGTTCATAATATTTCACTTGTGGGTAAATGGAGAAATGCCACTGTCCCATTTTTAGACGCTGTAAGATCCTGGTAATGTCCTCTCCTGTCAACTGTCAACTGTGTGTGCGTGTTTGAGCAGTTGCTTCAGTCTTCATTGGATTTGCAGTGTAAGAAACTATGAGTTTACAATGATAGAAATAAAAGAGCAACAGTTATAGCGTAAAACCTCAGACTGACAATCAATGCAGATGCAACTAAGCAGTGTGCATTTTGTCATGAAATCAGGGACAGGCAAGCCGTGTACCCAGCTAGTCAGCAACATGATCGTCTAAACTAACCACAAGATAAGACATAAAGTGATGGACGGGTAAGATTTGTAGCCGGATAGTCAGTAACACATTCATTTAAACCAAAAACAGAACCCTCAGTTGCAGTCAAAACTCATTGCTCTAGGAATGTGAAGGAAAAAAACTCTTGCAAAGTACCCACTGATCTCTTTGATTTTCTCCGTAAACTTGGACAAACAGAAACTGTTGATTATGACATTTATATACCCCACAATGTTACAACTACTCCATTCTAGGTCACCTACCTAGCAAAATGGTATCACCAGTGGTAAACAAAATGGTGTCACAGAAAAGATGGTAAAATAATTAAAGTTTTTAACAACACTTCCTGCATGCAAATTAATATCAGATTCGGAATCCTTAAGGTAAAATCACCTAACTATTTTTTTCAGAAAACATCTCATAGAAGACCCAAAAGAACTGATGAAAAATGCAAATCCTAAAAGTGTCTGCCCTGATTGAATCTGATTTCCCAGACTAACACTATGTGTTGTGTTGTTTTTTTCCTTTGGAAAAATGTCTTCTGATTGGGTGGAATTGTGGCAAAACAGTGGCTTAATTATCACCGACTAAGAGGGATGGCGGCCCTACTTGCCATCCCTTGATCTGTCCAGTTTTTAAGGCGTCCTGTATATTTTGAATTAAATGCATTACAGGGTCCTTTCGTAAGTGATAAATCGTAGGAAACATTTTTGAAAGAGTCCACACAAATAAGTATTTGGCTTTAGAGTGGCAGTGTGAGTTAACAAAGAGAGAGAATCAGGATCAGTACAGTGGGAAGGGAAGAGACAAACTGAAGAATACTCTATAGGTATAACAATTTGAAATAACACTGTAGTTTAGGTAATGCAAAAATACATCTATTACTCATATACTATTATATAACATACAATTCATTGGGTCTTCATAACACTTTCAAAGCATCAATATGATGTTTATTCATTACTGAAATGTGACCAATTAACAAGACATCACTCTGGACTGGTCTCAGTTGGCTTCCTGGAGACACATGTCTCTTGATGTTACGTATTTAGCATTAGACCTGTGAATCTTTCATATTAACAATATATTGTCCTATCGTGGAGACATGTGACTAACCTATCTACTGATGCTTTGTAAATGTTATGAAGACCAAAAGAAGGCTTTGTTAAGGTCTTGTTACATGAGAGTCAATGATTAATAGATGAAGTCTGCAGCACCTAAACAAAGTATTAGCCAATTTACATCTACAAAGGAAAAGATGAGTTTTTAAGGATGTTTTGAATGTGAGCACCAAAGAAGTTTCATGGACAGGCTTGGGGGAAGAGCTCCAAAGAGAAGGACTTAATGGCCATTCTCTGATAATGGAAAAAGTCTGTTGGAAGGGTGAGAAGGCTGGGCTCAGATAATCTCACGTGTTTTGACAAGATTGCAAAAATGCTGGAGTGATACAGTAGATGAATCGGGGTTTTGTGATGGACAGCATTAAAGATAATGCAGTATTGTACAAGAACAAAGTGGTATTCTCATTGTGAAAATAAAGAGTCTTCAAAAATAGAAAAAGGTTTGGGGATCGTCCCCATATATTGTCGTCTAGATAATAGAAATAAAGAAAGCGATTCAAAATGACTTTTCAGTACAGAATGAATGATTTACTGTAGACAAGATGGCATTTTTATAACAGAATGTATGATGGGAGAGGAAATGGTTGGCCGGAAGTGATGATTGGAGGCGGGAACACAGAACCAACGTCATCAGGAGTAGACAGAAGTAATGGATCGTGGAACCGGAAGTGACGTCATTGGAGTGGAGTGACGTCATCGTGGCCATTTTGGAGCTGGAAATGGAAAGGTTTATTTTTCTTCCAATTTTCTGCAGGTAGAAAGTACCACGTGATAGTCCCTTGTCTCGCGAGATTTCACTCACCTTTAGGCTCTTTGACTGCTTCCAACTCGCACGTGTATGACATCATGTTCATTGAAATGTGATGCGCTCTTTGTGTGTGCTCTATATCAGATCTGTAACAATAGCATCTTACATTTGTTAAAACTGCAAAACATTCAGTGTAAGAAGCTCATTAAAAAAGGACTACAGTAATTCATCTAGGTGTAACAAAGGATTTCTACATCAGATGAAGAAGTGAAGAGCCATAGTGTTCCATACAAAGTAGAAATACACCTTAATTACTGTAGTGGTGTACTTGTCCAACTTCAAACTGCAGTTTGGCATGACTCCAAATCTGGTGAGATTGGACAATGGTTAAAGAATTGAGATCAATTGAGAAACAAAAGTTTTCAGATTTTGCTAAAGATAGATAGATAGACACTTTATTAATCCCAAGGAGAAATTCATAAAGAGTAGTTTATTTCTCTTGGTCAGACAATAATGGCAATGATGTCACTGAAGCAAGCAGTGAGTTGCTCTTTATTTAATGTTCACCCAGGAATGATCTTAAAACAGGTCTGAGTGTCCTCTGCACAAGAGTAGAACAGGAGAGAATCAACAAAGCATTCCAGTGACTACTTGATGAAAGTGGAGAGCCCTCAGCACCTTGAAGCACACCATAGAAGAAAGCCTACAAAACTGATACCTAAAATATTAAGGATTGGGTAGTTTATTGAAGGTAGAAAAGCCTCGATCCTTTATTCAGGGGGTCAACACATTGCGTAAAAATCTCAAATGAAATTCACCAGAAGTACACGTGTAATGTCCATTTCCTTAAAGCACTTAATCCAATTTATCAAGGAGCAAACCTGTTATTTTTTATATAGACTGACAAGGACAGGACAGGACAGAGCACACATAGAAAGCAGAAAGACCTCGCCTGCACCTAGACATACTATGTGTTGATTTTAATATGAGTTTATTTGTAAATTATTCTTTTGCATTCCTTTTCTTCTATATACTTTACGATTCATAAGACGTTTCTCTGTGCAATAAATGAATACAAATAAAAGTTTCTTGTACAGGTTATTACCCTATCTGTCATCGTTACCGAGGCAAAGCATGTTTAGAAAATGTGTGGATGGTGGGTGATAATATTGTACTTTCTTGATTTTTTATGACTTATATGCCTTATATATTATCAAGATGACTTTCACTATTAATGTTGCCTTTGCAAAATATAAAACAAGTATAGTGTCAAATATATTTGTTAAAATCTTACGAGGTCTTAGGTGCATTTTCACATTGTTTCCACTATTTTTATTGTATTTTTTGCTTATTTTGGATTTTGCTCGGTTTCTACATCCTGTTTTCATTCTTCCACCCGGCCATGTGTCATGCTGCTTGTGTGTAGCCATTTTTGGACACCATTGTTTTGAGTCGGCTTGGCCAAAAAAACAAAGCAAAGCAATTAAATGAAGGAAGATGTCTGTTTTTGTTTTTGAGATAATAAGGCCTTTGGTTTATAATTTCTTTTTTTTTGTTTCAAAACAAAGCTACCTTTTGTTCTGTTCTTATTTGTTAGCATCAAGGACCAAGGACTCCAGAAAACAGAGTGGAAGCATTAAACATTTAATCTTGTTGTGGAGTTAGTGAGAAAAGAAGTACAGCCTGTGTGATTTTAAAAGGAAAGTAATTCAGTATTTCAGTGGCCACAAAGTGGAATGAAAATGGTTAAGCATTAAATAAAAAAAAATCAAAGTTACTAATAATAGAAGCAAATCATTTAAGTCTAAAATTAAAATCTATTAAAGAAATACTTAGAAGCGCTGTTTTTTTAAATGCAAGCATAGCTGTGAATGGAGGTTTGAATGTTTTTCCAATTCAGTGATAACAGAGCTAATATGGCAAATGGCCTTTCAGAGCATCTTTTGAATTCGATCTGTTTACAGATTGGTAAACAATATTTAATCAGACCTCACCTCAAAAATAATCCATTTGTTAAAAATCTGTCTTAGAAAAACCAGCATATTATTATGAAAAATCAAGAAACTATAAATCTTAATTATTCATTCTCTTAGAGGAAATATCAGAAAAATGTACTAGCTGTACCGATCCCATTAATTAACAGTAACCCAAGTAAGAAATTAATGAATAATAAAGCAGAAGGAACATTATACAATTTCTAATCTGTTAAAATGTCCAATTGCAATTGCTGAGTTTTGTCGCCTTGAGGTTATCAGACTAGAATTTGCAGGGGATGACAGATTACATGACTCCCTCATGACAATTCGGCACAGTCTTAAATTTCTAAAGTAGTGAAGGTTGGCCACATTGTCACAGCCTGTTAAGGTGCTGCCTGACAGCACCAGTCCCTGTCTGCCAGTGTGAATAACAGCACGAAAGCTTCCCAGGTATGGTGGGTTCATCAGCAATCATGGCCTTTCCTTTTTCCATACTGTCATGATAAGACATCAGACAGATGCGCCTCTCTTCTGTTTCCTTCTTGTATGCACTTGTATGTACGTTTGGGAGAGTGCTTATTGGTCAGCTCTCACACACGCACACGGGCCTGTCCCTATGCTAGAGTCGCAGACCAGGAGATGTCAAAGTACAGTGCTGTAGGTCTCTTGTGACTGCCTTGCCTGCCTCCGACTAGCTAAGACTATGTAGATGAAGGCCATAGCTGAAAAAGTCATGTAGTGTGACAGGGGCTTATGACGCACAATCTGAATGCAACATAGGAAAGCAAAATGAGCTGGTCTCTTCAAAGTGTAGGGTTCAAAGCCTTAGCCAAGACAATCTGTTCCTGTAAATTTCAGTTGATGCAACATATGAAATGGGAGTCTGCTTCTGTTCCAGTCTTCAAATATATTTCTTTAGTCCTCTGGTTTAATGAGTTGTCCTGCCACGTGTAGAGACTATCAAGCAGGTGAAAACTTTGCAGTCAATCTTTTATGTCCTTGCTGCTTATATCTTACAAGTCTTTGTGTGTTCAAAAAGAAAATCCAATTGAGTATTTTAATGTACTTTGTCTCAGGATGATAAAACTCCTGATAATATTCATACTGTGTAGTGTATGTAACGTATAATCCGGTTTTTCACAAAAGCCCTTTTCTTCTGATACCAGAAAAATTAGTGGCTTTCATTCTTTTAAATGCCTACTGAAGTGATTAGATTGAGGTAAATAGGCTGCTCTTTGCAGTTCAGTCGTTTCTTACATTTTTGCAATCGCCAACTACTGTAAGATTTGTGTTGTAATTTCCAGTACACCCAATTATACATGGAGAGTGTTAAAGGCAAAACCCAATCCACTAAGGCTATTAGCCACAGGGTTTGGATCAATTGAGTAAGAGAGGCCTTCTTTCTAGAAAATTGATTTTCATTTATCCCAGTTCATCTGTTTGCCTTGGTGCATGCTTAGATTTATTATGAATGTACGTGTAAAGATTTTTTTTCATGCTATAGATTTGCTTGTCCCAAATGCAGTGTGCAGAAGAGAAAAAAAGTGATGCTATGGCATTTTCTGAACAGCATCTTTTTTTTTTTTACTCAGAAACATTTCTGTAAAACTTTTTTAAATAATTGCCAAGCTTTACCACAATAGTGCAGTGATTACCCTTTTGCTTCACAGCTCCAGATTCCTGTTCCTCTTTCCAGGTCCATGGTTGTCCCACCTAACCAATTGGTCATCCAAAAAGCAGACATGGGGTCATCCAGTATGAAAGCAGACATGGAGTCATCCAAAAAGCAGACATGGGGTCATTTGGTATGAAAGCAGATATGGGGTCATCCAAAAACCATTTACATGACCCTATGTCTAAATTGTTCTTCTAAGGGACCGAGAGCAGCACCTGGCAGCAGGCCTTCAGTTCACCTTGGTCTGCCAAATCGGCCGGGCACCCCGGTACCTTCCCGGAAGTCTGACCTCAGCTGATAGGTTCCTGTAATAGGGTGGCCACCTCTCAGTAGGGTGGAATTGGAGTCAAGCCTGTTGAATCTGTTTCCATGGGGGTAAAATATGGGCTTTTGCATTTTGCGTTTTTTTTTAGAGTCTTATTTTTTTTTAAATATGATAAGACAGACCCCCTCCTCTGCCTCTACTGGCATGCTTTTCACCCACTGGGGGGACCCTGTACCCTTCTGACATTTATACTTACTTTATCATGCCCTCCCACCTCTTCTCCCCACTCTCTATGATGGTGTATATCCCTCCTTACACTCTCACATATCAGAGTGGCACCCCACCCACCTCTTTCCATTGTGTCACTTTGTATACATCAGGTGTTGAGCTAGTTTCTTTTACCACTATGTGGTTTTTGGGCTGTCCTTGGGCTGGAAATTTTATCAGGATCTAGCAACTGTGATTCCTTGGTTCAGAACTTTGAGCCTGGTCCCTGTCTGTCTGGTGTTGACATGTTCTCCCTGTGTATGTCAGATTTTTCTTCAAGCTACATTGGGGTTCATCCCAAATTCCAAAGATGTGTATGTTACGTGAATTGGTGCCTTCATATTAGTGAGTGTGGATGTTTGTGTGTTGAGTGTACTTTACAATCTATGGTTGGCTCTTGCCGATCCCCTGATGATGCTGGAATAGACCCTGATTTACCGAAACACTGAATGTGGCAAAGTGGGTACAGGAAATGGGTATGAAGAGAACACGCTGTATGTACAGTAATCCCTCCTCGATCGTGGGGGTTGCGTTCCAGAACTCCCCGCGATAGATGGAAATCCGCAAAGTATAAACCATATGTTTGTATGGTTATTTTTATATATTTTAAGCCCTTATAAACTCTCCCATACTGTTAACATTATTAGAGCCCTCTAGACATGAAATAACACCCTTTAGTCAAAAGTTTAAACTGTGCTCCATGCATGACAAGATAGAGATGACAGTTCTTTCTCACATTTAAAAGCAATGCAAACATATCTTCTCTTCAAAAGCGTGCCCTCAGGAGCAGAGAATGTCAGAGAGAGAGAGCGAGATAAAAGCAAACAATCAAAAAATCAATACGTGCTTTTAAGTATGCCGAAGCACCGTGATAAAGTGGTATTTTGTAGAGGAGCGTCCGTATCCTCTAGGCAAACAGCCTCTGTGCAAACAGCCCCTCTGCTCACACCCCCTCCATCAGGCGCAGAGAACGACAGAGAGGGTGAGAGAGACAGAGAAAAGCAAACAATCAAGCACCGCACAGGAAGCATATCGTATATCATTGAGGAGTTTTATTCAATATGTAATACATGCTCTGATTGGGTAGCTTCTAAGCCATCTGCCAATAGCGTCCCTTGTATGAAATCAACTGGGCAAACAAACTGAGGAAGCATGCACCATAAATTAAAAGACCCATTGTCCACAGAAATCCGTGAACCAGCGAAAAATCTGTGATATATATTAAGATATGCTTACATTTAAAATCCGCGATAGAGTGAAGCTGCGAAAGTCAAAGCGCAATATAGCGAGGGATTACTGTATTTTATAACTAAAGTTCCAACCAATCACTTTTGATCTCAGTCTGTGACCTCGTAACTCTGGAAGTGAATAAAAAAACATGCAAAGTCACCATTTCCAATTTAATTAAGGATCCTTTCTCATTCACTAAAATATGTATTCAGAGTTTCCACATAAAAACTCTGCCATTGTTTGCATTGCTGAGGTAAGCAGGTCTTTTTTTTTAATCTGTTATTGAAAAAGGTGAAATTGTCTACATTCTAGCATATTTACAATGTCAGAAGACAAGTTTAAAGCAAACTGCTTGAAAGTGAATGACAGTTCTGGAGCAAGAATGGAAGCCCAACAATATCAGATCCACCAGGTTAGGCCATATTGCACAAATTAAACTGGAGAAATCTCATAATAATGACTCCAGGTGCCCAATGAGCTTTTTCTGGCAGGAGTGGTGGAAATGCTACCAAATAGGGCCCTGTAAAAATCCAGACCCTGCAGGGTTGAGCTTCCATGCTCACGACCTGTGGCCCTGCTGGAAACCAAGGGGGCTGCCCTCTGTTGATCTAAGGGAGAAGGTGTCTTGAAAATACTCTCTCCCCCAGTCCTTCCATACTCAGGACATCCTCCACAAAGTTTAAAAAATTAAGGTGCCATCTAGAGACCATTACTGTAAGTACTAATGAAATGCAGTTCTAGCAACTGATTTTGCAATAATAAGTAAACGCTATATTTTTGACTCCACTCTTTCCCTGAGGAAGTTACATGGTGCATATGGTCACAAGATGGACTGCTGAAAGTAGACAGTGTGGTGTCTATGAACCCTGAAAACAGCCTTGCAAGGTTAAATGAAAGATTCTGCAGTAAGTCCTGGTACTAGACGAGGAGCCATCTGTAGCACAATGCCTATCGACTTCACAGCATCTAGTGAGCCAGACATGAGCTCTCTGGGGACTGAAATGAGACGTGTCCACTGGGGGATGGCACAAGTGAAGTATCCTGGGATGCTTATTGTCAAAGGGTTTCTGTAAAAAAACTAACAACACAGGTACATCTTATACAATTGTCCTTTGAAAAAGATGAGGTGGGGTGGGCTCTAGCTGCCTGAACATTTTATTTCTTCTCTCATGACGTTATAATATAAGTGGGTTTAGAAAGCTTACTTTTAGTGACAGGGTGACAAGCAAAGTAAAATAAGATCACGGTTATGATTCATGGGGCCTTCTATAGGTAAGAGAGTGTGAGGCCTCCTAAAGGCCCCAAATGCCAGGCCAGGCCTACCCAGCATGCCTGGGATTGGCGTCACCCCAATCAGTCTGACCTCCTGACTCCACAGGAGTCGGCCTACTAGGCACAAAATGTGGAACTGACTTCTGGTGCCAAACTGACTCTTATTATTTTCAAAAATCTACAAAATGCACAAAAATACCCTTCTGGGGAAAGTAACCATAAAAACTTTAGCAAGAAAGAACAAGTCCCTTCTTTATAAATGAGAATATTTATTCAAAAATGAATTGCCTAAAGTAAAATCCAAATATCAAAAACCAAGAACAGAAATAAAATCTATACTAATAAATGGCGAAGCCCTCACTGACTTACTCACTGACTCACTCACTGACTCACTCACCACTAATTCTCCAACTTCCCGTGTAGGTAGAAGGCTGGAATTTGGCAGGCTCCTTCCTTGCAGCTTACTTACAAAAGTTAGGCAGGTTTCATTTCGAAATAATACATGTAACGGTCATAACTGGAACCTACTTATGTACATATATACGGCAATAGCCTGCAGCTCGGTCGCCATGTGAGTCGGAGTTGCGTCCCTCATCGTCACTCCTCCAATGTAATTGAGTGCCTGCCCATATAAGGCTGTCAGTCAGCAGCAATCCAATAGACACGCTGGCGCTAAATATTCATGGGTAAAAGGCTGTGCTTATGCAAACGAAGATGAGATGGTCAGGGATAGACTAGTGTTTGGCACAAACTCAGCGAAGGTGCGAGAGAAACGTTTAAGTGCCGGGTCTGAGCTAACATTAAATAAAGCCGTGGACATTGCAAAATCACACGAGATAGCACAAGCACAGCTGAGAACCTTCAATGCATGTACTCCGAGCGGCTCACGTGAACTGACTGTGAACGCAGTACACAGAGAACAAGCAAGACCTCCAAAGAGCGCAGAGACTTTTGATCACATGAACGTGTCTGCCAAAAGTGGCGTACCAGTAACTATCTGTTAAGGATCTCTTTGTATACCACGTTGTCAGTTCAGCACTCCGGTTGTAATATGACCAAGCTGTGCACTGAGCTTACTTTTGAGAATGCAACGTATAGTTGTCCAGGAGAAAAGCAATGTTGCCTCAAATCAATGGCAACCTTTTGTAGGGTCTGTCCCTGAGACTTATTAATTGTCATCGCGAAGCAGAGCCTTACTGGAAATTGGAGGCATTTGAATTGAAATGGGAGATCAGAGGGTATAACGGTGATGCGAGGAATACATTCAGAGTGTGGCGCTCTGCTGTTTCTTTGTGTAGCTGCCTTCACACAGCTTCTCCGCTGCTTTATTAATGAACGCCATATAAGGCCGTCGTTTCTCCTTGCTTCGCGGTTCTGTACTGTTTTATTGTTCATTTATTACGATTGTTATAGTTATTGTGTAGCTATTTGAGACTTACTTTACTGTTCAGGTACCCATTTTCTTTATTTAATCCACGGCTTGTATGCTATTTTCTGTTCGTTTATTACGATTATAGATATTTATTGATTCCCTTCTTTAGCTGACTGCCTGCTCATATAAGGCGCTCCGCTGGTTTTTTGTGAAGCAGCCTTTACACAGCTTCTCCGCTGTTTTATACTTGAGCGACATATAAGGCCATCCTTTTTTCTTGCTTCACCAAGGAAGCTGCCTTTTTATTTAAATCCACGGGTTCTCCGCTGTTTTATTGTTCGTTTATTACGATTGTTATAGTTCTCTTTATATAGCACGTTGTCAGTTCAGCACTCCGGTTGTAATATGACGAAGCTGTGCGAGCTCACTCTTGAGAATGCAACGTATAGTTGTCCAGGAGAAAAGCAATCTTGCCTGAAATCAATGGCAACCTTTTGTAGGGTCTGTCCCTGAGACTTATTACTTGTCATCGCGCAGCAGAGCCTTACTGGAAATTGGAGGCATCTGAATTGAAATGGGAGATCAGAGGGTATAACGGGGATGCGAGGAATACATTGAGTGTGGAGAAACTCTAGAGACAGCATGTGTATTAACTTGTGGATTTTTCTGTGAGTATTTGGTGGCAGCGTGATGAAGTTGCTTCCGCAAGACCGCGTTAGCTGTGGAGCTGAGCTCGGAGCATATTCTTTTCCTACCTTGTCAATTGTGTAATGCGTTTTTTGAACAGGTTTGATGCATGGAAGTGATCACTCGTAATGCGTTCAGTCAGTTCACGTGAGCTGCTCTCTTGTGTGATGTTGCGATGTCCACGGCTTTATTTAATGTTAGCTAAGACTCGGCATTTAAAAGTTTCTCGCTACAGCAATTTTAACTCCGTTACAAAGTGATCCAAAGTCTTGTTTATACCTTGTGTGTTCTCATTAAACTTGTATCTCGCGAATAAAGTATTCGACGAAGGCATGACAAACGGCAGCGAGAGCGTGTCCATAAACTTAATTTAAACCTACGGTTTACACTGTGCTTTGTTTCCGCAGTAGCTGCACTTATGAATAAGCTTGTATGTGTTTTTCTTTAGTGCTTTTTGGGAGCTCTTCCTTCTTTTTTACATACTGCGTTCACAGTCAGTTCACGGGATTACGTGGGAGGCATGATGATGTGACACGCAGCTCCGCCCCCAACGGCCATCGAGCTAAAGTCCATTACAGTATATGGAGAAAAATAGGTTCCAGTTATGACCATTACGCATAGAATTTCGAAATGAAACCTGCATAGGTGAAGGGCTTAAGCATTTCACTCTTATAGTGCTCCTGTGTAGTATAATCATCTCCTGTACCTGTCCCAGTCATTCAATACATAATACACAATGTTCCTCCGGATATCAAGAGTGAGCCTGATATGGCCGTGCAATATGTAACAAAGAGAATGGAAAAGGTAGGTGCCATCTCCGGGCATGGAAACCACTCGGTAAGTGACAGTTGTTTGATCGATGGTGATCACCTCGATAGACATGTTAATGTGGGTACGGTTGGAATGATAAAGAAAAAATGGGTATCTGAACAATGTAAAGTAAGTGTAAAATACCTACACAATAACTATAATTGTAATAAATGAACAATAAAACAGCGGAGAAGCCGTGAATTAAATAAAAAGGCTGTAGTTATCAGCAGGGAGACGTGAATCCCGTGGCCAAGCAAAGAAGGGAATGTAGAGACTGGAGCGACGGACGGCCTTATATAGGCAGGCAGCCAACAACGTGGGAGGTGTTGGGATGGGGGACCCAACGCCGCCTCACACGGTGACCGAGCTGCAGGCTATGGACGTATATATGTACGTAAGTAGGATTCAGTTAGCGTTGGGAGCCCACGTACCAAATTTCTTGAAGATGGGCCCATAAGTAACAAAGACCATTGAAAAGTTCAATATGGCGGCCGACAGTGGCATCATACCACCAAAATTAGTACCAAATTTCAGCCTTCTACCTACATGGGAAGTTGGAGAATTAGTGACGTTGGAAAGTTCAATATGGTGGCTGACAGTGGCGTCATACCACCGAAATAAGTACTGTTGTGATGTGGGATTTTGCATATAACTTGATAAATGTTTTGTATGCCTTTATTTATAATTTAGGCAAACCAATGTAATTTAGAGGTATTCATGTTTGCCTTCCCCCCACCCCCCTTTTTACAACTGTCTCTTTGTAATTTTATGACAGGATTTGGGGGGATGTCTTAAACCAGTTTTCCCCCACACAAAGCCAGGTTAGCTTAATATATGGTCTTGGGGGGTTGAGGTGTTAAAATGTACTATTTCTCCCATTGGTCTGAGATATGGCTGTTTGGAATTGGCTTGTCTCAGAGGCCTTTAAGTACCATGATATCCTATTGGTTCTAGGAATTGGAGAGAACATCTATAAATTTACTTGCTCAACCACATTCTCTCTCTCTAACCAACATATGATAAAGAAGCATCTCTCTTGCTAACCTGTGATGATGAAGACAACACAATGAAGAGCACAGCTCAGCAGCCATATTGAACAGACATGTGGCTGAAAGCTGAGCACCAACGATGCCTTAACTAGAGACATTTTAAGTAACTACAAGTCTGTGTGCCACCTGAATTACACATCACCATTTGTTCAGGTTGTATGGTTGCCAATATTCAAATGTACTTTGCATTTTGTTATTATTTATGAATATTATCAGTTATACATTATTTTATGTGTAACTTAACTGCTGCTTGTCTTTTTACTACATCTAATTGCCTGAGGTTATAGATATAGAAGGGAAGGTGGGGATAAGTTATATACAGTGGTAAGTCTGTGAGATTAGGCATTCTAAGGCTACATATTAATAATACAATAGGAGAAAGTAGAGCAATATATATTACTCTACCAAGATAAAATAAGTACGTACATCGGTTTCGGAAAGCGCAGGGAAGCCGCCTACCAAATTTCATGAAGATGGGGCCATAAATAAGAAAGTTCAACATGGCGAATGTTGTCAACCTTTATGACCGTTACGCGTAGAATTTCGAAATGAAACCTGCTTAACTTTTGTAAGTAAGCTGTAAGGAATGAGCCTGTCAAATTTCAGCCTTCTACCTACATGGGAAGTTGGAGAATTAGTGACGTTTGGAAAATTCAACATGGCGGCCGACAGTGGCGTCATACCACCGAAATAAGTACGTACATCAGTTTTGGTTAGCGCAGGGAAGCCGCCTACCAAATTTCGTGAAGATGAGGCCATAAATAAGAAAGTTCAACATGGCGGACGTTGTCAACCTTTATCGACCGTTATGACTGTTACGTGTAGAATTTCGAAATGAAACCTGCTTAACTTTTGTAAGTAAGCTGTAAAGAATAAGCCTGCCAAATTTCAGCCTTCTACCTACACGGGAAGTTGGAGAATTGTGATGAGTGAGTCAGTGAGGGCTTTGCCTTTTATTAGTATATATATGTATGTATGTATGTGTGTGTGTGTGTGTGTGTGTGTGTGTGTGTGTGTGTGTGTGTATGTAAATATGTATGTATATGTATGCAGTAATCCCTCCTCGATCACGGGGGTTGCGTTCCAGAACCCCCCGCGATAGGTGAAAATACGCGAAGTAGAAACCATATGTTTCTATGATTATTTTTATATATTTTAAGCCCTTAGAATCTCTCCCACACTGTTTATAAATATTCTCTGCACAGTTATACAGTAAACCCTCGTTTATCGCGGTTAATCCGCTCCAGACAGATAAATGAATTTCCACGAAGTAGGATTCTTTATTTATAAATCTAATATTTTCTCAGTTAGAGCATAGAAAACCTGTTTACGACCTTCTAAATACATTTGTTAACATTATTAGAGCCCTCTAGACATGAAATAACACCCTTTAGTCAAACGTTTAAACTGTGCTCCATGACAAGACAGAGATGACAGTTCTTTCTCACAATTAAAAGAATGCAAACATATCTTCCTCTTCAAAGGAGTGCCATCAGGAGCAGAGAATGTCAGAGAGAGAGAAAAATAAACAATCAAAAATCAATAGGGCTGTTGGGCTTTTAAGTAAACGAAGCACCACGATAAAGCTACCGCAATGAAGGGATCAATGTAAAGGTAGTCTTTTCACCTTTTTTTAGAGGAGCATCCGTATTTTCTAAGCAAACAGCCTCTGTGCAAACAGCCCCTCTACTCACACCCCCTCGTCAGCAGCAGAGAATGTCAGAGAGAGTGAGAGAGACAGAGAAAAACAAACAATCAAAAATCAATACGGGCTGTTAGAGCTTTGAAATGTGCGAAGCACCACACGGGAAGCATATCGTATATCATTGAGGAGTTTTATTTAATACGTAATACGTGCTCTGATTGGGTAGCTTCTCAGCCATCCGCCAGTAGCATCCCTTGTATGAAATCAACTGGGCAAACAAACTGAGGAAGCATGTACCATAAATTGAAAGACCCATTGTCCGCAGAAATCCGCAAACCAGCGAAAAATTAATGATATATATTTCGATATGCTTACATTTAAAATCCGCGATGGAGTGAAGCCGCGAAAGTCGAAGCACGATATAGCGAGGGATCACTGTATATGTATATGTGTAAATGTATATATATGTTTATGTGTGTATATATATATATATATATATATATATATATATATATATATATGACAGCAACACTCATAACAGTGACAAAACAATTACATTGACAATCATATTATGTTATTTTTAAAATGTTCCCTTTTCTTTTTCATAACTTCTTTAACACACTACTTCTCCGCTGCGAAGCGCGGGTATTTTGCTAGTTATTAATAAACCAGAATTGCAACACTCATTGTAATGTGCTGAAAAGAACTTCAATGGACCACTGAAGGCTCTGCTCTCAGCTTTGGAAGGTAAAGCCTGAGGGTGATCCTCCAGCAGTGACATCAGGGTGGTCTCTTGGTACTTCACCCACAAAGTACAAGGAACAGTGTGGAACAAATCATTACACATAGGTATTAAATAACAATTACAAAATGTTAGAACATAATTAATAAATAATTAACACAACCAAAAGAAACAACACAGAAAAACAATGATTCAAAGATAATAAAAACAACAAAAAATAAATACAACCCTGAAATAAACCCTTATTGTAATGTAATATAACAATCTCTTTCTCTGTTATGACTTCTTGTGCCCAGTGGTACAAAAGGCAGGAATACAGAATGATGACGCCAAGCAGATTTGCCAAGTACCATTGACTGTGATTCTGTCCAATTTATACCCAGTAAGTGAAGGTCTTCGTTAATGTGTTGTGTCCCTCACACACCTACGCATAAGAAGACATTTACAAAACATATGATGTGGTAAAGTTTCAAGAATATTTTTCTTTCCTTTTCCATTCCTCTATATGTTGAATTGTAAGTTATATTTTATTTAGAAAGAAGTATCCTCATGACTAAGGTACAGACCGTTAAACCACAAGGTCACTTGATCACTCCACAACTCCCCACTAACTCTGTGGTGCTGAGCACAACACTTAACTTGTTAAAACATTTAGACGGTTGTTTGTTATACATCATAATCTTTCCAAATTTAGACTCATATAATTCCATATTTATATTTTATACAGCAGGTGTTTATCGTGTGTGCTTTGCTGTCTTAATAAAGACATCTGAGTATCAATTTATGATCTGTACTCTTGTATCCGTCTTCATCTTGAATACCAATCCTTGTTTTCACTTTGAAGATTTGGAAAACAAGGTTTACAATGATAGCTTGTCGGCTGCAATCAGTTTCTTCTATTTGTTTGTGTATTTATCAAGTACTAGCTGTGTAAACCCGTGCTGTAAAAAGCCTGGGGTCCTAGAAACTATTGAAATTGCCAGGAAATAAGGAACAGTATAAGAGATACCATTTTTAGCCATATTAGCGGCTAAGCGACTTTGTCTTTCTTCTGTAAGGTTTCGTTTTGCTGACGTGCTTGCCTCTCTTGTGTTAATAGCGGCTAAGTGAGTTTTCTGTTTCCTTCGGAGGCTAAGCTCTTACCCCGACTGCACCACTCACTTCCAGGCCAGACAGACAGACACACTTGCACGCATAGACGTTTATATATAACATACTATTATTATTGCTATTATTCAGGTTTCATAGTTTTATTAGTATTATAGTATTTGTAATTACACAGAATATCCAAATGAACTATAAAGAAAAAGCATCAGACTTTAAGTTTACATATATGCACTACAACATGCATGGATCTTTTAGCTTTTATTTATAAATGTTTTAGGTTTTCTCTGTCTCTCCTGTTATCAAAACAGGATTATGTATGTCCATTCTACAGTATGTAAAGCACTCTTAATCCAGTCCATGATCACTGGGTAAAGTGTGAAGGACAGATAAATATGACCACTTTATTTTTGAAGAAGGGTCCTAATGTGACAATATTCTCATTTTCAGACTCTTCATTACGTAGACTTGACAAGATTGTTCCAATTCCTCACCATCGTATGTGAGGTCTGTTGATGTGCTTTCTTGATGCACCTCTTGGACCAATGGGATAATGTAATATAAGGGCCCAAGTTTATTTTTGTGTATTTTTTATACCATTAAAGCACAGTTAGGTGTGTTGCAGTTCCATATATATTTTCTATGAATCCTTGTCCTTTATAGGAGTACTGTGGCTTAGTGGTTGGCAATGCTTCCTCAGTGATACAGGAAACCAGAGTGGAGACCATGTTGAGTTTGCACATTCTCCCAATGTCTGTGGGGATGTTTCACTGGATGGTATGGTTTTCCTCCTAAATCTCAAAGTGGTGCATGTCAAGGCAACAGTAAATTAGCCTGGCATGAGTGCACCCTGCGATGGTCCAGTGAGTGCTTTGTGATTGATGTTACCAGGATAGGCTTTGGCTTCCCATCAACTTTAAATTGGATTAATTATTAATTATTGGATGGAACGGATGGATGGTTTTCTATGAAAAGAACAACAAACTCAGAGTAATGCTGTAACACTTTTGAACCAGCCACATATCATCTTTTGATTTCAACAGAATAAGAAAAAGATAATCATTACCTACATCTCTCTAGATATACGTAAAATCCAATATCTGTCTATATGTCTGTCTGCTTTTTACAAGAGAACTACTTAACGGATTTAGATCGGTTTTCTTTTCTACAATTTGCTTGAACATTCCATTTGATTTTGCAACTTCTCTCATCGCGCTAAGTATCATAGTTCGGGTGTAGCACCGATTTATTTGCGCAAATCCAGGAGACAGGCTGTGGGTCAATGAGAGGGGAGGCGGGACCTCAGGAGTAGGGAGCTGGGCAGGGCCCTCCTCACTCACGCACCAGCCTCTATTCGAGTTGCTCTACCTCTCACCGTGTGTACCTTGCCTTTGCTTAGCTAGCGATACGTGTTTGTTCAACAGACATTGTCATCTATAGATTGTTAAAGAGTAACAATTGACGTTTTTGAGAAAGAGATCACAGCTACGTGTGTTTTAGAGGGTACCTGCTCATTGGCAGAGATACCACAGCCACAGGCTCTTCTCCCCACGTGAGGAACGCTCTCCCGTCAGAGCTGAACACATGGTCAGATACAGTGCCAGCGTTTGATGTTAGAGCGTACCTACCTTCCGCTTGGCCAGCAATACCTTGCCAACTTTTCACATTTTTGACAAAGAGATCACACCTACATTCTGGCCCCTGATAGCACAACCAAAAATATTGTATATCAAGAGGCCCTCGGATACGAAAGCTATCAATATAAATTCTTCTCAATACAAATGATTACATTTTTTAAAAAATGTTTTATTCATTTTTAAAGTTTGTCCTTTTTAACTACTGCACAGGTGGAGCCTCCAGGAACAGCTAGTTTATAATACATGGCATAATTGTAATTTTGAAGAGAACCAGAGGATAAATATTTGAAAATGTTAAATGCAAATTATAAGCAGTGTACAGATGATAAGAGCATATTTTTACACTTCCTACTTAATATGCTATTTGTTTTGTTATTTTTGATCATATTGTAATTGTGTGAAATATGAGGCATTTTTGAATGCAGTGTTATTTAAGATCTCATTTTGGACTTGCCTATTATAATAATAATAATAATCTAGATTTCACATCCAGACACAGGCGCTTCATTCAGCGTTACTCTGTTTTTTATCAAAGGACCCTGTGACGGACGGCCAGGACACTTGTGTAATGAAAGGACTAGGGGAGAGGACTTGCACAGGGCATTATCTCCTCTGGAGTGCTAGATGTCAGCCCCCCTGGGTTGCAGCGGTACCTCAGATTCCCACAGGGCTTCATGGGAGTTGGAGTTCGGCACAGCCCTGTTGGGCTCCATGGGTGCTTCCTGACCAAACTAATGGGCCAATGGAAGTACTCCCTGCTGTAGGATAAAGAAGCCTGCTGCCACTGTTCTGAGAGCCAGAATCGTAGGACGAAACTTGCTGGAGGAGGGGTGGAGGTGGAAGAACAGAGACTGAGAAAGAGTGAAGAAGAAAGAAAGAGCTGACTGCTTTACTTGTACTGTGTTGGAAAGCTGAGAAACGGTTGGAAAGTGCTTCCCATAGCAGAATAAAGCCTGTGTTGTGCTTGTGAAATTGTGTCTGCATCCATCTATGTAGGGTTTGCGGAGCTGGTGCTCCCCCTGTAGACCATAGACCCAACAAGTTTCTTTGGATTGCCTCAGGTTTTTAACCACCATTGCAAGTTACCATTTGCTGCCTTTGTGACCCCCTAGTGTTTGCATCACTGCCCCTACAGAAATGATTCTTACCGTAGCCTTTTCTTAAGCAGTAAAACTTTCCTTGAATTGTATTTTCATCACCTTAACCCTCCAAAGATATGAGCTGCACACCGAAGGTGGATAGACGCAATGGATATTTACATCTCAGGGCTGGATTTAACTGGCTGTTTTAATACACCTGCTTCACGGTAAGCATGATAAGTGTGCTAAATTGTTATGCAGGAAGCTCTTTCAGTCAGCTAGCCAAACTGCGGATGTGCTGCAGTTCCCCTAATTAAATCTGTGCTGTGCATGCCATTAGCAATTTTACCGTACACAATAAGATTACTCATTGAGTTGCATTCGTTATTCACAAATGTTAATAGGTAAACACGTTTTTTTAATGACAATTCTTACAACTTTAGACATCTTTGTTTAATTACCCCATTCTTGGAGAAAGTAAAACGTTTCAGTAGTATTTATTTACAGGATTGCTTAGGATGAGGATTAACACTTCAGAATATCACCCCAAATTTGTGGTTTACTTACTAAAGTGCAAACCTAGATATGATATAAGCCTGAGTGACCAAGGTGGCAGTCGAGGGTGCCATGCTTCTTATCACCAGAGCATGATAGAGGTGAGGTAGGAGGCTCTAAGGCAGTGAAGAATAAGCTCCAAGCAGTTGGTTCGCAAACTTTTTTTTTGCACTGAGTTTTATTTTCCTTACAATATAATAGCAAAATATGACAAACAGCCTGCAGCTCACCATAATGCAATCTGCTTTGGGCTTTTGGGAGTAATAGCAATGCCACCATAGGTATTGAAAGTGGGGAGCTGCCATGCCCTTACCATTTCACATACACTATGTTTTAATGTCATGTTGTCAAATCAAACTTCTACTTCCGAATATAGAATTGCCAGAAAGCATTCTAGGACCAGCCCAGCCAACACTAATTGTGATGCAACATGATCCGCCAATATTCAACTGAAAATCTCCTATAATGCTTAGAGTCAAAGTCATCCTAAAATGTACTGCAAAACAAATCTGTCCTCTGTCATGTGGTGCTGAACAAATCCGGCTTGATATAAATCAATACCAATTACTCAGTCTTTATTTATATAGCCTCCTCTCATACCACCTGCTTCACATGCTATGATGTTAACGGTGTGACTTCCTGCCTTCCTCTTTCGGCATTACAGGAACCGTGTTTTGACCAGAAATAGAGTGCCCATTCTGTGGGACAACACTAAACCAGAAAACAGTAGGTGGGTGAGTCTAATATGCTTAAAATTCACGAAAATGTCATTTTTATAACAGAGAAAACAAAGGTTAGCAATAAACTGCCAATAATACTAATAACCTAAACAAAATGCACTCAAACTTTGGTTGAGTCTCCTCCAATACTGTGTTAATTTGTAGACAACTCATTAGAGTGATTTATTCGCCATCTTCTGTTAAAGTACAATCCTTCCTGTCTGTTTTGTTGCTTTCCCATAACTCTCTTCATCCAAACTCTGTGCATTTTTAATCGCCCTGTATCCCTGTAAGATTAGATGCTGGACTCTCAGATTCCTTTCTTGGGCTAATCTGGTTTCACCTCACCTACTTTACCTCTGTCCTGTGATTATTCTTTCTCTAGAGCTTCTTTATTTACTTATTGCTAGTTTCTGACCATTTCCTGTATTTTATTTGTCGTATTAGTTCTGCCTGTTTTGTGTTGTTTTGTTGGTGAACACTGCTGTCTCACAGCTCAGATCACATATTTGGCCACAATACTTGGTCCAGAATTGGTGGCAGACTTTTCCCTAACCCTCAGGGACACTTAAAACACCATTGCTCCATTATAGTCCGCTCAAAACCAGAGGCAATTCTGTAGCACGACGCCCTATTTATGTACAGATTTGAACAATCATGATGAAGGAGCATCTCATACACCATGAACTGAAAAGAAGACCACACTGAGAAGCACAACTCAGTAGCCATATTGAGACAGGCATGCGGCCTGTCCTGAAGAAAGCCATAAAATGTTGACTTAACTAGAGACGTTTAAAGTAACTGCAAGTTTGTGTGACACCTGAAACTACATATCATCATTTATCAGGTTGTATGGTTGCCAATATTCAAATTTACTTTGCTTATTGCTATTATTTTATGAATATTATTAATAATACATTATTTAAGTTATACAGTAACTTAACCTCCTGCTTGTCTTTTATTCTGTCTAATTGCCTGAGGTTATAGATGTAGTAGGGAAGGTGGGGATAAGTTATAAAGTGCAATACCTTAAAACAGTGGTAAGTCTATAAGATTTGAGGCATTCTGACAAAGGCTACATATTAAAGAATATAAAAGAGGAAAGTAGAGTAATATGGAACTCTATCAAGACAAAACATCCATGATTTCACCAAATTTGAGTTGAAGTGAATTTATTGGGTTCACTCATCACTACTCACGAATAAGACCTTGATGCAAGTTAACTTTTTAAAAAGTCCTTTAGCTTTGACTTACCAGAACTGTTGGTACTGCAAACCACCAAGTGTACACCAACGATCACATTCAAGTGGAGTTACAAGGATACATTTAGATGCCACCTACAAGTCCCCGAATGGAATACACTCTAAACTTTTATGTCCTGTCAATAAAATCAACAAAAACACAAAAACAGGTATGAGAGACTTGTGGTGAAGTCCAGTACCCACCTTTAACACCAAGAATGTGAGCACATTTCATGGCTGCATTAGAGCTCTAGCGGGTTTTCGCTCTTTTACATCTTCATTTCATTTCTAAATGGTTTTATATTCTTTCTCGTCTTTTCTAGCTGCAAATATTTGCTGCCAGACTGGTAAAAACTTCTTTCCTTTTGCATTCATTTTTGGAAAATAAGCTTTAGTCTTTCTTCTAGCCTTTGCTCTTTCATCCAGAGCAGTGGAGTTATCATCTCCACATTGGCAGCAGAGCCCCAGAGATTATTTGAAGACTCACATTCTGCCAGTGCCTCTACTACTCATCAAGTGTGTGCTGAGTGAGTGCCAGCCTCTAAATTCACAGTAATGCCGTGGGGCCAAATAACCCGCACCAGGCTTTGTTTTTAACTTTCATGTGCAGTAGGGAGCCAATGAGTGGCTGTTTGGCATTTGTGTGGACCAAAGCCACTAAACTTACACAGTGCCAAATTTTATATCCAAGACAGATTATCCCCAAATCCCCTAACTTCCACCATCTTATGCATTTCTGTGAGCGGCTCTTTTTCGTGGCAATGCACCACTTTGTTTTGATGCCCTCATGGGTTCAGCCTGCTAATAAAAAATGATCTCCCTGTTCTTATCAAAAGAAAACAACAAATGCTTCTGTATAATAAAGCAATGCTGGGCTTGTGTTGTGCTGTGATTCCACTATACTAATGTAAAAAATAATTAGGTATGCCATAATCAACTACAGTAATGCTGCTATAATGATAAAATATGCACTGCCTTAATTAGAAAGCCTAACTAAGTTCTAAAGCTAACATTCTAACATATTTGCTATCACAAACCCAGCTAGCTTGCATTTTTCTGATGTTACTGTATAGCTACTGTTAATAAGAAAAAGAAAAATTGTAACACCATGTAAAAAGGGATTGAATTGAATATCTTTCTAATTCTCTTTGATCACATCAATTTGCACAGTAAAAATACATCCATGAAAGATGAAGTCTGGATTAAATGAAAAAAATGACCTCAATTTCATGTGCAAGTTGAATCATGGAAAGAATGAATCCAGCTTAGGCAAACTGGACAATGAACGTCCTGTAAGATCAATGGAAAGAATGCATTGTCATACAAGAGACCATATTTTCTTCATTTCATCACAAAGCTCCTTTCTAAACGAATTACAGACTGTTGAGCCGGGTATGTTAAAAATTGTAGATTATGCCACAAATTAAACTGCTTTAAAATTCTGGAGCTGTGCTTGCATTATAAATAAACGTTTAGGGCCTCATGTATAAACGTTGTGTACGCACAGAATGGCTATTCCAGCTACCATAGCTGTTTTGGCATTGTTAGAAGACATCACAAATGGAAGAATTAGAGGAGAGCTCATATTTACATATGATGATGACTGGCTTCTAAGTCAATTTAGTTTTCCAAAAGCTATCCTCTTGGAGCTGTGTGCTGAACAGGCGCCATCTTTACAAAGGCAGACTTCGAGGAGTTGTACTCTACCTGCTCCTTTGCAAGTTCTGTGCACTCTCTGGTTTTTAGCCACAGGAGCTTTTCAGTGTGAACTTGCTGACCGATCAGGTATTTCACAAACATCACTGAGTCACACCATGCCAGCTATATAGAATGGTACTATTCTCTTGTCATCCAGAAAGATAAGTTTTCCTTGCACTATGGTTGAACTGGGAAATATCAAAGCGGAACGGCAGTTTCCAAATGTAATCGGAGCATTCAACTGCGCACACATTGCTATTTCAACGGTGCTGGATAAGTTACATCAGCCAGGGATGAATCACCAAAAGGATGAAGTGGCATTACATCATCTATAGCAGGAGAGCCTATAAAAATGGCAGCTCCGCACAGTCACAGGTGCATTTTCCAACTAAGGCAAAAGGCAAGCAGTCCTTTTAAGGATAGTGAGTTACTAGAAAAGAGCCACATAAAGAGTAGAGAATTGATCCATTGCGGCACTCTGTGTTGATGCTACACTATAAAGGAGTCTTTAGTGAATAAGTTTGCTTATGTAAATAGAAAGCATTTCCACTCTATTACTGTGCTTGTCTGTTAGTCCGCAGCAAGTGTGTTGCATTGTGCAAGCATGTAGCGTGCAGCATAATGTGGCAGACAATCGTGGCTTGCCCATACCTGAAGAGATCTGGAATGATGTAACTGACCCTGACCCGCCAAATTATCAGCCAAATCAGACAGTGTTACAACTTCACTTGAATGTAATTAGCAGAATCGAGATGCAACATTTATTTTTTTTAACAAATTCATTTAATTTGTGGTCAGTATCACATAGTACAGTCCTTATATTGCTTAGTTCATTGGCCACATCTCTTACAACATCCACTATTGCATTTTGTGACTCCAGAACAGTTTGTCAGCACACAGCGAACTGTATATTTCATATATGACAAAGTCAAGGAGGTCTAAAATGTCAAGATTCATCAAAATCTCAACATCTAATCTTTGAATGATTACAATACTTTCCCTATACTTCATATGTGAGAAAGTAAAAATGAACACAATGACTGCTGGATATAAACTGGATGGAAAGTCTCAGAGGTTGTTGTCAATTTCCCTGTTTTTCTCCGCAAGTGCTTGATGCAACTTGTTCTGGACCCCTTTGGTGATTGGTGGTTGGTGATGATGTTGAAATGGTCAAAGATCAGGTGGAAATGTTTTATGGTTGAGTTCTTTCACCTTTTAAGGAGAAGAAAGGATATTATTAAATATAAGCTTAAAATGAAGTGAGCTTTACAACTTCCAAAATAAAAATCAAATTTTCAAAAATCAACTTTCACAATTTTGCCTTAGGCACTGCCTGGAAAACTCATTATTAGTCTATAACTCACTGGCAATCAGATCTGAGGATTTATGAAGGCTAGGTGAAAATGGCAGGTCTTGCTGATGAAGACTTAGATGACCCTTACATAGTAACCAGATAAGTCCCCAGCTCACACATACATTAATGTGATTTACTCATCAGTGTATTACTTATTGTAGAATCTGTCAAGTTTAAAGAAAATTACACCTCTTGCTTTTCTTTACTTAAATCAGTTATGTTATGCTAGTCCAAGTAAAAAATTGTGTTATTTTTCCAACTTTAGTAATTGTTAAGAATCTTATCAGGTTTGATTGCATAGACTGCTCTTTTACCATAGAAGCATCTGATAGCAGGCCAAATTCTTTCACACTTGTCACTTGCTGGAGATTGTGTGAAAGCCCGCATATTGCAGTGAGGACTTCTTTTTATTCAGTTATTTGTCTTCTGAAGAGATGTTAGGGCTTTCTTCAAATCAGGGTTTCTTGTTAAAATATCTGCTAAATGAGCTTTGCTTTGCCTTAGCATGTCACAAATCAGTATACGAGAAGTAATTTACATCAAAGCTAGCAACTGGCAAACTGTGACATGAACAAGGGGCAGAGCATGAAAAGTTCCTTTAATGGCACTTTTCAAAATGATACGCCACTGGAATTTCAGGATTATCTAAACAATAACAGCAATATCTAGCAACACAAATAGCTGCAAAAATAATCCTTGATGACTAGCTGGGCAGTCTTTTAATTGGGTGTGTCAAGACTGACCAGTAGCTTCTCCTCTATATAAACTAAAATCATATAAACCCTGACTGCACACAGTGTTGTATATTAGTTACACAAGAGGAATAATAATAATAGCAATAAAATAATAAGAGAACGCTGTGTTGTGCTTGTCATCACTGACCCATAGGACTGTAGATCATTTCATTGCTCTTTTAAGTAGTTCACTTCACTTTCAAGGCCTGCTCACCTTAGCCTGACTTGATGGTACAGCAGTGTTAAATTCTGTGCTGTACTCTAAAAACAGGCCTCTGGCATAGGATGGCAGAGAAATGGCATTCTCTATGAGCCAGCTGTGGTGATATGCAAACTGGAGGTGAATGTGGCAAACTGGAATACTCTGTTTAATGTGTCTCAGCACCAGTCTGTCTTTTTGGTTACCAACTTCGCTCAGTTTCCAACTCAAGTTTCCTGTCTCGATCCTTAAATTAAGAAAGAAGTATCTCTGCCTTGCTCTGAAGGCAGTTTCAGCACCATTATGATGTCTGCATGCCCATCCAGACCGGACGAGGTGTCTCTAAACATGTTCCAGTTTACAAAATAATGGCAATCCTGCAGTTATCATTTGTTTGTTTGTCTAGCATGTCCCATTCTTATTGCTGGCCCCTCACATCAGTCTCAGCTTGTAAGCTGGCAGCAGGAGCTCTGACAGGTGACTAGACAATCAGAGGTGTGGGCACAGTAGTAACCAATGATCTTTTTTGGGGGTTGTAGCAGTCCAGAGTATTAGAACCCCTTGAGGGGCAGGTGACATGCTGGTGATATTTACAGTAAACATTCCTTAAGTTTGCTTTGTTCAATTTACCACCAACGGTACATAATCTGTTGAAAATACTCATATTCTGTAATAATGTTGTACAAATTATTCAATGCATTGTTTGTGTTGACTTGTGAAGGAATTTAAACATCAAACAATGAGGAACTCCCTCAGAAGACTTGATCAATAAATGTTTCAGATCGGGGAGACTATTTTAACATTTGTGCACCATACAATGTTCACCATTAAACACACACGTCCTCCTCTGATTTTTACCTGATGGTTTTGGCTGCTCTCCACAAACGATAATAAAGCCATCTGACTGAACTGCAGTTTCTGTGTCTTCACAGTTAGCCACATTTTTGAGAAACATACACCACAGCAGCTTTTGGTGTTTCTCCGTGTAGCTCGTATTGCCTGTATGTCATCGGGTTTATTTATCCAGTGATTTTACGTTGGACAGAAGATGCCAGCTACTGCTGTGTTTTGCTCCCACTTGGACGCTTCCTATTCATCCATATTTCTTAGCTCTCTTTGCTCCCTTGTTCTTAGTTGAGTCATGTTGGATGTATTGTCTGAATATATTTGATGGTAGCAGCTCTGTATTTAATTGGCTAAAAGTCAAATTTGGAATACTTGTTCCAATTTTTAAAGGGTTTGTTGACCTTGATTCATTATTATTTTAAATGACTGCATCCAAAACAAAACATAAATAAAAGAGACAATGTTATCTATGAAACTTGCAACATGTCACAATTCTCTTGCACCATGAGCCATAAGCAAGGAGGTCGAGTGTGCACAAATGATCCATTTATTAAACAACCATAATGGAGGACAAACGAAATAAGGGGCACAAATAGCCAGATGAACACAGAAACCCTGCTGTCTCTTTTTAAGCATGGCTACAATGATTGTACCACACAAGTGCCTGCTAGGAAATGTGCTCACAAGCACCCCCTTTATGTATCTCTCTCCCTATCTCTCCCTCTGTCTACTTTTCCATAATCTCCTCCATTTTGATTTTTCTCTGGTGTTATTCTATTTATCTACATATTCTACATTTGTGTACTCTGAACTTGTATTAGTGAGTGTCGGCGAATGCATTTCCCTTTCCAGAGTTGGTTCCAATCTTGCCCGTAGCTGACCTTGAACCCTGGACATCAGCAGTCATGAACCCAAGATGGACCGGGCAATGAGGAAACAACAATTAATAAATCTAACAATCAAATAAAAACTCAATGTGTTAGTGAAGAAGGTAAAAATCCCATAAATAATGATTATAATTAATCCACTAAAAACAACAGTAAAATGAAAGCAGAATCAGTGTGTTTAAAAAACTCCTCCCAATGCTGCTGTCACTTTTCTCGATCTTCTCTCCCTCTTTGTTTTGCTCTGCTCACCCAACTCCCAGGTATAATCAGTGGTATAAAGAATCCAAACGGCTCCCGTCCTGGCCACGTTTCTATCAGTATCTGGTGAGATGCACTGAGCCAGACTCTGTCATCCTTTGGCCTTCCTTAGTGTCCGCAGGATCCCTAGAATCCCTCATCATTTCTGATCTCTGCTTTTCAGCAGCAGCAACCCGTTCCACGGTAGGAGCACCTCTCATATTCTCTTGTGCAGAGCGTCTCGAACCATTTTGCCTCCTTCAGTCCTCACTGGCTAACAACAAACTCCTTTCACTTTTCTCTTCCCTCTTCCTCAATTTTTCTCTCTCCTGTCAAACCTACTCTGCCTCTTTATATCCTCTGTGGGTGCAGGTGACTTTATTACAACCTGCGGAGTGTCATTTTAGAAATTGGCTGATCACTCATTCATGTACAAGTGTGATCAGCCCCATCTTCCCACTAAACACCCCGGGACGCATGACTTGGCACACAAATACAGAGCCTGGCCTGATATTTAAAAACACGTACACAGCCATGGACCCCTAGCGCATATCACCACATTCTGTGATAACTTTATAGGGTCATTATTGTCACATGTACAGAATATAGTGAAATCTTTGCTTGCCACTCTCTGGCACTATTATTTGTGAGTATGACTACCGTACCGTGAAACATCTGTTATCCTTACCTGAAGAAAACCTCAGAAATAGAATAAATATTAGCACTTGCACCAGCAGATTCAGTTTCAGCCCCAGGTTGTGCCTGAACTACAGTAGATTTAGTGTACTTACAGAAGGGATGGTAATTAGACAGAATCCCCATGCGTAATGCACCTTGGGAGTGATGTCTGAATGGAAATGCATGTAGTCGCTGTGGTAGTCTGGCATCTTGTCCAAGGATGATACTTGCTTTGCGCCTGTTCCTGCCTGAATGACTTCATCTGTTTGTAACTCTCGACTGGGAAATGGATTCTGACCCTGGGTGCAAGGGTAATGAGAATAGAAAGGAAAAACAAAACTCCACTTAAAAACACATTTTAGCACTGTCCCACTACAAAAATATGATTTTTGTTACTCACAAAGCCATGCTGGTACGGCTGCTTCACTTTGTAATTTGTTTTAATGTCGGATAACTTTTTAGATAAAAGTTTCAAATTAGCAAATAAATGAGAATGGAAAATTCAACATACAGTATGAGAGCACACAAAACCAAGGTGAAATTAAAGAACAATGTACAGTCACTTTGTGAGCTGGTTCAGATTGAACATGAAGTTGCTTATCTGAATATGACTAGTTATAAATATTAAAAAAAAAAAACACGAGGAATGAGATAATGTTGTTTGTGTTTGGCACACACATTTCAAGAAGGTAGCACTCCTTCCCAAGAACAATTTACAGCCTTTGTCAGCGCCATCTCAGGGGGCCTGGCTGTTTCTTAGACATGTTGCTATGACACCAATGCCTGAAGTCAAGCCAAAAGTCTGAGATTTTATACCGAGACAGCACACACTCCATTTCACCTGCAGCTAAAATAAATCCACTCCTCTGTCATGATTGGAGGTTATTCATGGTTAACAAATACATTTTTTTTTGTTTGTTTTTCCCTTTAAAAGGACATCAGAGTTGTGGTTGAATGTTTTCAAATTCTTACCTGCATTTCTTTTGCTGATATGTCCACTAGAATCAGATATTGAATAAAAGCAACGTAAAAAAAAAAAAAGGTTTGCCATCCCTTGTGGATCTCGATGCTGTATATCCTAGCATTAGGCCAGTGCTGTTTATCAGTTATAAGAATGTGCCTCTTGCAAATCATTCATCTTGTCTACATTTTATTTGGATTGCTCTACCTTATAGACGCATTAACATTAATTGCTAGTATCCGATACTTGCTGCAAAACTTTATTGCCTTAATTTTTGCGGACTTGTCTTAAAGTATTCTCTGAAAATTAACATCTGTCAACCAAGAAGAGCTCCTTTGTAGGATCAGTTTTAAACATTTTCAAGCAATAATTATTATGTGGAGACATTATCTGAATTAACTCTGCACAATGGCCAACATCTGCATACATACTTTAATTTGACCAAAAGTTCCATTTAATACTTAGCTGTTGTCTTTTTTTGGGCTTTCGTTCAGTCCTTTGGAGAGTCTATATATCACACCTGGCTTTAGGCACTATATATGGAAACATATTCATTCAAATTTTGTAGCTTTTATACCCCAAAGCAAGAAGAAATTGCTATCATTACATTTTAACCCAAATAAATGGTGCACTTAGAGAAACTAAAATGGCTTAGGATGAAAATGAATTCCTGGAATAAAAATGTGCCGGCTACTTGTGTTCCCTTTTTCACATCAAAGCTGATTCGAATTGGCCTTAAGGTCAGAAAACATTTAGAGAAATGTGTTCCTTGCATCATACATCCAGTCAGCGACTGCAAATCCCTGCAAATCTAACATATGTCAATGCTTTGTGACACAGAATGGGAGAAACCATTTGTTTAGTTGGCACTTTTCATGAGGAACCATAGCTGTTGTAATTGGTAGGGCAGGAGAGTCTGAATAGGCACTGGCTGAGCCATTTTGGGCATCCAGTTCCTTCAATGTAGAGGGTGTCATTTGGCAGTAAGCCCAACAATAACAACACTTGTAATGCCATTTTATCCAGTTCAGGGACATGGATGGTCTGAATCTGTCCTGGCAGCTCAAGGTGCAAGACAAGACGTCACCCTAGCTAGAGCAGTAATCCCTCACAAAGCCCATTTGCTTGCACACTCATATTCACTCACACATGGCTAATAAAGAACCAGCAATTAATCTAAGAAAGGTAGGAAAACCCACACAGACACACAGGAGAGGAACGAGGGGTGGGTGTCAGGAGAACTGCACACAGAAAAGGAGCCGCTGTGGAATTGAGGCAGCAGTGACAACCAGTACACCCCTGTGCTGCCCTGAAACCCCAATTCACATTTTCTAAAAAGGCAGAATACAAAAGAACAAAGAAATTATTATTATTGTTGTTGCTCTTTAACTGTGCTGTCATAAGAACAATAAGTACAATTTTAATGAGAACAGAACATTCAGACTAACAGAGCTTGTCAATCATATTCATGTAATGTTTACAAAATATCACCCAGTCAGGTCTGACGATCCCTAAAGTATGGCTGTAATTTATTCCACATATCTCTGGATGTCTGAGTGAAGTAAAACCTTCAAACATTTTTGGGAAATGTACCCTTAACCAGCTTCTCTCTAATTCCCTGTGTTCTGTTTGAAGAACTCATATATTTGGTTGGTGCCTTGACTCCTCTGTTTCACTAAGACTTTATACAACATTTCATGTAACAATTATGTGAATGTCCTTCATTAAGTGTGTGCACAGGTATGGAAATATATGAAAATAAAGTTGAACTCCAAACTATGGACAAGCCTAAAACCTTTATGGTGGGCATTTGGAACATTATATTAGGGGTTAATTCAAATGTATGATTCTTAAGGTAGCCAGTGACATCAAGTTTTCCCAGCTATGGGTGTGGGTGTCTGTATAAGTGTGCCCTGCACTGGGCTGTAGACTTGACCAGAGCCCAGTACTGTAAAGAGAGAAGAGAACTCTGAAACAGGAAGAATGGAGGTTGCAAACTGGTGAGCTGCACAGTGATGATAATAAAATATTCATGCCTTACAGGATAATATTTAAGATTATCCAACATTAAATATTAACAAATAAAGGCTGTTGTCATAGTGGACTACCTGTATAAACTGAGCTCTGAGCTCCATCTCACTCAGTGACCCTGAGCAGGTTACTTAAGTTGTCTGTGAAATCCACACTCTGTGGCCACTTTATTACATCCAACCACACTTTAACGCCTTATGCCTGCTCTTCCAAACAGCCAATCAAGCACACAGGCATGAGAATACGCACAACACGGGATCTGAGCGACTTTGACTGTGGTGTGATTATTGGTGCAGACTTGCTGATTCAAGCGTCTACTGTATGAAGCATCTACCCTCTTGGGATTTTCACCCACTACAGTCGCTAAAGTTTAAGGAGAAAGGTGTGACTGATAAAAAACATCCAGTGTGGATGTAAACAACTTGTTAATGAGAGAGGTTAGAGGAGAATGGCCAGACTCGTTCAAACTAAAAGAAAGGTCACACATACTGAGGTAACAGCTCAGTACAACAGATATGTGCAGAAATACATCTGAATGCACAAAATAAAACTACAGATTAGATTAGATTAGATTAGAATAGATTCACCTTTATTGTCATTGTACAAGTACAACAAAATGCAGTTTAGCATCTAACCAGAAAGTGCAAATAGTAGAGTAGGATGCAATAGACAGTGGGTGCAAGGAGTACCTTAAAGAGCAATTAAACAGCAAGGTGCAACAAGGCAGCATACAATGAGAATATATATCTATATGATATTTGAATACGGTACATACAAGGTAGAGTATATAGATATGAATACTAATCAGTTTGTACAGATACATGATATGAATTTATATACAGCATATATATGTATATAATATTTTTGTACAGAACAGATGTATGTAAACAGGTGAAAAATATACAGTTCATGCAGCCAGAAATTATTGATATTTAGAAAGGTGTTATTGATATTTAGAAAGTACGATACAAAACAATACAATTTATTTTTGTACAGCCCAAAATCACACAAGAAGTGCCGCAGTGGGCTTTAACAGGCCCTGCCTCTTGACAGATTTGACTCTCTAAGAAGACAAGGAAAAACTCTCAAAAAAACCCCTGTAGGGAAAAAAATGGAAGAAACCTTTGGAAAGGCAGTTCAAAAAGAGGCAGGTTGGGCGTGCAGTGGGTGTAAAAAAAAGGGGGTCAATACAGTACAATACAATACACAGAACAGAACAAATCCTCAATACAGTATAAAAATAAATATTTTCCAAGTACAGAACAGAATTTAACAGTAGATGATATCACATAATATGATTTGGATTTGTTTAGATCCTGGAGACCTCAGCCATTAAGCTACCTCCTCCATTAGTCCATTCCACAGCTGAGCCGGCACTGGGCCAGCCAATCCTATGAAAGGACCCCTCTACCACACGATTCCTGCGATCCTCCATTTGAGTACCGAGAAGAGAAACAGAATAGGTGAGGGTTAGTATCCAATTATAACTATCATGTTACTTATGTTTTAGTGCTAATGACTGAAAACAGAGATGCAGTCTGTACAGTTACTCAGCAGCTCTAGTCAGGGTATGGTAAACTGAAGTAATGAGTCTTCAGCCGGGATTTGAAAGCTGAGACCGAAGGGGCATCTCTTATTGTAGCAGGCAGACCATTTCACAGTTTAGGGGCCCTGCAACTAAAAGCTCGACCTCCCACCGTTATTTTATTAATCCTTGGAATCATAAGCAGACCAGCATCTTGAGATCTTATTGTGCGCTCCGGTTTGTAAGTCATGATAAGTTCAGACAAGTAAGCCGGACCTTGGCCATTTAATGCTTTATATGTTAACAGGTGGGTATTTTGAAATCTGCCCTAAACTTAACTGGGAGCCAGTGTAAGGATTTAAGAACTGGAGTTATGTGTTTGTATTTTCTTGTTCTTGTAATAATTCTTGCAGCAGCATTTTGGATTAACTGGAGGCTGTATAAAGAACAGTTTGAACATCCAGTGAACACCGCATTGCAGTAGTCAATCCTACTAGAAATAAATGCATGAATTAATTTCTCAGAATCCTGTTTATTTAGAAAGCACCTTAATTTCCCAACATTTTTAAGATGGAAGAAACATGTTTTGGACAACTTTGTAATATGCGCTTTAAATGACAGTGTGAAAGTGAAAGTGTGCCCATAATCATCAAATCTGGACAAATAAAAAATTCTCTGGTGTGGTCTGATGAATCTGAAATTCTACTGCAACATGCTGATGGCAGGGTTAAAGTTTAATGTAAATAGCAAGACTCCATGGTCCTATCCTGCCTTGTGTTAATGATACAGGTCTGTGTGGAGAATGCTTTCAGCCTCTTAATACTAACTGAATGACATTTGAATGGCACAACTTCACCTACGCATTGTTGCTGACCACAGACTGTCCCTTTCAAGTGGAAACCTGATAATGCACCGTGTCAGAAAGCAGGCATTATCTTGGTGTTCTTCCATGAACATGGCTGTGACTTCAAGCCACTCCAAAGCCTGCACAGTTCCAAGATTTTAATCCAGTAGACCACCTTTGGGATGATTTGGAGATGATTGCAACATGAATGTGTTATCATTCATCAATCATCATATGTTAAATCTACGGAAATTGAGTGATATTATCAAGTTAATCTAGGCCAGAAACGTAGGGAATATTTCTAGAACCTTGTTGAAGCCATACTTCAAAGAATTTAATTTGATCTGGTGGTAAAGAGGGACATGTTTGGAATTAGACATGGTCACTGAGTGAATGTGAATAGTTATACTACACATGTGTACTTGAAAGGCCCCTTGGGATCAGTTGTACTGTGACTACATGAAATAAAGCTTGTTAGATGGTAAAGGTTTTGTCAAAGGCAAAAGTTAGTAAAGTAATGGTCAGTGATCGATATAGAACTCCTTCCGGGTGACTGCTTCCTCCTTCACTGTTAATCAAGCTGAGGTCAAGGTCTGGTCACCCATTCTCAGAGTAATTTTACTTGCATTCTCCCTAGAGTGCTGGATTGATGTATGAATGGATTTTCATTGCACTGCCAGTGGTGAGAAATGGCAAGCCACAAAGGTTGAATTAACAGGAATGGATAAGAAGGTGAAAGAGAAAGTTTTGGTCAAAGATAGCAACCAAGCACATAACGCTAACCAAAAGTTGTAGTTGAAATTACGCACAAGATCCTAACTCATCCAAAAAGATTGAAATAACTAAACCCACTGTGCAGATTTCAATCAGAAGTCGTTATTGATAGTGTGGTACCATCTTAAATCTGAATTCTACCAAACACTTCATGCCCATTAATGACTTCCACTCACTTAGTAGCAATGACCTTGGCAACCATAAACAATATTACTGAAACTCTGAAAAATAACTCAAAAAGGGTAGCCAATGAAATGTTAATAAAAAAACAAAATTATAATGCATACAAAACCTAATTCTGTGTGTATAAAAACTTGAGACACACAACATTCATTTGGCGTGTAGCATCATAGTTGACACATTCTGTTCCAAGGAAGTTCCTTGAAAATTGTCCAATCGTTTGGGGATAAAATAGCCCATTGTTCTCTGAAAGGTCTCCAAACCAGAAGAACCAAACCTGCTAGGCAGTGACTCTCCATTTTTCTGGCACTAACTTAAGAAATTAACTTTTATACCATTATCTCCTTTGAGAGATGGCACATCAAATGTTCATTCTGCCCATATCACCAAGAAAGAATTTCAGTAGATTTAGAATTTAAATTTCAGTCCTGATCATCCTCCACTCCTCTTAAGAGTATGAGGCTAAAACATGAGAACGGACAGTTAAGGGCTGATGATTTCTTCTGTGCGGCCACTTTTCTGAATATGAGTGCAATTAGAGATTGGGAAAGATCCAAATTACTGGACTAAACCTAATTTGCTTTAGATTGCACGTAGTGAGCTTCCTTACCTTCTAGGATGTTACCAGCATTGATCCCATTTATCTTCTATATAGGATGAAGTGCCCTAAAACTGATGTGCTGTCACTGAGCAATGGAGCCATTGAAAGATCATGATATAATAACTCCAATGAAAAATCCATAATGTTGTCGACTCAAAAGCAGAAACTTCAAACTGTGAATTGCTTTATTGGCAAATATTCCACTCCTCATAACCGAGCTGTGAGAATGTTTTAAAAACTAGCAGCAGGGCAGTCATTCTCACATGACTTCTGTTTTGCGTTCCAGTTCCTTTCCCTAGGGTCCAACATTTTCTACTTGTACGTACCTGTAATGCATTATGAAGAATGTAGTTGTAGAACAAGAGAAGCCTGCAGCATACTGAGGTGATGACAATGGCACCTCGTCTTCTCCACGGTAGAAGAGTTGGAATAAAACTGTGCTGACAAGCTACAAACAGCATCAACAACATCAATTTTATAGCATATTTTAATACATGTAAATGAAATGGCTTTACTAAGTGTTACAAGCAAAAGAATAACAATAAATTAGAAATCAATAACTATATGAATGCTTAAATAAATGAAATACTAAAAATAAGAATAAATCAATGCACACTTAAATAATCCAAATCAATAAGTAATGGATAAAGCAGAGTCCTTAATTATGGACTAAATTGGGATATTTTTAAGATTCTTAATCACATGGGCGTTTTCATTCTCCTCTCCTCATTTCACTTGGTCTTTGCTATATTTTTAGCATGAATCCAGCCACGTGCCTATTTTTTAATTCTGTCTTTTTCCATTACATGGTCAGAGAGGGCCGATGCCTATCAGACACCAGCAGCTGCAAAGCCAGTTCAACCTTGGACGTGATGTTCATCCATGTCCCAACACACTCATGAACAGGAAAGCAGAGTAGGCCTTGTGAAGCTGAGGAGAATGGAACTGAAGACTTGCTTGTGTTGCTGTGACACAGGAGGGATAACCATGATCTCCCAGAAACCCTGGTTCCTTTAATGCATCCTGTTAATTAGCTATGTAGGTTTATAGTGGGTGACAAACTATACTCCTGTGTTCCATTACATGTCTGTACTGACAGCAATGGACACAAACCTGGCCAAAGTGCCATTCCATACATACAGACATCCCAATTTACTCACACCAAATAAAATAACTTGTTTGGTATAGGAGAGGAAAAAAAACAGAAACACATGTATCCAAAAAGAAAAAGGCACAGAAATGTGGAGAAGATGCAAACATCATAAAGACAGTGTGCAGGCCCAGGACTTACATTTTTGAGTACAATGCTAGGATCACCACCCCCCACATGTTATTAGTTTTGTATCCCTATATTTATTGTTAGCTTAGTCATGTAATTTCGCATTGCGACAGTCTGTGCACCCGCATCAAGCTTGGATTTAGCTCTATAAATTTAAATTCATCTGAACTGAACTGAAATTCAACAATGTATCAGCCATCCCAGTGCTGCTTTTCTGCCTGTCAAAGGCCTCTTCACTGTTTGCTCTCCTCTGTTGTTCCAAGAGGGCTGAAAAAGGTGAAGGTTTTGTGTTATTCTGTAACAAGCTTCCCTTCCCTGCCCCCCTTTCTGCTTTGGACTGATAGGAGATTTACAGTTTCAGAAAGGCCTTGAGCAATGCCCCCTCACCTCACATGTTTTAGTATTTCGCTTACAGGTGTATATTTTGTAAACATTTCTGCCTTGACAGATATACAGGAACACTTATTGAAAAGCAGTAGTTTGTCATTATGTCTCCACTGGACTGTGGAAATTCTGCCTGCGGTATCAACAGATTCAACTTGTTCTGAATTCTGCTGCCATCCTTCTGACTAGAGCCAAACTAAAGACCATACAACCTCCTGACTGGCTCAGCTGTACTGGCATCCCATTAAGTACTGAATCATCTTTACGTGAGATTTTCAAACGCCAACGTTCCTTTGTCTAAAAATCAAAGTTTCCCCAGTTTTATCCATCATTTATAATCTTCAATCATAAACAAAGCCAAAACGTTTTGTTCTTGGCCACTTTAGACCTCCTGTTTGTGATGTTTTGGCCGGGGTTCCATCTTTGACTTGTGTTCTTATCTTTTTTGCACATCTTTCAATTTGAATTATTTTGCATGATTATTTCTGTTAATATTGGTCTTCTCATTTGTGATTTTGTTAATATGTTTAATGTATAATTATTTTAGTTTTATTTAAAGATAATGTATGTAAGTGCTGTTTCTTTAAATGTCTTTATGTTCTCTATGTTTTTTGAGTGGTTTCCCCAAGAGGTGGGGCCACTTGTCACATGCCAATGAGTGACTGCTCCCCACCTTACAAAGGCTGATGGGTAATGCAGTGCCCTGCCATTCCTTATATGCGTTGGTAGTTGGTGAATTTTTCCCTGTTTTACTGTTGGTAATTCTTTGTGTTTACTGGCTTTTTGCCTTCATGATTTTGTTTTTGGATCGTGTTTTGGGATTTGGTTACTGTGGATTGCAACCCCTTTTTGCCTTGCTTATCCCTTTTGAGGTTATGGTTCGTAATTTTCCCTTATTTGTAATAAATCTTTAATTTCCAAAGATTCTTTGGGTTGCCCTTTCATCCCCCAAGGGGTTTATGGTCATCCTCCCTGTAGTTGTATTTTGTGAACATTGCTTATATTTTGTGGGCAGCACACAGGGGCAGTGGTAGCACTGCTGCCTTGAAGTGAGGAGACCAGGGTTTGCATGGAGTGAGGAGTGTGTGGAGTCTGCATTTTCTCCCCGTGTCTGCGTGGGTGTCCTTCTCCAGGTGCTCTGACTTCTTCCCATAGTCCAAAGATATGCAGGTTAGGTGGATTGACAATATTAAATTGTCCGTAGTGTATGGTTGGAGTGTGTGTGTGTGTGTTGGCCCTGTGATGGACTGGCACCCAGTTCTGGGTTTGTTCCTGCCTTGTGCCCTATGCTAGCTGGGATAGGCTGCAGCACCTTCTGTGACCCTGTTCAGGACAAAGAGGTTTAGAAAATGACAGACTGCTTATACAGTATCTTTGAACTTTTGAAGCCAAAACCCATTTTGCCTGGTGTGGGCCAAAGCCAAATGATGGAGTAGACAATCGGTCTTCCTGGAAGTGAGCCTTACCTAGGCAGGCTACCACTGGAGGCTTCACATCTTTCTTGTGAATCATAACACACTACTCATGTGCTGTATTCCTTTAACAGAGGCTCTCCTCTGCTTTCCATTGCTAGACTTATATTGTTGTCCTGTCTGTACATTCTCAGTATAAATCAACCACTTTGTACAGTAAAAAATCAAATCTGCATGAAATCTGGTGGTATCAATGCTGCAAGGCACTATATACAATGTAATATTGGAGCTCAGGAGAAGACTTTACAAATCTATGTTTGTTCTTTTGTTTTTTTTTTTTTTTTTGGAGCTCTCCCAATTAAAACAAGCCTGGTCCTTTATACCACAATGCCATAAACTAGTTGTGCCATTCTGTCTAAAAATGGCCTTCTCTGGCACGACACAGGAGTCTGTGCTGTATGCAATTGCAATAAAAGCTATTGTTTATACCCTTGTACAAAAATAATTACAATTTAAGCAGCCAAAAAGTAAATTATTCCCCCTTTCTAGTCAATTGACGACTAATGCAGACATAAAGCCATCATACTGTAGCTAATGAATCAAGAAAAGCAGAGGCTGTAAAACAATATCTGTCGGGGCTTATTTGTCTTAAAGTAAAATACGGGCATCCTATTCACACCATGAAATACTGCAGCTTGGGAAAGATCCATCCATCTTAAAGAAAATCATTAGAGTACAAAAATGTTGCCAAAGGACACTTGTCATCAATACATTTCCCTGTTTATCAACTGAAACAATCAATGGCAAACTACCCATTTTAATACATATAGCAACTTTCTGTGAGAGCACCGTCACTTGGCGTTTTACCAAGCGAGCAAGGAGATTACAGTGCAAAGCAAACAAATGTATATATCTGGAATAACAGTAGATAAAGGCAGAAGACATATCACTGCAGATGGCAGGTTATATAAGAAGCATTTAGAATGGAAAAGCAGAGGGGAAAGGTCACAATAACGTCAGCTGTTCAGGTACAGAGGCACATGACTCCTGCCAGCATACTGTGGACCCCACAATGTGCCAAAAGGAGAAGGACATCTCTGTGACCAACTTTGTTGCTATCAGAAACAGTTAGTAAGGCTAATGCAAATTATTTCCAAGCATAATAGGCTGTAAGTTGTTAAATTCACTCATATTTTCTGTAATTATGTGCCCTCCATCCATTGTATAAACCTATCAGAGCACTGTGCTGAATGCAGGAAGCAAACTTGATGGAATGAGCTACCAGTTCACGGCAAGGCTATTCAAATATCTTATTTCAGTTATTTACAGCATACTGTACATTTTTAAAATTTGATAAAGAATGTACCATAAAGCAATAAAAAATGATAATAAGACAGGAGATGCATTAGATAGATAGATAGATAGATAGATAGATAGATAGATAGATAGATAGATAGAGTGAGTTCTTATTTTCATGTGTACAGAATACAGTGACATTATGTCTTGTATGTCACCTCAAAACTTCTGTCTTCATTATCTAAAAAATCTGAGAACACGTTTGTCATAACATAGGAGTAACAAATATCAAATGTGGTAATATACTCTATTAATTGGAAAAGGCTTCAGAGATACAAAAATAGATAAATACAGTAGATACTGCAAAGAAAGGAATTCTAAATTTTAGATGGTGATGGAAGGACCGGGAGAGGGACAATACGTCTCCTGGGTCAAGAGAGGGTAGCTGGTGTGGTCTGCATGGGGTCCACGGGATCAGAGTTTGGATGATTATGGAACCCTGGACACGGAAGTGCTTCCGGAAGGAATTCCAGGGACACCCGGAGTGCTTCCGGGTGGTCATGTGGCACTTCCGCCACACCAGGAAGTGCCGCCAGAAGATCGTCATGGAATACCTGGAGCACATTCGGGTTATTATAAAAGGGACCGTCTCCCTCCAGTAGATGAGCCGGAGTCGGAAGGAAGAAGACAGAGCTTCGTAGGCGAGAAGTAAAGGAGGCAGAAGTACTGAGAGACTGAAAGGAAGGAAATGACCGAGTTGGCTAATTAGGGCATTATGAGGTGCCATGTATTATTGAAGACTTCAATAAATGTGTGTGTTTTGGACAGTCGGTGTTTGTCTGTGTCCAGGGGCTGCCTTACCACAATGGACAAACAAAAAGGATAAGGACCAGCAGTCTCTTTAAATCGTTGAAGTAGACCAAAAAGGATCTGTACTGTATATAATATAATTGACCAAGGGGTATATAGGCAGATATTATGAATGGGGATATAAATGAGTTATGCAAAATGCTTTAAAGGAGCTATATAATTCTGACAGAAATATATTAATTGTATTATGTTAAATGTTCTAGATCAATAGACAGGTAGTATACAAGGAGCCATATAAACAGAACAAACAGGAAAGGGATTTATAGAATATACTAAATGGATGGATAGACCAACAATTTATATGAAAGTACCTATAAAAATGTAACAAATGGAAACAAAAGGAATGATACAAAATAGATAATATGAAAGCAGTTCTATGAATAACAATTGATGTAGCACCCTTTCCCAAGCTCAAAGCACTTCACACAAATTCAGAAAGAACAAAATCACATATACAACATTGGATACAAATAATATCTGCATTAAACACTAAATTAAGATAAATGCAGGTTATAAAAAGCACTGAAACAGAATAGGAGACAGTAAAGAAGAATAAAACACAAATACTGCAGGAAAGCCTTGAACAAACAGCACTATTGATGGTACAAGCACAAATCTTCCTGTGCTTCTGGACAGAGAGGGTGAGCTGAAGAAAGGATCAGCATGCCAGGGTACCTGGGTAAGTTCTTCCTGAACAAATGAGTTTTAAATTGTTTTTTGAAAGAGTCAGCTGAACCCATTAATTTAGAGAGGTCATTCCAAAGTGTGGGCACTATACAGCTGAAGGTCCTGTCACCCATAGAGCACAGGTTAGTTTGGGACACAATGAGAAAATCCTCCAAATTCTACCAATAACTTTGAAGATATTTAAGTGAAATATGCCAGATAATCTGTAAAGAGACATAAAATATGATTCACAAGTGATAGCTGAATATGTCATTTTTGTAGTTTTTGGTTCCCAGACTAGCACTGTAAATTCCCAAGTGTTTTATTATGCTATTCAATCCCCCAATTTCCCTCTACACCCCAAATTGACAACTGAAATTAACAAGATGCATATGCTCAATGGCAGTTCAAAATTTGACTTTCTTGCTCCAGAACTGAAAAATCTGAGTTTACAACAAAAGGTGATGTCCCATTCTGGTATATCCTAATTTGGAATTGTGCTGTTTCATTTAATTCTTTACTGTTTATGTTATTCTTTTACTACATGAAGATAGCTTTTTCTTGCTAATGAATCAATCCTTATTTTATGCAACTTCACAAACAGGAGTAACAAAACACTTTACCAGGTAATTAATTATTTTACAACCCAAGAAGACTCAAACACTGAATGGAACATCCAGAATGTAGTACGGTTGAAGAGCACACTAAAAACAAGGAATAAAAGATCTGAAATGTGTCAGTCTTTGAACCGAGTTATTAGAGGTTAGCTTTGCTGACGCACAGCTCCAGAGATCAGGGTTCAACTCAGTCTCTGTATGGAGTCTGCATGTTCTCCCCATGTCTCCACCTGACTATTCACAGGGTGCTCTTCTCCCTCCCGTATCCCACAAACATTCGGTTAGGTTGAATAGTGACTCTATAGTTTTGCTTAAGAGTTTGTAATCCCTTTAGAATTTTCTATATTTCTGCATAAATATGACCTAAAACATCATTAGATTTTCACCAAGTCCTAAAAGTAGATAAAGAGAAACCAGTTAAACAAATGAGACAAAAATATTATACTTGGTCATTTATTTATTAAGGAAAATGATTGAATATTACATATTTGTGAGTGGCAAAAGTATGTGAACCTCTAGGATTAGCAGTTAGTTTGAAGGTGAAATTCGAGTCAGGTGTTTTCAATCAATGGGATGACAATCAGGTGTGAGTGGACACCCTGTGTTATTTAAAGAACAGGGATCTATCAAAGTCTGCTCTTCACAACACATGTTTGTGGAAGTGTATCATGGCATGAATAAAGGAGACTTCTGAGGACCTGCAGAAAAAGAGTTGTTGATGCTCATCAGGCTGGAAAAGGTTACAAAACCATCTCTAAAGAGTTTGGACTCCACCAATCCACAGTCAGACAGATTGGGTACAAATGGAGGAAATTCAAGACCATTGTAACCCTCCCCAGGAGTGGTCGACCAACAAAGATCACTCCAAGAGCAAGGCTGTAATAGTCGGTGAGGTCACAAAGGACCCCAGGGTAACTTCTAAGCAACTGAAGGCCTCTCTCACATTGGCTAATGTTCATGTTCATGAGTCCACCATCAGGAGAACACTGAACAACAATGGTGTGCATGGCAGGGTTGCAAGGAGAAAGCCACTGCTCTCCAAAAAACATTGCTGCTTGTCTGCAGTTTGCTAAAGATCACGTGGACAGACCAGAAGGCTATTGGAAGAATGTTTTTTGGACGGATGAGACCAAAATAGAACTTTTTGGTTTAAATGAAAAGCGTTATGTTTGGAGAAAGGAAAACACTGCATTCCAGCATAAGAACCTTATCCCATCTGTGAAACATGGTGGTGGTAGTATCATGGTTTGGGTCTGTTTTGCTGCATCTGGGTCAGGATGGCTTGCCTTCATTGATGGAACAATGAATTCTGAATTATATCAGAGAATTCTAAAGGAAAATGTCAGGACATCTGTCCATGAACTGAATCTCAAGAGAAGGTGGGTCATGCAGCAAGACAACGACCCTAAGCACACAAGTCATTCTACCAAAGAATGGTTAAAGAAGAATAAAGTTAATGTTTTGGAATGGCCAAGTCAAAGTCCTGACCTTAATCCAATCGAAATGTTGTGGAAGGACCTGAAGTGAGCAGTTAATGGAGGAAACTCACCAACATCCCAGAGTTGAAGCTGTTCTGTGCGGAGGAATGGGCTAAAATTCCTCCAAGCCGGTGTGCAGGAATGATCAAAAGTTACCAGAAACGTTTAGTTGCAGTTATTGCTGCAAAGGGGGGGTCAGACCAGATACTGAAAGCAAAGGTTCACATACTTTTGCCACTCACAAATATGTAATATTCGATCATTTTCCTTAATAAATAAATGACCAAGTATAACATTTTTGTCTCATTTGTTTAACTGGTTTCTCTTTATCTACTTTTAGGACTTGAGTGAAAATCCGATGATGTTTTAGGTCATATTTATGCAGAAATATAGAAAATTCTAAAGGGTTCACAAACTTTCAAGCACAACTGTACATTGATCTGCTGTTGGCGTCTACATGAGTATGCTAAGTGAGGCACTGCATGCTGGTCTTACTAATACGATACGTTTTAGCTTCTCAGGACACTGTAATATAAAATGTTTGTTTACAAAATGTACAGATGATTAAAAATAAAAATACTGATTTAGAATTTGACAGGTGTTGGGTCATCGGTCTGGATTTGAATCTTAGGACAAGCAAAAAGAATGACAAGGAACATTAAGCTCAGTACAGATATTGATGTCTAATGCCATTTCAAGCTTTTGAGTTTTTGAAGGAAATTGCTAACTGAATAATTCTAATGAAGAATTCAGTTGGACACCAAGAACATGACATTACAGTATATATCATGGGGCATTATCCCTTTCCTGGTTAACTGTACTACAGTAAGTCTTTTTTTTTAAATACTAAGGTCTTTCATTTGTTTTTTCATTGTGTAATGTTTTTCATTGCTCTTTGTGAAATTCACCGTGTAAAAAAAAGATTACTAGCACAGAGCACTCTACTGCAGAGCAATGAGTGGACCATTGCGACATTAGCTGAACCTCACTGTTACACCATCTACTTGCCAGCAAGTGTTAAATGATAGAAGTCCAGAAGTGCAAACAGTTTCAGGTTAGAAGTTTCAGGGTCCCCAGCTACTCTCGCCATTATTCCTTCAACAGAAACAACTGTACTTGTTCAACAACAGAAGGAATTATCTTTAAAAAATCAGGACATGTGTCTTTTATTTGCAAAAAAAAAATAAACATAGCACAGGAGCAAAGCTGTTTATGAGGTTTGCTGTTTCTTTTATTTATTCATTTATTTATTGCAGTGGCGATTAACATTTTTCATGGCACTGTCATTTGTTCTTACCTGGGAAAGTCAGACTAAAATGATATGATTTTATTAGGCACTCGTGTGCACAACTCTTTGTTTTTACCTCCACCACAGTAAGAATATTGGATAGTGACCAGTATGTGACCTCGATGATGAGAAGCAGTGCCATTTAGAAAATCTCCGTGAGTTTATCTGAAACTTTAGAAGAGCTCAAGGAGCCTGTAGGGACTTCAGGAGGCAGCCCTTTGACCGCACTGCTTTGGCATTTCTTTGAAACCACATAGCATTACGAAAGGACAGAGTTATTTATAAGATACTAGCTGAAATACCTGCTGTTGCCCGGGAGGAAAATAAAGTTTTTTTTTTAAATTGTTTGAGAAATATATAATTTAAAAAAAAACCCAGAACTTTAAAAATAAAAATAAATTAACAAACAATGAAGACTGGATGATAACATACATACAAGACAGTAAGATCACCCCCACCCTACCCAGAAGGGGGTGGGCTAGGGTTGATTTCACCTTACGGTATTTTTAGTCGACCAATGATAAACATGTGTACCAAGGTTCATGAAAATCGCTCCAGCCGTTAGGAAGTGATGTTGGAACATACATACATATACACACAGATACATTGACTTATATACAGTAGATACTCTTGAGTACTATATGGATGGAGCCAAATGAGTCAAATAAACTTCAAAAAATATTTTTATTAAGCAACGTTTTATTGAGAACTGTTAGGAGCAATCAAAGTAACATCTTTACAGTTAAGGGCCTTGCAGCTACACTGGACAAGGTGGATCCAAGACTGGCTTCACTTTCATGCAGCCATGAGACTAAGCTGGTCTGGAAAGTATTTCAATAAAAAGTGTTCAACGTCTTTTACAGCTTTTTAACATGATAAAAACTCAAGAATACAATGACACAGTTTACTATACATAAACATTGTAAAGGATGGCCTGGTAGGGACTGCAATTGTAATGAAAATGGAGTAGTGTGAGGAAGCTGAACGCCCTGAAGGCCAGTGCTCTAGTAATATTGCTAGTGACACAAGGTCATCACTGATGGGGGTGCTGTTCTCCAAGTGTATCATTAGCACCCCAGGAGATAACTGCACTTCAGGCACAAATACAGTGCGGTAGATACAGGAAATACTAAAGACCCCTTAAGCAGACAAGTGGAAGCAGGTGGGCCCTTCTGCCCACACACAGCATACAAAGTGTTGAATGGTGGGAATATGGACCAGCCACTCTACCAGGAAGCTGTAGGTTTGTTGTTTTGGTTGCAACAGTGTCTTGGCACAAATTTCCCATATCCTTCCACAATTTACTATTTCTATTATAATGCACCCTTTTTGTTTATATACTTTGACCTCCCTGGCTTCTTTTGGGTTGATGATGTGCCCACCACTGCCCCAATAAGTTTATAATTTCTATTCATTTTCTTCTCATGCTTGTGCATCTTATATGAATATTCATGCAGGAAAATGACTTAATTACACAACGAAGGATGACATAACATTCTCAGATTTCCATAGTCAGATTCAGAAAGGTGGAGGTTGGAAGGTGGGAGTTTGTTCTGACAGCAGTGGACACAAGGCAGGACACGTCCCTAGACAGGGCACCACTTCATCATAGGGTCTGCTCACATGAACATCTTTGGGGATGTGGGAAGAAAACTGGTAGCAAACTGTGGAGAAAAAACAAATTAGAAGGAATATTTTGGCACTTAAGACTTCATACATTGCATTTTAATTTTTCAATTGCTCCATATTTTATTGCCTATGTGTCCTACGTGCATATTGTACACAAACCCACTCACATGCTGTATACGTTATGTTCACACAATTACATATGTGTACACACTTATACACACACTCACTCTTAGAGATTCTGCTGTATGTGTGAGGACTTTTCACTAACTGAATTTTTATACTGTATAATCAATATGAAATCTTGTTTACCAAAACAAAAATCTAGGATAAAAAGCAAAATAGCATCATTTATTATTTATTTCATTGAAAAAACATTTTGCTAAATGTGGACATGCTCACCAGCTTGCTTTTACGAAAGCTGTTATCCTTTGATTCACTTTCATAGAGCTGACATCAGGGCTTGCAAAGGCAGACACAACTCCCACACTTACCCACCTGTGAAGCTGTCGCTAGTCCTGTTGTCTTGCATATCTGTAAGAAAAGGTCTTGACTAGAAATGTGTGATATTGGAGTTACGCACATATTTCTTTTTGCATAGGAATTGAAGCAATCTACGGCATGTTCTGAAATTGAAAAAAGAAGCCAACTGATAGTAGTCATTATGGAAAGGTAAATGCATAATAACAACAAATTAAATTTCAAGTTCACCTTTTGTACCATGGTACTTTGAAATGCTTACATGCATGTCTCCCACGGACCAGCAGCACACTCGGACTCTCCATGCCGGTGAGATGGCTTCCTTTTATGGTGGACCCAGCAGAGCTTCGGGTGTCATGCTATAGCAAGATGGAAGCCCTTCTGGTTCATACAGAAGTTCCCTAAAATAGGCAGGTCTACTCCTCACAGCAGCCCCCTGTGCCACGCAAAGATCCTGACAGGGTTGCCATTCTGCATTACTAGTCCCAGGCAATCCTGCGGGTGTCCAAACTGGGACCCAGTCAGAGGAACACTGCCACCTCTCTTGGTGGAGCATTAACTGTTCCAAAATCCAGTTGTCCCTTCATTATTTGTTCCTCATTACTGGGATAAAAACCAAGGATCCTCTCAACCAGGTTGTGCCTCCATTCATGCTTCCCTTCCATTATGGTGTCCTGGTTCGGACACAAGTCTAAATGCACAAGAGATTTTAATAATGGGAAACTCTTCAGTAAGCATCTACCACACTACAACTACAAGTACAAGTATAATAGGCACAGTAATCACTCAGCAATATTGTCTTCTTTTTTTACCTCTGTCCTGGTTCCTGCATGCACTCCTACTCGCAAGCGTTGTCTTCCTTCCTTCTGACTGTGGCTCCCAGAACAGTGGCAGGCAGCTCCTTTTATGTTGCATCCGGAAGCACTTTCAGTGTTCCAAAGCTATAATTGGGAAGCACTTTTGGGTGAGGTGAGAGCCAGACAAAGTAGGGCCTCCCAGTCCCTGCAGCACCCCTGGCGGCACCCAACAGGCCTGAGCCTACAAACTCCAAGTCCCATGATGCTCTGTGGGAAGCAGTGTCACTGCTGCAGCCCAGGGGACCTGCCAACTACCAATCTGGAGGAGACAATGCCCTGTGCATGCTGCCCCCATGTCCTTCCATCTTAAGGGTGTCCTGGATGTTAAGGATGCTGGCCGTCCCGCACAGCTGTAATTGAAGAGGGGATTGTTGCTCTAGTACCCCTTTGTGAGATGTGAAAGCTCCTTTCTGTAAGGCCCACAATTCTGGTGTCGTCAGCAAATTTAATGATGGAGTTAGAGCTGTGTCTAGCCACATAGTTGAAGGTGTACAAGGAGTCCAGTACGGGACTCATCACCCTATACTTATGGGGTTGACTATGATAGGGACATGATGCTGCCAGCCAGAATGTGTTTAGGAGTGCCAGTTAGCAAGTCCTAAACCCTGGAGGCTTTGTGAGCAATTTTTGTTTGTTTTGGGTTTGTCCCAAATAATGTGGTCCAGCACCAGTTTCTCAAAGCATTTTATCACAAAAGTAGTGAGTTTACTGGTCTGTAGTCACTGAGATGGTCCACTTTTGTTTTCTTTGGCAAGGAGATGAATGTCAGTTTGAAGCAGGCGAAGACCGCAGATGATCTAAATGAGGCATTCAAATGTGTACATGTAGAGAGAACTGGATTATCACATTAATCCACAGAGAATATCGACAAAACCGAGACACCCACTGAAATCTATTTGCCGCTTTTCTTTTCTTTTTTTCTTTTTCAGCTGACTATCTGAAAGCAAACATGAAATGAAGTCTCAACAAGTAAACCTTGATAGACTTCAAAAGCAGCGCTGCCGAGCAAGGAATACTATTATCAAAGTTTGCACTGACAGGCTGTCTGTTTTTTTCCCAAATGCGCTGCGTTCACTGCAAGGTTAATGTGCTCTTTAAAAAGAAACACAGGACTCCAAGATTGACCTGCTTTTCTCCTTTAATGAAACTGACTATGAAACTGAAGATATGGTTTTATACACAGTGTGCTAAATGGCAGGTGATATACCATTTACATGAGGGTAATGGATTATGAATGTCCTGAAATAACAACAAAATGATAAGAGTAGGATATGAATGAGGCCTTGTTGCTGGCTGACTAAAATATTAAACTTCAAAGTATGTATAAATTCCAAACAATGACGAACATCAAACATTTTAGGATAGAGAGGTGACCATTCAGTTCTTTAAGCTCATTTAGTTAGCCACCAGCTTCATGCTCCCAGTACCTCACTTATGAGCGCCCTCTCATCAAGTGTGTCACTTGGCATTTTGTCCTGGAGTGCCACTTCCTTTGTGTGAAGAGCTGCTCCCCATCTTCTCCATGTCAGTCTCCATGCTTTCATCCACTGTCCTCCAGTACACATTTCAATATTTGACTGAAAAAAGTTTGCTTCACTTTCAAGTATAATCTTTATATATAATACGCTACCGTGGCTGTCCATTTGCCTGTCCAGGATTTTAAATCACTTGTAGCTCACAAACCATTTGAACTATTGACCTGAAATTTGGTACACATATACTACATGACGTCTACTGTCCAGTTTCAGGGTGATGATTGACCTCCAAGGTTATTCCTCTTTTTATTTTTATTTTATTTTATTGTAGAATCAACTCTTGGCAGCAGCCGTGCGGCGCATGCATATGAACGCCATTCTCATCTCTACCACCTTCGCCATCACTTCCTCTATCTCTTCATATCTTAAATCATTCCTGAGGCAGATTGAAAACTTAATTGCCAGCTTAGGTGAACAATTAATTAAAACATACTAAGTAATTGCAACACAAACTCTGACTTAATCATTATCAACGCGAAAGATGCTGACGAAATAAGAGAGGAAGCGGGTCTTTAGGGTGGAGAAAAGAAGAGCTGCTCAGGAAGCAACAAGCGCATCAACCTCTGAGCAGATGAATGCTAAACATACAGAGAAAGAGTCTGAAAACTAGGAATGCTCAAGTCAAGTGTACTCATTGCACGTTATCGTGCAGTGTGCCGTTACTGGTGGATTTATAAAAAGAAAGAGTCAACCTTGTGGCTGGAGTGCATCTGAAGATCATAGAACATAAAAAATGGCAGGCCAAAAATAGCAATAACAGAAGTGCAAAAGAACTGCAATCAGCCTTTTAAGAGCCCTAGCAGAAATCAGTCCTTAACAAAATCATCAAGTTCCAATCAGTTCTTTTGTTTTTCATTGCAAAACTAGGATACTGAGAATATTATGCTGCCGTCTTAAACGCACTCCTGCCGGTAAAATATGTCATGTGTCATGATGGCAGCGTCATGTGACTGAAAATGGTAATCCAAGCCTCGAAGGTAATGGACATAGCAGTGACAAAAATGATGAAACATAAAATGCTCAGAATTACACAACTTATAATTATGACATCAAGAATTTTAAATATTTGGATAAGGTCACTCTGTGCTTTTTCCATTCCAGACAAAAGAGGTTCAGTTCACTTCATCTTTCAGAGCAGAGCAGCAGGCGGCCTTTATTCCAGGGACAGACTTCTACCTGGTTGGCTTCATGTGCTGCTATGTCTTTATTGCTGTGTGGTGACCAGAACTGCATGCAGTTCTCCAAAGCTGTCTCAAGTACACATTACGGGGTTTACAGGTAATGCCCCATGTTTTCTACTTAACAGAGTTATAGTGTAGTATAACATATTATTTTATATTTATCTTTTCAAAACAGGCTGCTGTCTCTCTCTACACCAGGTAGTAATTCTACTAGGAAACACACAGAACAGCGAAACAGAGAACACAAAGAATCACAATAATCAGAGAACAAAGAGAACTCCAGGGTCGTCTGGTAGATTTTGCAGCTTTATCTTGAAGCACAAAGTAGGGGGTGCTGCCTACAGGATTTGTGACATTGTTACAGTTTATCACTTGTACCATACACGTCATGGCATAATTTCTATTTTAAGTGTGTGCCATATCATTTACACATGACATTATGGAAGGATTTTTTCCTTATGTTCTGTGTATTTCTGAAAATAATAAAGACAAAATACACCTTTATCCTTCATTTTTGCGTTTAGGAATCTGAATCCAGCATTTGTTTTTCTCTAAAAGAGGTCGTTGAGCAGATCAATATTATATAAGTAATTATACAAGGCCATTTTGCTTTGTCATGGGTGCTACCATTTTTAATGCAGTAGCATAGCCAGTTACTATGATGTTCACATCAAGGATTCTCCGAGAATTGTCACATCATCTGGGATTAGAATTATTTTAGTGTGTGGGTGCAAATTTTTGAGAAACTTACAGTGAAATATCTCAACTATTCAATTACAGAGCTGTCATTTTTGGTGAGCATTTTAGGTTTTGACGATAGATAGATAGATTGATTTCTCCACAACAAATTCTGACAATGTCTTTTCCTGATTAAAATTTCACTGCCTCTGTTTGATTCTTTACAAATGAAACATGTGCACATATTAGAAACACAATATTGATTTACAGTTTATATTGCCTGCACTGGGGAGTAGAAATTTTAAATGAAAAGAGAATCCAGAGAGGTTGCCAAGTCGAAATAACCAGCCAAAGGTTGAAGCTATGAAGAAGTGCAATAAATAAACAATGCTCAGGACATGAATCAGAGATCAAAGTCGGGACACAGTGCTGGGACTGTACACCCAAATGGGGACATGTAACCAGAGCCATATTGAGCAGACATGAAACAAAGTCAAGGAACAGAAGAAGAACTCATATCCAGAATAAAATACTGTATAAAGAATGAAAAATGGCTTCTAGTAAGTGGCAGGTGTGCTGGTGTCTTGTTGTTTGCTGAATTCTATTTGATGTTTGGTCTGTTGTTAGCTCCGGTGTTGCTTTTTGATTGGTCTTTTGGATTATACATGAATTTTATGTGAGAACTCCTGTTATATGCGTCCATTGTGGATTTGTATCTTGCTCGATGCTGACCTTTAGGCCCTGATTTCTGTGACTCTGGAGTCCTTAAATAAATTTGATAAGAGATAATAGAAAACAATATTTATTTATATAGCTCAGTTGAGCTTTTGAATGAAGGACAGGTTTCTACATCAGTGAATAAGAGAGACTGGCGAATCTTCAGTGATAACACACAGCATTGTGGGAATGACATCTTCCTTATTTATATATCTGATGCAGAGTTTTGAGGAACTAACTTAATAATATTTGCGCAAGAAAAGCACACATTTTGAATGTTTTAAACATATGAATGGTTATTGGACTTGTGGATTATGCGACACAAGTTACATGAGAATTTTTTTGTTTATTCCGATAGATAGATAGATACTTTATTAATCCCAAGGGGAAATTCACATTCATGGGCTTTTGTCACTTCGTCTGCAACTGTATAATTCTGGTCACCTATCGAGTTTGAATATTCAATATTTAATTTCTCCACGAAAACATGAGATTAGAAATGTTTCTCAGCCACCACTACAAAGTATATGGGGTAAGTAACATTTAAAAAATATATAATTTTTGGGTATAGTAATCCTTTAATACTTTTCAGTCAGTTTTATTAATATTTCCTAATATGTTTGCTATGAAAAATCATATTCTTAATATGATTATATCATATACATAGCAGTAATAAAATTTAAATTAATGCAAAAAAGAATGCAACCTCCTACCCAATATTCTATATTTTAATGTTTATTTGGAAACACTGAGATGGAGTCCTGGCATTCCATAAAACAAATGTGTGACCAAAACCGTGAATGTGAATTTCTATTCACTGGAGAGGATCACAGGGCAAAAAAACAGTCTGTGGAGTCCTAGAAATGCCTAGTGGAGGGTGGGAACTTTCATTTCTGTATTCTTAGAAGGCAGTTGTTAATTCTCATTTTCATATGCAGACTAAACGATTAAAAACACAGTACAGATTGATTTATTTTTAATGCAGATGACCTACAACATAATGCTACCAGCAGATTACACATTTGCACAATTCTCTTTGAGCTGGGATGTGAGAGCTAAAATACATACAGCAACCCACTGCCTCTGACTTATCTGACGTTGCTGTGCTATAAAACGACAAACCCATTTCTTTCTTTTCCAGCTCGTCGGGCTGCTGAAGACAATTTGTCTTTATTCAAGCTGTTTTCTTTTTTTATAGCAGTGATTTGTTTTCAGTGTTTTTATCATGTCTAAGAGCCATCAGGTTGACAATAAAAGAAGATAACACAAAGAAATTAAAGTGGGCAGACAGGTGAATCAAATCTTTATTTTTCTCCAGGGGTGCACTTGTCCAACTGCGTGCTGCTGTATATATTATACCCGAGCACTCCACTGACTTTAGCTCGCTTTCTTTTGCTGCATGTCCACTTATAATGTGAAGATTATTTGTTGCAGAATTTCTCGGTACAGGCGGTAAGAAAGAAAATTAACCCCTTCTTAAACTAAAAAAAATGTCTTCATGCTAGCCAATTTTAACAGATACACATTGTTACCGGGAGAGTATACTGTTCTTGCTTGTGAACTTCTGTATTGATTTTGGCCTTTTTTACTGATTTTCACAAAGTCTTTGTGCACTGCATGATCTGCGTTATTGCTAGGGCAAGGAAATTTTAAATTCAGGGCTCAATAAAGTGCCTTGCATCCATCCATCCATCCATCCACACATCCATCATATAGTGTCTTTATCTATCTATCTATCTATCTATCTATCTATCTATCTATCTATCTATCTATCTATCTATCTATCTATCTATCTATCAGGTCATGTCACTGCTGTTTATTATATAGTCCTTCATCTTCCTCTCTGTCCACATGAAGACTCCCCAGACTGTAGCCCTCTGGAACCTTTTTTGCTCAAATGGTCTTTTCTAGAAGAAACACATGTTTTAACATTTGTAATGATATAAATATAAGCCATTTTCTCTGCAGTACTCTGGAAATCTACTAAGGGTAAAAGTTCATGATCCTCTTTTGAACATTCATAAAGACAAACGTCATAAATACAGAAAACGAAAGGGGAAAGGAGGAACACTGAAAATCGTGGCTTTGTAGAAAATTGGCAGAGTAAACACATTCTTACAGAGGTGACGGGAAAGGCAATGTGTCTTACCTGCAGAGATGATGCTGCCATCTTCAAAGAGTAGAACATGCAGAGGCAGTCTGACTGAAAACAAGAGCGCAGTGTTTCACAGCTCTTGGATGAGAAGAAAAAGATTAAAAGCTCTTGAACTAAAAGTAGGATATTTAGATGTCTCACTTTAATCTTAAAAAAATTAATTTAATTGGCCAACAATTTTACCATTGACATAAATGTACTGTATTAATAATAATTAGGAATGATGTAATAAACAGTGGGGTAGTACACCAAAATGAGATAATAGTTAACAGTCCTTTAATACCATGGTACTCAATTACAAATTAAAATGTCTGCATTTAAGCTGGTCATAGTCTACAACTCTAACCTCACTAACCAGCTTCCTAACCTGTGACTCTCACAGTTCTGACAATTTCTTTCATTTCTTTTTGTGAGGTGGTAAGGAACGTGTCTGTGATGAATGTACTTTACAAAAATGTATTTTGAATTTATGAAGAGCTATCTTTAAATTACTTATCTGTGACTCATGTAACACCTTTTATCAGCATTTCTGAAACATAATAACACATGTGGTACCCGGATGGGGGTGGTACCCAGTCAGGACGCCCAAGAAGACCGGAGGAGGGCTTGTGCCTCCTCCAGACTTCGAGGGGGCGACCGCCCTGGGGGCCGCGGGTAAAGAGCTGGGAATCTCAACCATGTAGGGACCCGTGGTTACCGCAAGGGGGACCCCAACACCTCAAAGACTCTGGACCTCAACACTTCCCCCACACCAGGAAGTACTGGGGGGAAGAGGAACAGGGACACCCGGAGTGCTTCTGGGGAGACAGCCGGCACTTCCACCACACTGGGGCGTGTCGATGGGAGATTGCCGGGAACACACCTGGAGCACATCCGGGTGCTTATTTAAAGGGGCCGCCTCCCTTCAGAGAGAGACAAGAGTTGGGTGGAAGATTGGACTAGGTCTCTGGAGGAGACAAAAGGCGGCCTGAAGAAGAGAAGAGAGAGAGAGAAGACATTGTATTGGCCTGGACTGAGGGGTATTGGGGGCTTGTGAGTACTGAACTGTGAAAAGTAATGAAAAATAAACGTGTGCTGGGTGACATGAGCATGTCTGCCCGTCTGTGTCCGGGGCAATGTTCACACACAAAAAACCTGCATAATGGAAACAGTTTTGTAGAAATAACTTAAATGTTTCTTCTGTGCAAGACATACGGTGTGCCTGAATTATGAAGTATGGCTGATGTCCATGTGCAACACTGACCACCTCTGGTTATGGACCCTCACACAATACTGTTTTTTGGGCATCAGACTCTGCAGGAGTGTTTAGACTTAGAGTTCTGTAAATGAGATGCCTACTGAGGGCTGATGGCAACATCATAGTAAACAAAGCCATATCATACACAAGAGGACACCAGTTAGTCCACCTGTAGTAGGGGGCAGTGAGACTTCAGCTTGCAGTTGCAGTAGAAGTCAGAAGCCCCCTGGGCACTTCTGACTGGGGAATCCCCTTTAGATCTGTCCCCTGGATAAGCTGCTGCTGATTGACGTGGGCCCCATTGCAAATCCCTAAATGGTTTCTTGACAGTCATACCATGTTGTCCCAGATAATTGTAAGGGAACACCAATAATAGGAGGCTTGAAAGGAAATAAATGCAAGCATACTTTTAATGTAATTCTTGAAAAAAATAACTGAAAAAGGGTTTCCTCCCACAGTGCAAAGACATGCAGGTTAGGTGCATTGGCAATTCAAAATTGTCCCTAGTGTGTGCTTGGTGTGTATATGTGTGTGTCCTGCGATGGGCTGGCGCCCTGCCAGGGGTTTGTTTCCTGCCTTGCGCCCTGTGTTGGCTGGGATTGGCTCCAACAGATCCCCGTGACCCTGTTATTAGTAGGATATAGCGGGTTGGATAATGGATGGAGAAAAAAAAATCATGTTGTAAAAGAGTGCAAAACATTTATTTCACAAAAAAAGTACAAAAAAAATAGTACATGCTTGCCTTTTTAACTCACACTGGTGGTGGCCTGTCCATACCATCTCAGAATACCGATGCCACTTGGGGCCTGTTTGGATGACAACCGAGCAGCTCCCACCATGGCCAACAGTTCTGCGCACTGAGCTCCCTATTGGGCTTTGCCAAAATCACCTGGACACAGCCCTAGAATTCTTTGTGCAATGTCTTCAGTCTGTTAAAAAATAAATACATACAGTCTGCCCAGCAAGTATTCAAGTGTTGCGACCTTGTGATTAAATCGTTTAGATTTAATTTTTCCCACACCAAACAACACTCAATACTTCAGACTGACATTGTGAAAACAAGGTTTTAGAAATTTTTGCAAATATATTAAAAATAAAAAAACGAAATATCCCATTGACAAAAACATGCAGACCCTTTACTGTGACCCTTGAATTCTGGCTCAGGTGCATCCCATTCTGTTGATCATTATTGAGATGTTTCTACACCTTGTTTAGAGTCCACCTGGTTATGATTAGGACAGGCACACACCTGTCTATAGAAGGCACCACAGTTGATAATGTGTATCAGAGTAAACACCAAGCCATGAGGTTGAAGGAATTGCCTGTAGATACCCGAGCAGCATGAGCACAGTGGACTCCTTAATTCTTAAACGGAAGAAGTCTGAGCAATTGTAAAAGTAGGGATCATGGTAAGAGAGGTGACCACTCTGGCTAAGCTCCAGAGAACCTATATGGAGATGGGAGAAACTTCGACAAGAATAATTATCACTACAGCACTCCACTAATTGAGATTTTATGACAGAGTGGCCAGACAACATATGAAAGCCCACTTGAAGTTTACATAAAGGCACCTAAAGAACTGATGAAACCAGGATTAGTGTCAAATCTGGAAGAAACAACATACCTCTCATTATCTGTGCTATTCCATTCCAGCAGTGGAGTATGGGGGTGGTGGCCTCAGGCTGTGGGGTTGTTTTTCAGTGGCAGATACTTGTTGACTACACAGAGTTTGATTAAAGGCTGAATGGAGCAATGTACAGTGATATCCAAAATACAAACCTTCTCCAGAGCATTCTGAACCTCAGACTGGGCCTAAGGTTCACTTTCCAGCAGGACAATGCACAATGGACTAAGCACAAAAAAAAGATAACACAGGAGTGGCGGAGGGGACAGTTCTGGAGAATGTCCTTGAGTTCCCCAGCCAGAGCCCAGACTATCTGTACCCTGACTGTGTCCATCCTACCTGACAAGAGCGTGAGAGGATCTGCACAGAAGAATGGCAGAAAATCCCTAAATGCAGGTGTGTGAAGCTTGCCGTGTCATACCCAAGAAGACATCAGGTTGTAATCACTGCCAAAGGGGATTTAACTAAGTATTGAATAAAGGTTCTGAATACTTGAGCCAATGTGATATTTGAGGTTTATTTTTTTTTAAATTTGCAGAAATTTCTTAAATCCTCTTCGCTTTGTCATTCTGCATTATTGAGTGTTGCCTGAAGTAGGAAAAGAATGACTTTAAATGATTTTAGCACAAAGCTGCAACATAGCAATAGGTAGAAAAAAGTGAAGGGGTCTGAATACCTTCTGAATCCACTGTACAGAAAGTTTGTTTTAAATTTATCACACCAACATACAGTATGAAAACATAGACTGTAATCGCTCATGGCTGATTGCCCCTGAGCAAGACACAAAAAGTTAATAAATGGAGAAACATTCAAAAACTACTTTGACACAGCCATGAAAATAAAAGTTAAAATAGAACACAGCGTCAGCCGCTCTAAATCCATAACCAGCTGGTCAGTCCATCCCAAGCAACCTGCAAACACTGCTGGTTAGATACTGTAGTTGTCCAAGCTGGCAGTGAGTGATATCTGACATGACACTGCACACTCAAATGAAGGTGATGATGCCATTGCAGTCATCTGCTTTGATCACATGTCCAATAGTTAGAGGTCACCTAACCCCAGGTCAAAGAGGAGATGAGAAGAAAGAATAAAAATTACAGGTAAAGACAGTTGATTTGAGGGCCAGGCGGTAAACAGAGACATTTCATGCATCATCACAGCAGCCCCTCTGAGCTACGCTTAAATAACATCTCTTTAGTCTTCCTTTTAAAAGCTGAGACTGATGAGCTGTTATAATATTAACAAATGGACCACTGAAGACTTTCAGTCCCTCAATGCTCTTCCACCTCAAATACATTTCTTCTACCTGGAACCTCTTGTCTTATTACCACAGAGTATGATGGGCTGTATAAATATTAAGTTCACCAAGAGAGTCATTACAAAGTTAATCACACTTTAAATCATTCTGCAGGCATTCGTCTACATGAAGTGATAAGGTTTGTAATGATGGCTTTAATCTAACTGACAAATATTTCATTTTCAATTTATTCTTATTAAGCACACTTGAATTTCTGAGACCAACCCCATATACAATAATTATAAAAATAATGTGACAAAAAAAAGAATTGCAATAGATAAGACGTTGAAGTGCACAGAAAGAAATATACAGTATACTAAACATGTGTGCAGCAATACGTAAAGTAAGTACACCCCATGCAAGGCTTTTCATTTTTGATGTAGGTGGACATTAAGGTTGGATCTTCTTTTAAACAGTATCTATAGAAAAAGGTGATATAGCAAACCTCATGGCATATTTTCATTTGATGCTTTATTGTATTGTTTAAGTAAAAAATTTATGCAAATTTCACATGTAGAAAAAAAGGTACACCCCTACATTTATCCATCTGTCCATCCATCTTCCAGAGTTATCCAAGCTTCATGCAGAGAACACTCTCTGGATGAGAACCCTGGTCTCCTTGTTGCTACCAATCTATATTTATCCCTATGTCAAAGATGAAAAATTAGAATCAGGTGCACCAGACCAGCTGCAAATGATTAAAAACACCATGAGAAAGACATTTAGTTTGCTTTGATCTTTGTTGTTGATGTGGGTGCTATCATCATGCCTAGATCTCTGAGGCCTTTAGAAAGAAGATCAAGAAGATGCTTATGAGTCTGAGAAGGGTTTTAAAAAGATCTCCAAACAATTGTAAATCAACCATTTAATTGTCCAGAAGATCCTCTACAAGTGAAGATTTCAAGAAATTGTCAACTTGTCCAGACCAGGTTACCCCAGTAAACAGTCCAAAAGCAGAACTCAAGATGTAGAATGAAGTCTCCAAACAACCCATGAATTTTATCACGGCACATGGTGGGGGGTTTATGGGGCAGCAGGCTGCTTGCTGCTTGTGCTGATCGGTGCAATTACAACATAAAAGATGCTGATGGTAGTGGTGCGAAGGGAATTAAGGTTGGCCGGGATTAAGAGTTTTTTTCATAGGCTTCAGGAATTCTAGTGTTAATGGCTGAGTCAAAGCCCGTATCTGAATCCCATTGAGACACTGTGGGGGATGAAACAGGCAGTGCATAAAGACACCCCTCAAACAAGGCACAGCCGAATGAATTCTCCATGGAGGAGTTGGAAAAGCTCTCTCCCAATACAACGTCAGAGACTGCTACACCTTAATAAGAAACGCTGACTTGAGGTTGTTTCTGCCAAAGGAGACAATATTAGTTGTTAGATCCAAGGGTGTGCTTACTTTTTACACAGACAGAAATAGCATTTCTGCAGCATCACTCTCACTTTCAGGATTCAGATGTGGCCTCTGATGCACTAGCATATCCCATCCTGGGCTGTTTTCCTGCCTTGTATCTACAATTGCTGGGATAGGCTCTAGAACTGGATTAAGAAGGTCTCAGAATCGGTGAATGGCTTGTTTTTTTGTAGATCAGGATGTCTACATATTAAAACCAAATGGTATGGCAAATTTGCTGTTTAATCCCATCCAAACTTCCCATTTTAAAATGTATTGAGACGAGAACAAATAATGCAAGACTCCCTAGGCAGAAAAGATTGAAATAAAACCAGGCAATGATCTGTTCAAAAGAAAACTTTCATTTTGTTCTGCACTGTTCCTTTCCTCTGTAAGCGTTTTTCATAAACGGGTGGTTGGAAGTGTGGGTATCACCTTTCACCACCTTTCACCCTACGAAAACACAAGACACAACAAGATGATATACCGCCGAGCAACAACAATATACATTTACAAAATAATTGATTTATCCAACCCTTTTTTCAGGGCATGGGAAACCAAAGAATATCCTTGGCAGGGGGCATTGCATCACAAAACAAGAAGATTAGAAGATTACATTTCCACTCTGATATCACTCTCATAGTTCATTCTTTATTATATTTTTGCCACCTGTGCTTCACATCGCTTAGAGAGGAGATTATTTTTTTATGACTAAGCTGCAGCAACTGTCCATTTGACTTTGCCTCTTTAGATGTTTTTTTTTCTATTTTAAGTGCATAAAAATCATTCTTTTGTCATTTCACATTTTATTTCGCCTTGATAAGTTTTGTGGTTAATAAGACGGGAATGTATGCAACAGATAGAGTAGCATTGACATTTATGTGCACATGACTCCACAAAGTTGTACAATAACTGCTTTATTACTTTGTTCTGTTTTTAAATCAGACCCAGACTCCCCTTGGGCCTCACATACACACCTAACATGGTCATTGGACCCTGCACAATACACATATGTGATGCATGTAGCACTAGTAATTTAAGGTTTAGTCTCTACGCCGAAGAACATCCAGGTAGGAAGGAAGTGCACTCTGGACAAGAAGTCTGCATGTGCCCCAAACCACAGTACTACCTGGAGCCACCAGGTGGCAGCATCCTTCTCCTCTGCCATTTAGTTGAGTGTCCTAAGAGACCATCAACAGAAGAAAGCTAAAGTTTCTTTTTTTATTGTGTTACTGGCATTATATGCACCCTTTATGATGAGTCTAAACTTCAAACTGAGTGTCTTTAAAACATCTTGAAATGGCTCTGCACTGATCTGTTCAGTCCATGCATTCCTATCAGCTTCACATTCTTCACATTTTGACTTGCCTGTAATGCGTCTTTAAAGTGTTTATTTCACCTTGTGGTTAGTGGTGATTTGCTGATCTAGCTTTCTGGATTCAAATTCCAATCCTGATCATCGTACTTGTACAGTTTGAAGGTTATTCCTGTGTCTGCATTGGTTCTCCTTGTTTCCCTTATCCCCTAAGTCATGCCAGTTACAGTAATTGGATACTCAAAACTGGTGCCCTCTCTGGGGTTATTTCCAGCCTTGTGCCCAGTGCTACTTAGGTAAACACTAATTCTGAATTGGAGTAAGAGATGGACAGGATATGTGAGCGTGATGGGCAAAATGGCTGTTCTCATCACAACTTTTCTAATGTTCCAAGTGGATGCAAGTTTGCAATAAATGTTTAATGTTTACCTACCACTGAACAAAATCTTGTTACACACTGCCTAAAGGAAAAGGAACTCCACAAACTAAAGTTTTATTATTGGTGCAAGCCATTTATACAGTGGATAAACAAACCCCCACAAAGTCAAAGTAAGCATACAGGCTTGCGTGGTTTTGGTCTGCACTCAATCACAATCAATATCGCACCTTTCACAGCACACACCTTCAGCAGCCATGCCACCTGCACTTTGGAACAGTCATACTAGGCATGGGCAGATTGATACTAAAGTAGCGATGCTTCTGATCCTGACATTTTAATTTAAACATCGACGTTCACATTAAAAGTATCGATATTACACATTTTAATAATATGCAAGTTTATTAGAAAGTATTTTTAAAAATCATTTGATGGTGAGAGCATGATCATTAAATTAAACATATCATATTGTGTAAAGCTGCGGTGGGCTGGCGCCCTGCACGGGGTTTGTTTCCTGCCTTGCGCCCTGTGTTGGCTGGGATTGGCTCCAGCAGACCCCCGTGACCCTGTAGTTAGGATATAGCGGGTTGGATAATGGATGGATGGATATTGTGTAAAGTGGGAGCTACTTTTTCTTCCGCGTTTTTCATCGTCCTGCATTCATACTGGCAGGGCTGCGATTCACCAGCCAACTGTGTATGTAAGGCAATGACAGGAAGAAAGCTCAGCACTGTTGGGAGTTATTTTACTCCACTGAGTGAATAATAATGAAGCAAAACACGTCAGAAGACCGTATGTTATTGCGGCAACACCACAAACCTGGTAAAAAACACATGAAAGTCAGTCACATTGCTGAACATGAGAAGTTACAACAGAGTTGCCTCAAAAGCTTGCATATTGTAATCTTTTTAGTTAGCTAATAAAAGTTGTCATTTTGCTTGACTTCTGATTTGAATGGAAACTAATCAATGTCTGTTTTTAGTGAGGAGTATATTACATTTATAGCTTGATGAATTGACATACTTAGAACACATTTTCAAACTTTCTATATTTATTATATCCATTTTGTAAAAAAAAAAAAAATGATTACTCAATATTAGCTTTACTTTACTTGGGCTGTAAAAACAATACTAAAAGTGGTAGTCCCGAGCAGTACCCGGGTGACATTATAGCCACGTCTTCTCTCACCTGTTGACGTGCCTAATAATAATGGCGTCTTGTAAAAAGCATTTTTCGGCAGTCATGGTGTTGCACACTCTTGACCGCGATATGATCAGTGATGTTGAGGAGCCTCTCATGAGCAGTGATGATGAAGTGAATCTGTCATCAGGGAGTGACGCTGAAACCGACAGTAAAACCGAAAGCGAGTCTGATAAATCTGAATGTGCCCATCCTTTGGTATTTACATCATCATTATACTTTTTACACTTCTGATTGCGCACTTTTAGCGTTTTGCATGTTTTACAGTAAAAAATAAAAACGCCATTTTTTGAGCCAAAAAATGCAACTCTGTTTACTTGTTTTCTGAGAAAAAATGTAACACTGATGCTTGTTGTTGTTCCACAGATTGTTTGGAAGAACTGCATATGTTTATAATAATTACTGTTATTAAGCCAAGGCGTCTGATCTTTGGCACTGTATGTAATAGTCTACTAATGCAAAGTCTTTAAAATGTAACTTTTTGATGTTCACACATACTGTAAGTTTTTACAAAAGATTAACTATTCTTGCAAGACAACGCTCTGGCTGCATCAGTATTGGCCTCAGTATCACCTGGTATCGGATCGAAAAGAAAATCAGCAGTATTGCACATCACTAAGTCGTACACCTGAAGCAAAGCATGTTTAGGCCTGGCCAGTACTTGGAAAAAGCTTCAGTTGCTAGTGAGGCCATCAGAAGGTCACATACCCAGTGGTCTGTGCATGGATCCCAATGCCCCAGTGCAGTTACAGGGACACAGTGCTTAAAAACTGCTGTCCTTTGGATGTGATTAAACTGACGTCCAGTCCTGTGGTCATTAAAGATCATTGGGTGCCTTTTTGAAAGAGGTAGGGTGTACCCTGATGTCCTGCCAAAACATTCTGTCCCACTAATCATCACCTGTCCCTTATTGGCTAATTGTCTCTTTACCCCTTCACAATAGTATGGTGAGTGTACTGGCACAAGAATGGCTGCCGTCACATCATTCAGGTGGAAGCTGCATATTGAGGGTGGTTGTAGTGGTTCCCCTCTATCTATGTAAAGTGCTGTGAGTAGTGACAAAAGTGCTATACAAATAACATTAATTATTATTATTATTAAATCTAATGTGCTATCATGAGGGCAAAAGATGGCCATCCAGATGCCAGACTCAGAAAATCACAGAGCGACTCTGAGACTCAGGCAGGAGCCTACAAATGTCCTTCTCACAATATAAAGCAACGAGCTGCACGAGTACAGCGTCACAAACATCAGTCTATAGCTTCAGGGTTTTGAATTCATAAGATTTGTTTTTTAGAGAAAATTCTATTGCAGCTTCCTTGACAAAGTTGTGTTTCTGTGACAAATTGAATTTTATAGCCTTTGTTAAAGAACGCTGATGGAAAAGCAATGCCACTCAGGCCCGAAATCTGTTTCATGTTTTATGTTGTTATTTATAAAACCGATCGAAGCTTCTGGCAGAGGCCTTCCACGGGCCTCCACTGAGCATCTGCTTTACAAACCAATAACAGTTTTGGCTGGTGGGGCTCCTCTGCAGGAGCAGAACTTGATCAGCAACAGGCTGAAGAGGAAAATGCTGACGATGGCGTCACTGAATCAGGCACTGACAGTGAGTCATTCTGTTACATCAGAAGGTGCCCGCACTGACGTCCACGTGAACTTTACTATTCATAGTGACTCCAAAAACACTTCCACATGTGCCATCTCCTGGTCTGAGCCCTGTAAAAATAAACTACATCTGCAGTGACATGAGTCAAAAAAAATGCCAGGCATCACAGACAAGCCCAAAATATAATAACTAAACCAAGCTGCAGCTAGGGAAACAGTACCATTGGCAACAATGTTTGGAATAACATGAAAAGCATTAATTGTAACATGTCTGTTTTCAGACTGCAAAATATAATTCAGCTCAATGCATCTGAATAATGTGCTTGCTGCTTTAAATAAAAGTACAGCCAGCCAGGTAGCAGGGTGGCCCAGCTCATGGGAACTGGCATCAATTTCAGCCTCATTACTTTCTGTTTGTGGACTGCATATTTTACACGTGTCTGCATGGGTTTTATTGGCAGTTCTGCTTGGCATACTGGTGGCTCTGATCTTGCCAGGTGTGAAGGACTATTAGGGTGGGCATAGCTGTATCCTTCAACCAGGTCTGGGTTGTGCCTTGTGCCCAGTACTGCCAATATAAACTATCCCCCTGTAACCCTTCTAAAGGAATAAGGACACTCAGAAAAAGGATGGGCAGCATGGGTGCCCACCTGGCAGTGCCTGTCTGGGCTGGGGTAAGGCCTTTGGTGTGACGTTTTCATGCACAATTCTTAAATATGCTAAAGGACTAATTGAGACCCGGAAAGGAATTTAGGATTGGTTGCTTTCAGATTTGCCCACATGCAGACAAGTTTTGTTGTTTTTTTTCTTTCTTATTCAGTTAGCTAAAACTCTGCTTAACCATTCTACAGGCAGCATCTTGGCTCAGCCCCTAATAAGCTCCAAACATTGACGTGTTCCATTTAAATTTATTTTACTTTTCATGCAATAGACAATCTGAACTTGAGGCAATTATATATTTCAAATCATTCAGGCTGCAAACATGAATCATTTTATTTAATTTTCTTGCTGTGCCGCTGACCAATGTATACAATAAAGTTAAGCCCCACTAAATTATCTTGGCATCTGAATTGCTCAAAGTCTTAACATGAAACATAAAAGCCACAGTATTTAAAGCATGCTGGCTCACACATTAATGCTGTCTGAGAGTTGTGATTTCGCACTTTATAGGGCCTGTAGTAAAACTTTGTCATTTTATGGCAAAGAGATTAATGCTTTATGGCATTTATGCTCCCTACAGCACTGCTTTCAGAATTATGAATTTATTTAAATATCAGTATCTGATTTCTTGGAGGCTTTTAAATAAAGTATTGAATACCTCACAAGACAAAAAAGATTTGTTTGTGTTAAAGGTCCATGCTGTTTTGTGTGTAACACCTTGTGCATGTGAGAGGATGTCAGGCATAGTGTTTGGTCAGGCTGTGGAAAGAGAAGCCTCGAGATTTCTTTAAATGGATGATCTGTCAAGTTCGTGGATAAACGACAAGTGAACTGACTTGGAATCTACAGGGGGTGTGAAAACAGGCAGTTCTGCGTTTGTTACCTCAGGCAGTTGGTGCAAATCCGTTTCCTCTACTGACTGTTTGTTAATATGAAAAACACCAAGAAGGCAGAAATGACGAACAATGGCAGTTGAATTAGGAAAAATACTCGCAGAGATGAAACAAGATTCCAAATAAAGAGTGTAAAAATAACAAATCTAAAGAGTCCAGAACCAGTCGGTGAGGTGGGATGGCTTTGACCACATTCACTCTCGTCCATGCGGGTCTCTCTTATGCTCTTACTGCTGATCATGGTCTCTTGGCGTCCTGCCACTTAACTCCTCATCTCCATATTTTCTGTCATCTTCATGCTTTTACTGTTTGGATGGACAAAGCAGAATATAAAAGATGTTAAAGGGACCGGCAGATGAACTAACTGAAAATTGTAAAAGATCAAAAAACAAAACCTAAAATGTGATCTGAAAGTGTAGCCAAAAGAAAGTCAAGAGACACCAAATCATTGCTAAACACTCCAAAAAACTCTGCTGCTATCTAGAAAACCTATAATGAGAATGAAGGAAGTGCGATGGTGACCTTTATACTGTCCACCAATTGACATGTCATCATCACGTGGAAGAAATGGGCATAGCAGCCGAAAAATCAACACAACCCCAAATGACGGCCCCCTTAAGGAAAATGAAATGTAGGTGTACCAAGACTTTTAACAAACTGAAAATGAGACCAATTACCAAGTTCACGTATTCCAAAACCCTAAAAAGAGGAAAATGACACAGAAATAGAAAATGTTTAAAATGTAAATATGCATGACAATACTCAGTGGGCTTCTGTCCGTGAGGCAGCTTTAAACTCCACACTGTAATTGCATTCAAAGTCAGGACTGCTCTACATTTGCTCCAAGGCGGCCCATCTATGACCCTCCCAGGTCACTGCTGCTGTCCCAGCATGCTGCTCCTTTATTTCCCTTAAGAGCTCCCATTGTCATTAGAGTGCAGCCTCCAGTGGCCAGGAGGCATTGCCACCTCTGGTGTTTCCTTTTGGGCCTCACTCTCTGTTATTCCAGAGATCCAGCTTTCTCTGATGCCTAGTGGGCTACAAGCCCCTTCACTTCCTGGAGGAGCATTGCCTGTTGTTTTATTCTTTCTCTTGTTGATGCAATTGATTAATGCCATTCTTGTGAACCCTGTGGTTTCACAAGGGTATGTGCAGACTAGGGAATCCATTCCCGGGCTCCCGATTTGCTTGCATATATAGCGTGTAAAAGTGTAAAAATCAATCAAGAAATAACAGAGTTATAGTTGAAAATAATTAAGTGGCATGGTTTTTTTGGCCAATGGTGTAGTGTGTTGCCGATTAATTCAGTCAACAACAGACCAGCAGCAGTCAGTCTCCCGGCTCCGACTAAGACTGAGCACAGTGGACTGGGAGGAGTCTGCACTCTGCAGCTCACGATTGCCAGGATGGGGCAGACTTAATTGACGTCTGTGCTGTTGACAGTACAGGTTGGTGTCAAGTTTCCAACTGGAGCAGAGCTCAGGTCCAGTCGGAAGTCGGAACATCAGTTGTTTGTATTGAAAGCCTCGTACGAATGGCAGAGTTTGTCGAGTTTAAAAACGATGGAGTTTGGCAGCATTTTTTGCGTGACTGTGCTTCCTACTTCAGTGGAGGCAGAGCGTGCTTTCTCAGTGGCTGGTGCACTCTGCACGAAGGTGCGCTTTTGCCTGGACAACCACACGCTTGACACGTTGTGCTTTCTATGCTCTTATTACCGCAACTAACTAGATACATGTACTTATATGACAGCATGAACTGCTTCTAGTTAAGGTTAGTCTTTTATTGATGTCAACATATTGCAGTAGTTTTATTAAAAATAAGTGTTGCTCATTCTAAAACCATTCAGATGTGAGATGCCAGTGCATCGTGTCATTTCTGGGAGCCCAGGATTCCCGAATTCCCGGGAATGGATAAACCCATCTGGGAATGGATTCCTTAGTGCAGACACTCTTGTCTGGAGTCTTGTTGGAGAATGTGTGCCACCCTGGTGATGCTGTTGCCTGGTATAGTCTGACAACATTCTTAACATACATAACTAACTATGTCCATGAAAAGTATTGGTTTGTAATTGCTGTTGTCACAGAGGGCACTGTATGGCTGGCAGCCCAGCTGGAAAGGATGCTTCCTTGCCCCTCCATTGAGCCTTTGTTATGGATGGAAGGAGTGAAGCAGATTCCTGGGTCCATGTGCTCTTCCACAGCATCTCACAGCATCCTTCTGGTGGATCTCCCATGTCCACATTTGTAGGGCTGTATGGAAGTTTTAGTTCAAAGAGGTAGCCCCGCTGGCGTTCATGGGAGGTGCCAGTGCGTGCTTCAGAAAGGAGCATTCCTTGTTTTAGGGAGGTTCTATGTGGCCCAGAAGTGCTTCCTGAATATATTGAGATGATACCACATGTACTTCCGAGTCAGCCACTCCACCTCACTCAGGAAGGACAAAGCTTGCCTGGGAGGAGTGGAGATGGAGAAAAAGAATAGGAAGAAGAAAAAAAGGATAGGAAGAGTTGTGCTGTGCTGTGCTTTGAGCAAAAGAAGCTAGTATGAAGGTATTGTCTAAATTAAAAGAACTTTATTTGACCTAGGACCATTGTGGTGCAGTTGTGTCTCGGGGTTTGAGGCTCAGCAGCACATCCTATATGCCACAATGAAAAGATAATATACTTTACTTTTAATGTGTACAGGTAGAAAAGGAGAACCAATACCAGGAAGAATGAAAGGGGTGCAGGTGCAGAGAAATTGCAAAAGACAGTCATTAAAAAAGGTAAAGCCAGAGATTGAGTGTCTAAGTGAGTCCTCCAGTGCTGGAGGAGCTTCCCATGGTTTGAGAACATGCATAGCTTGTTTGGACGTGAAAGGCGTCTTTGAAAATCTTTGATGGCACACACAGAAATATCAGTGTGAATGCGATGAACAGAAATGAAATGTTGAACAATAGGTTTGCTGAAATCTTTGAACTTGATTTCTTGAACATGTTCCCCTGAAATAAGCCATCTCCTTGTTTTATCTACCAATGGAGTTCAAAATGCACACTTCCAACCAATATTCAATAAATGAATCTTTTTGACAAATGGGATGCTCATTGCATGACATTAGGTAATCCACATACACCAGATATGAACCATATTAGCAAGAGGGGTGGCATTGAGGTGCAGTAGTTAGTGGATCTAGCACTACCCAGGGTTCAAATTCCACACCTGACCATTGTCTATCTGGAGTTTACCTTTTCTTCCTGTATCTGCATGGGGTTTTCACCTACTTCCCCAAAGATATGCATGTTAGGTTAATCAGAGTCCCCATAAAAGCCTAATATGAGCAAATCAATTTGTCTGTGCGTAGGCACCCCATCCAGTGCTGTTTCCTTTAGTGCTGCCAGGGTAGGTATGGGTAGGTGTCAGCTAGCGTGTGACCATGAAAGGGGGTATAAATGAGCAATGCTTTTAAGGATGCTAAATTAGCCGGTGACACAACAGCTCCTGAAGTAATGAAGAAACCCATTGGGAAAAGTGTCTCTGGCTTGTGAACGGAGAGGTGTGTAGAACAGACAGTCTGCTTTTACATCATGAGCATGCTATGGCAGGCAGTTAGTCCCTCAAATCCCAATTGCAAGGTTGTCAAGCCCTCCCCATGTCTGCACTGCCTTTTATTCAACATCTCAAAGGTGTGTGTATATTAGATTTATTGTTATAGGCTTGAGGGAATGTAGGTGTGTGTGTGTGTGTGTGTGTGTGAGTGAGTGCACTCGGCAGTGAGCTGTTGTTCTCTCCATGGCTAATTCCTGCCTTGAGTCTGATGCTGTGTGGATAGTCTCTGGCTCCTACAATTCTGATAAATTGAGGTGATAAAGCTAAGAAAAATAGGATTTGTTATGCCATAAGTAATAAAATTGTTATACAGTCTGATGAAGTGTATTATTGTATCATATAATACAGTAGACTGGTTTGCATTTACTGGTCTGGATTGTAAATATGTACCAACAAGTCCGTACATACTGTAGGCTGGTTCTAATTTAGACACAGGCATTGCATTGGGGGTCTGAATTTAATTTCACCATTGTTTAGATATCACTAGAAACATTACAGGCAATCCAAATATGCTAAATCTTTACAGATAAACTCATAACAAAAAAAAATTGAGGTGGGCATTGAAATGGTTTGTTTAATTATTATTGCTACTTAAGTACTTAAACTGAAATAAAGTAAAATTAAATGCCATGTATTTAATTTCTCTTTGTAGCTTCAGACAGATATGGTGTCATATGTTTTATGAAATTATAATATTTTATGATGCATGTAACTGACAGACATTTTGGAAGTGAATATCCACAAGGGCAGTTGCTGTGAGACACAACCCCCCAATTATATCCAAAAGAACTGGACAAAGTGTGGCAGGATGGGAAGAAAATGCAGGAGTCTGAGTACCAAATAACAGACAAATAAAAGGAAATGTAAGAGCTGCAAAGAGTATCTAAATAACAAACGCCTGACATGATGGTACTTGATGGCATAAAAATATTTATACAGTATTTAAGATACTCTATCCATGGTATATAACAAAAAAATGGTGAAAATGAACTCACAAATATCATTTCATATTTATGCCAGAATATATTTGGATATAATTGTATAATTGTCATTTCTATAGTGCTTCAAACATTTCACATCCACATTTCAATCTTATGTTTTATTTGGAGATTGTAACAGTTGGAGAACGTTTTACTTCAGCGGCATCATTAGTTGTGGCTCAGCACCATAAGAGAACAAATGAACACAGAAATCTGTTTTTCAAGACAGCTCCAGGACTCAGTAGGAGTTAATAAATACCTTCTTGTCACTCTTCGGCCCATCAAGAACCTGTGCTATGAGATGCTCCTCGCTCGACACTTCCAGCTGGGCTCTGAAATTTAAAGCGGAACTGAAGACGTGTTGCCTTTTTTAGGCTTCTCTTCACTTTGCTGATGACAGTTATGTGTCAGTCTGGTCAGCTTTTTCTATGCTGGCTATGATGGGTAACCTTAGTGATGTTTTGGATTTTATTTCTTTTAATTGCAAGGCATGGCCAGAAAGATTTGTTAACATGTTTTTGTGGCTGGGATTTTATTTTAGAATTATTTGATTTACTAATAGGATAATGACAGATGTTTCCTACACTATCATTTCTGTCATCTTTGACAGCAGGGTCGCATGCATTTTCTTGAAAATTGGAAAAAATTGAAAATAACAATACAATTTTCCAGTTATGGAAAACTCGTGCAAACTGAGAAAAATGTCAAAGGTCTCAGAAAACAACTGGAAATTATTGAATATAAAAATAAAACATTTCTCTAAGCATTATGGTTGACCCAGCATACTGAAAGATTTTGTCATTAAAACAAAAGCGCAACACTGTGTGTTTACAGGTAGGCAGGACTGTGCCACAAAATGGAGAATTTTTCAGATGTTTTAGATATTTTTGCAAATTTATTAAAAATAAAAAACTGAAATATCACATTGACACAATGTTAAAAATGGTGACCAAGACCCCGATGATCACTTTGAGCTGAGTTCTGGAGAACCTTTATAGAGATGGGAGAAACTTCCAGAAGGACAAGCATCACTGAAACACTCCACCAATCTGGGCTTTATGATGGAGTGATCAGACAGAAGCATCTCCTCAATAAAAGACACATGGAAGCCCACCTGGAGTTTGCTAAAAGGCAGCTTGAAGATTCTCAGACTATTTGGAACAAGATTTTCTGGCCTGATGAAACCAAGGCTAGTGTCATGTCTGGGGCAAACCAGGCACTGCTTATCACCTGTGCAGCAGTGAAGCATGCTGTGAAGTTGTGTGCCAGAGGCAGAGATTGTGAGATTAGACAGTTGAAGGAAAGCTGAACAGAGTAGACTAACAGCAATACCCTTCATGAAAATGCTCTGGACCTCAGACTGGGCCTAAGGTTCACCTTCCTACAGGACAAGGACCCTAAGTACAAAGCAAATACAACACAGGAGTGGATTAGGCACAACTCTGGGAATGTCCTTGATAGCCTCAGTTATAGCTGGGACTCGAAATTCAATCAAAGCTGTCCATTGATGGTCTTCATCCAACATGACAGAGCTTAACAACAGTGGTAGAAAATACTCAAGTTCAGGTATGTAAAGCTTGTCACGCCATATCCATAACCTCCAGGCCATAACTGCTGCCAAAAGGGCTTCAAGTAAGTACTGAGTAAGGCCATGAATATTTGTGTCAATAGGATATTTTAGCTGTTATGCTTAATAAATATGATATTCTGAGGTATTGAGTGTTGCACAATGAGGGAAAAATAAATTTAAATGATTTAATGTAAGGCTACAACATGACAAAATGTGATAAAAGTGTAGGCATACTGAATGCACTGTAAGATGAAGTCTAGGAATAGTGTTAGTAATATTGAGTAGAGAGAAAGTATGGACTGTCTCATTGGGTACAGTCCAAAATATTTTGTAGGTACATCCAGAGACTTAATTTACCACATGATGTTGGGCAACTATTGTTTGTTTTCTGTAAAGCCTCAATGATATGCTCTTTTTTGTAGACGTGGCTTATAATAATAAGTAGACATTGTAACCACAAGGGGGCACCTCTGAGCCCCAAACCGCAGACATAGTAAAGCCAAATCACACTTTATGCTCAAACTATCAAAACACCCACGCTTCGCAGCGGAGAAGTAGTGTGTTAAAGAAGTTATGAAAAAAAATGTAACATTTTAAAAATAATGTAACGTGATTGTCAGTGTAATTGTCATAGGCTTATTTTAGTATTGAGAAAGATGAGTATGATTGTAAATGTTGTGTATGAGAAACACACATTTTTAGGATGTAAGGATCTCTTTGTAAAAAACACTTGCAGTTCTGCCCTCAGGCTGTAAAATGTCTGCTGAGCTTACTCTTGAGCATGCAACGTACAGTTGGCCATGTGAGAAGCAATCTTGTGTCAAGTCAATGCCGACCTTTTTTAGAGTCTTCCCCTGTGACTCATTTATTGTCATTGCGAAGCGACCCTTACTGGAAATTGGAGGCGTTTGAACTGGAATGGGAGGTCAGAGGGTATGAGAGGGATGCGAGGAATAAATACAGTCTTCTCTGAGCCTGTTTCAGTGAAGACAGTTGCCTCAATGAGGTTCTTGTGCAGAGATTCGATCTAAAGCCTGGTGCCATTACAAAGTTTTGGTGGTTCTAAGTTTCGTAGTAAAGCGGTGGAGTAAACGAAAAGGCAGGAGTCACCAGCAGGCAGATGTGAAGTAAGGCGAACAATAACAGGCTTGAAGCGGTGGAGTAAAGAAGAAGGGAGCAGTGAGCACAAACAGCTGAGGACAGTAAAGAAGCGAGTGAGGAGGCACATGAGCACAGGATGTCGTTAATGTATACAGGCAGAGAGCCAACCACGTGGTAGGTGTGTGGACAGCGGCTGTGTGGAAAAAGGAAAGGGGACCGGGGGTGGCCCTTGTGTGTGAAATAAATCCTCTTTTAATGGAAATAAGGAATGAAACTGCCAAAAGGAGAGCTCAGTTCCTAAACTGCCTTATGGCGTAATTGTGAGAACCGCCAAAAATAAGACGTTATTTTAAAAGTTTATTACGGGGCACAACACGAAATGAAACATACTTAATGTTTGTAAGTACAGTGTAAAGGGTGAGCATGGGAAAATTAGAAATAGCAGAAATAGTAAGGAGGGGTTTCCCTTATCAATATATACAGTTTAGGGGGTACACCCGTTTCCCCCCCTTGGATGTTGTAATAGGACATGAAACATACCTAACTTTTATAAGTACACTGCAAGGAATGAGCATGCAAAATTTCAGCTTCCCACATATATGGAAAGTGGGAGAATTAGTCATGAGTCAGTAAGGGCTTTGCCTTTTATATGTGTAGATAGCAAAATAACCGCGCTTCGCAGCGGAGAAGTAGTGTGTTAAAGAAGTTATGAAAAAGAAAAGGAAACATTTTAAAAATAAGATAATCAGCGGTAAAGCAAGGAAGACTCCGTAATAAGGATGGTTGGGTACACATAGAAGGGGTGCCTGCTAACCTAAAAGGGATATTCGGGCTTTACTTGTCTGTTGTGGAGCGGGCATCGGCCATGGATGGACGCTAACGCTGAGTTACCCGGGTGAGACAGACTTCATTCTTCAATAAAGGAACTGTCGCCGAGCCGGTGAGACCGCTTTTTTACATGTAAATTAAGTGAACGTGTCCGCGGCGCACATCAGGGTTGGTCGCTGGATTCACTGCAGACTTCCCAGGCCGTGTGATTATAAACTTGTAAAAGAAAGTTCAAATAAAGGACTGCAGAACGTGTGGGGATTGTGTGTGTCTGAGTGTCTAATTTATATGTGTATATAGTTGTAATATAGGTTAAGTACATGTGAATATATTTGCGCCGTTTATAAATAAGAGATTAGTGCTGCTGATGGATGGCCTTATATAGGCAGGCAGTCAACTACTTGGGAGATGTGGTGATGGGGGACCCAACTCCGCCTCACACGGCGACCGAGCTGCAGGCTATGGCAGTATATATGTACGTAAGTAGGTTCCAGTTATGACCGTTACGCGTAGAATTTCGAAATGAAACCCAGCTTAACTTTTGTAAGTAAGCTGTAAGGAATGAGCCTGCCAAATTTCAGCCTTCTACCTACACGGGAAGTTGGAGAATTAGTGATGAGCCAGTCAGTCAGTCAGTCAGTGAGTCAGTCAGTGAGGGCTTTGACTTTTATTAGGATAGATAAGTTTTTTATTGAGCACCAACACCTTCTTCACAAGAAAAACAGCAAAACTTTACTAAGCACAATTCTTCTTCCTCTTCCAAGAGAGTAGTCCACCTCCTCCCATCTCTGACTCAACCAAAATGGCACAACAGGCTTTCTTCTAAAATCAACCTGGGAACTTCTTTCGGTCTCCTCTCCAAGTCATACAGAGCACTTCCGGGTCATGAGGAAACCAGGGCAGACCCATTTGGCAGCGCCTCCTGGCGGTCCCCAAAAACCTTAACAGAGTTACATTTCGGACTCCACTTCCCATGCAACCCTGCAGGTGTCCTAATTGGGTTTGACCCTGAGGAACACAGCTCTGTTGGGTGGGGGAATGACCTGCTCCTGATAATTCTGTTCTCCCTGTCCTCCCATTATGGCCTCCTGATGGGTACTAAACCTTCTGTTATACTGGCCAGGATGTCAGTCCTTTCTTCTGGACACCCACAAGTTGTTTCATTGTAATTTATACATTAGACTCATTTGTTGTCATAAATGAACCTCAGAAACTCAGAAGGCATGCTTTCTGAGACTAAGACCATTGAGTATTCATTACACATAGTCAAGATACTGAAGCATCTACCTTAAAATCAACTCATCAATCTTTTGTACAAAAGAATGCAGATACTAAAAGCGCAGAGTTCTTTCATTCCAGAATGCTTTGATAGTTAATGCTAGGCAAGTTTAAATAGCAACTACGGCTACAACAAATATTGGATAATTGTGTAAAAATATGCTGAAGCAAAAAATGTTAATTTGAATACTCAGTAATATTACTTTGGGCATTTAACAGTGAGATGATCTCTTGTTGCCATGTAGTTCTAATGTGCTAATGTCCTTTTCTCATGGTGGCATTTAGTTAAGAGTAAATGGAAGGTAAACAAAACGCATTAGGTCGCCAACCACTCAATAGCACAACAACTTGGATTTACCCGTTCAAAAGGATTTCAGGCATTGCTGTTATCAAACAGATAAGACAAAATATATGAAATATAAATGAACAACAACACAGTAAAGTTAAAATTCAAATTACATGTGTTTGGAAATTGGGTTTCTTAGTCCAGTAATGCCTTTTTAAAATGTGCACCCCATAATCCTCTACAGGGAGCACACGGATGGGCCTCTGCCTCTCAAAATAGCTAACATACAAAAGTAAGCACTAACTGGAGGTGCCATTGGTGTTTCCTTAGGTGCTCATAAAAGAATGTATTCCATCTCCATCCACCGGAATGACGAGTGCATTCACATTAAGGGGACTAGAAATACAAATAATATTAATATTAATATTCTCACTACTCAAAGCGCTCAGCAATTGCAGGTCAAGGGCCCAACAGAGCAGAGTCCCTTTTGCCATTTATAGGATTCGAACCGGCAACCTTCCGATTGCCACTGCAGATCCCAAGTGGTGGCACAATGCTAACACTGACAGTCTGAACCAAGACTGAGCCGACTTCTTTACTACTATTTGGATAATTTACAATTCAAGATATAATCTGAAAGTCTGCTTTAACTAAGGAGTCACAACTTTATGATTATTTTATTAATTTCTTAATGCTGTGCGTGTTATCACTCGCACATGCAAGTATATAGTGAGAGTGAGAGTAAGAGTAAAGAAGAAGACAAGTCTTTAATTTAACTTTGTTTTGAAATTGACATTCGGCTTTCATGTGATATCTCCATACTGTAATATTACATAAGGTACTTGAGACCCTGGGTATTGTAAAGTGTGTGTGTTTAAAAGTATGCACACCTTTGAAGTGTCCTGGGAATGGCCATGAAAATGATTTTTTAAGAAGAGTAGAAACTGTGAACAGCCGTGTGCCAATGAGAAACACGAGCATTTACCTCTCTGGATCCTCCAGTCTGCACCACTTCCTCACTTGTTCATGACCTCATCATCACTTCTCTCAAACAGATGGCATCCTTGAGGGCTCCAAATAGGTGCGAATTGGAGGGAGCAACATTTGGGCTGTGGGGTAAATGGGAAAGACCACTCTACCTGTATTTTGTGATGGCCTTCAGTGGTTTCATATTTGTGAGTGGGCATTGTTGGAGGAGGAATTTGGTAATATTTTTGTAAAATCAGGTTTACCTTAAATGCTTTTGCAGCTTTTTAAGAATTGTAGCTCAAAAGTTAAACATTTGACCATGCAGCATGGTGTCTACCAGAATCATTCCTTCTGTATCCCTAAAAACAGTGGCCATGACCTTTTCTGCTGTAGAAGTTAAATAATGGAATTCCATTGACTGTTGTCTCCTGTTCCAAATGATGGATATGTGTTTCATTATCTGGAAGGAGGCAGCACGGTGGCGCGGTGGTAGTGCTGCTGCCTCACAGTCAGGAGACCTTCCGGGTCCTCCCTGCGTGAAGTTTGCATGTTCTCTCCATGTCTGCGTGGGTTTCCTCCCACAGTCCAAAGACATGCAGGTTAGGTGGATTGGCGATTCTAAATTGGCCCTAGTGTGTGCTTTGTGTGTATGTCCTGCAGTGGGTTGGCACCCTGCCCAGGATTGGTTCCTGCCTTGTTGGCCGGGATTGGCTCCAGCAGACTTCCGTGACCCTGTGTTCAGATTCAGCAGGTTGGAAATGGATGGATTATGTGGAAGGATGTTTCACCCATATCCTCCTCATGGGAGAACAAATTTGAACTCACTTCTTTCTGCATTTTTGTGATGAAAGTGTAGGCTTCATGGAACCCAATGTGCACACACTTTGAAATATCTCAGGGCATCAATGATGCTGTTCACACTTCACTTGGACACTGAGAGCTCAGTTGCAAGCCTTCTGGTCACAGCCCATCTGTCTTCTCAGATAGGTTCATCAGCACGTTGAAGCAATGCCGGAGTGACTGCTGATTTTAGTGTGCTTGGCCTTTCCCAAAGCAAGAAATTTGTGAAGCCCACCAGTTAACAGTGCTTTTATCAACAGCATTGTCTACATATATTTAACTAAAGTGAATGTTCCTTGCTGATTTCTTCTCCGCCAGTAGACATTCAATAGCAGCCTGTTGTTTAAAGTGCACGTCATATCACAATGTCGTTTAAGAGCCAACTGCAGTGGCGTGACATGGAGTGTTATGAGGTGCTGCAGTGGCAAACAGGACATTTCAGGCTGACCCCTACAGTAAGTCAGAGAAATTTCCAGTTAATTTTAGCTAAATACTGTAAACGCTATATATACAATATAATCTATTTATTTTGCCTCAGTATACGCTTTATATATTATATATTTTATTTATGTTATGTTTATTTTAATGTATGGTATATATGCAGTATATAACGTTTGCATACAAACTTGCAGATTACCTGAATTAATACAAGCTGTATATCTACATGGATTTATATAAGCCAAAATGCACTACATATTATCTGTCTGGAGATTTCAACAACACTATGTGTTTAAATATTCTGAGATATACTTTTCCCCACTGATGTACTATATATATTTGAACATGAGTTTTTTTCCCCAAGGGAACATTTTTGCAACAATGTATTTAAATCAATGCATACATTTAAGCAATATAACAGAAGGGATCCTTGTGGCAACCCCAACTCCACGCTAAATTCAAAGAAAGCTGCAATTAACAAAAATATTACAGAAAAAGGATAAACACAATGAAAAAACAACCAGAAACTAAGCTGCTCCACTTGTCCATCCTGAGCAGAGTTCGAACACCTGCCTGCCCGTGCTGTCATGTACACACCTCAGAGTACCACGAATGGCCCCCAGCTTTCATTTCATCTCTTTTCCTCTTCCTTACTCTTTCTCTTTCCAATCTGGACTCTCTTTCTCCTCCCAGTGATCTATTGCTCATCTCATAACCCTAAGATTGAAAATCCCTCCGCCGTAACCTTTAAACAATCCGCCCAAGGTCACTTACAGCTAAATTCAAGCTAAGTTCTTAGATTAGGGGAAGCTCTATAAAATCTCACTGCTACCAAGCTACAGCATCCTTAGATGAATGACTAAACCACTCAGCCCCAGAGTCTTGCATAGTTCTTGAAGGCCAGGTCTCTTAGACAGCCTCTTCTCTCCTCTACTTAAAAGGACAGCATGGTTTCACTCTGGGATTAAGTGCTATCACCTAACACGCTAATGAATAAAGGCTTCCTACCATGCAGTTCTCCTGAACCACACTTGTAAAGGAGAAACAAGGTCTCACCGTGCCCAACCCTCCTGCTGCCAGGTGTGATTTTGACCAACAGTCAAGCTCTTGTGGTTTTCCCACAATTCTCTACTCAGTCAGTCAAGCATCCTTGGATTTCCCGCTCATTTTTTCTTTCCTCCAGAGCTTCAAATTTCTCTCTCTCAATGGTTCTTCAGCCTGTTGCTATTGTGAGGTAACAAATGGTTATCCAGGCTCATCATTGCCAGGCAATACCCATTCTTCTGCACTGAAGGTATTATCACCAGTGCCAGTAAGTGTTTTTCTGACTCCCTCAAGTCACTGAACCCAGTGAGGGTTTCTCACCATTACAATCTCTTCAGTATCACAATACCTGCACTCGAGAGAGACAGACGGGACACTTCAGAGTACAGTGCAGAAAAATATTTGGTACTCCTTGTGCCATCTGGAACGTCATTCAAGAGAGGGAATGAAATTACAAATGAGCTCACAAAAATATTAAAAAGTCAAAGAAAAAGTAACATCTACTGGTGCCCTTACATGAGTTGAAGACAGCATGCCTTTAGCTTGTTACCATGCACTCCTGTCGTGGGATGAAGTTCTGTTCACCGGAATCTGTTGCTTATGTGAATCAAACATAATTTGTGTTTGTGAGCCTGAACACTTACTGGCACCACCTTAAATATATCAGTACGGCGGGCTTTTGGGCTTTATTTGTATTCATCTTATGCATTGACCCCTCTCCCCCCATGAAGATTCAGGGCTCCCTCGCTATATTTATTCTTTCACTGACCTTGACTGCAGAATATACTATATTGATCAGAAAAAATAACAATAAAGCAGGAGATGCATTAGATGAATAGATAGATAGATTTAATAATATTAATGCAGTTCAGATTCTGAAGTTTTTATGCAGTTTCAGATAAGGTTTTCAAATAGCATGACATCTTGGACTCTGATTGGGTGTATGATTAAGTAAACTCAATATTCAAATTTTAGTTCTTAGCATTTTTAGAATATACAGTAGATACAATAAACTATCCATCCATTATCCAACCCGCTATATCCTAACTACAGGGTCATGTGGGTATGCAGGAGCCAATCCCAGCCAACACAGGGTGCATGGCAGGAACAAATAGCACCACCGCAGAGCACACACACACACACACCAATCACACACTAGGGACAATTTAGAATCGCCAATGCACCTAACCTGCATGTCTTTGGACTATGGGAGGAAACCGGAGTACCCGGAGGAAACCCACACAGACACGAGGAGAACATGCAAACTCCACACAGGGAGGACCTGGGAAGTGAACCCAGGTCTCCTAACTGCGAGGCACTGTGCCAATTTTTACTAGGGTTTTCTTTCTCAATTGAATACATTAAAAACGCCCATTACGGCTTGTGGACATTCCCGTGTGGTGCATATCCACCTTAACTTAGAACAGGAGTGTCAGCGGGGGGCTGCAGTGGCTGCAAGTTTTCTTTCCAGCCATTTTATTAGTTTGGAAACCAGTGACTGCTGCTAATGGAGCCCAATTCTTTGGAATTAAATTTAGATGACTTGCTTTATAAGATTTTTTTAATTAGCTTAAAAAGAATAATGAGACACAAAGTGAGTCAACAGAAGACTTGCAAACGTTATCCCATTTGCACCTTTGTGTCAATATCATACAGTATCTGAAAATGAAAAAGGTGGATTTCACAGAAATATCATCATGCTGTGGTACACAGAAATGTGGATGTACTCTCAAATAAGAGAAATTCAGCAGTTTTGGAAGTGCCTGGTGTGGTTGAACGAGAGCACAAATTAGCTGCAGATTTACATATTGTGTTTTATTAACAGCAAGAAATGGCTTATAATTAAAAGACTGATTGAAGCAAAAAAGGTTGGCCCTCCAGGTTCTGAGTTTGAGGCCCCCCAGTTAGTTGGACATCTTTTGCTTGCATTGCATTTCATTATTGTTTGGCTTCTGGTTATGGAAAAAAGCAAATAATTAAGGGTTGTGAATCTTAAAAAGCAATTAAATAAAATGAAGGCATATGAAATTTGATTCATTAGCAGCAGTAATTGGTCACTAATTAACAAAGTGCCTGGTATGAGAACCTGTGGCCCTCCAGCCGTTGTGCTTTCCAGACGCCTTTTTGTTCACATAATGGGGCCATTAATTGCGCTCCGTACCTCAGCCACCTTGACTCTCCTCACTCACACGTCTTTTCTGTGCCTGCGTTCGGAGGCGCTAAGTGTCACCTGAGAGCCCTGTGACCTTAATTAGCCTACATGGCTCAGTCTTGTGTCACTAAGCAGCCTTGCCAGACACACAACTCCATGTACGCCATGTTTCGACTCTGTCACCAGTTCAGTTTGTATTTTCTGCATTACCTTTCACTAAAAGACACTGTCCTAAATTAAAGCTTTAATAAAGTAGACAAGACTGCAGTTCTAAGCAAAACACACACAAAAAAAGACTATAGTAAGTAAATTTACAAAATAATCCTGTGGAAACAGAAATAAGGAGAGTTTGGTTAGAGCTGGCAGTCAGAAAGAATTTCTAATTGAATTCAGTGTTTTGTGATAAAATGCTAAAGACAGTAACAGAGCAAAAAGGTACACATACAAAGATGCAACAAACATATGTAACATTTATAAGCATAAGCACACAAATCTGTTTAAGGCAAATCCATAAACTTTGTCTAACATCCAATAAAAGTCATGCTAAGAAATGACCTCGCCAGTTAGCAGCAATAAAGAAGTGGAAAAGAAAAACTCCAGTGTATGGTATTTTAGGTGAAACAGTCCATCGGAATACCCTAAGCTAAGTCCTTTGGAAAACGCACACAATTAGCTTAGCTTCCTGGCTATAATACTACAGTATCTTAAAGCACACTTATCCATCATTGTAGTATCTGGTGGTCTTGTGCTTGTGTTCTGTGAATTTCTATCTTATTGATGTTAGTTGTTAGGTTTTTGAAACGTACAAATTGTAACTCACTTGTATTTTGCTCTGACCTTGTCTCTTGTGATGATCACCTTGTAATGTTGTAACGCTGTCCTGCAGCACTTGCTTCTCAAACGGTCCCCCAGACTGAGGTTTATTTCGATTATGTTTTATGTCATCCTTTGTAAGTACCATGGATAAAAAGAATTTGCCAGGCAAATAAATGTAAATGTTGGAATCAGGGGGCTCAGTTACAGTTCTGGAGGGCCACAATGGCTGCAGGTTTTTTCTTTAACCAGTTTCTTAATTCTAAGCCATTCATTTTACTAATAAAGTAACATTTTTTGAGCTTAGTTGTAGTTAACTAATTTGTTCTGACTCAGAACCTTTAACTGCCTATTTTAGTTTTAAACAACTGCATTAAAGTTTTAATTGTGTTTTCTTAACCAGCCATCAGTTAATAATGAAGTGCAAATGACAAAGGGACCAGCAACTCTCCACCTATCGGGCTTCCATTTAAACCTGTGCATATGTATCATGAAGGATCTGTGGTAATACAACAACGTTATGGAATAAATGAGAGAGAAGAGAAGGACCACAAATCACATGGATAGAGTTCTCAGAAAACCAACAATACACAGTACAACTTTTGTCTTGGAAGAATGAAAATATTAACAAACCATATAATTAACTACTAAGTTTGATGATCTGCTAGGCCTGGCTTTTAACTGGTTGGCACAAAAATCTGCAGCCTCTGCGAATCACCAAGACTGTAATTGAGTACCCCTGGAATAAATGTTTGATGAATTGAGCCATGAAGAAAGAGTAAGGCCAAGATGCTGTAAGGCCTGTTGTGAGCCGTGAGTGACTCTATTTTAATATCCAATATTAACATCTCAAAGGAGGACCATAATGGAATGGTGTCTGTGTTACACCTTGTACTTACTGCACCAAATTACCAAATTAGACACTCTCAGCTGAGTATCTGTGTCTTATTATGATTATTAGTTATAAGTGAGTCTGTTGTCTCATAGATTCAGTTGGTATGGTTTGATTCCCACGTCATGTTGCTGTTTATGTGGGGTTCAAGTGTCAAATTCTTGGGGTTGTCAAGTCAGTTCCCTCATGGAGTCACTCTATACCTTTGTTTCGTTTTGCCCATAATTCTAGCTTAACCCTTCAAAGTCAGTTCCTGCAGTAATTAATTCACCTATGCCAAGACAGTTCAGCCTGTTCTAGGACAGTAGGCACGTGCATTAAAACAAATCTTAACTGTGGACAGATGCCATCTGTCATTAGGCACGAGTACATCGTGGTGTAAATTTAGTAATGAATTTATCCAAAAGTCTAGTAAATTACTTTGATTGCTGAAAATCAAGGCAACTAGACACGGACTAGCAGATGGATAACTGCTTAGTCGTGGTGACAGTGAGACACTCCTTAATTGCATCAAATATGACATACCAACAGCTGTCAACAATGAATTACCTCGCATTGAAAGAATATGATCGAGCAGCAGCAATTAAAGTCCAAAAATGAGAAGGAGTATAGAGAATACACAAATACTGAAGCACTAAACAACCCATAGGCACCCACATGGGCCAGTCAGGACCAACAAAGCGGTGCTCACTCACTTGGCATGCTTTTCAAAGTGAGGAAAACCAATTTCTTCAGTAACGTTCTTCCAAGCAATGATGGGACAGTTTGTGCCTTTCGTTCAGTTACACAGCTGCCCTGAAAAGAAGACGCTGGCCCATTAGTGACCTGAGGTCAGAATAATACAAAGGAGTGACAGTGAAGGTAGATGTCATTTTGTATCCAAACATAACATTTACAGTCTAGATTCACTTTAGTTTTAAACCATAAATAAAGGAGAGCCTGAAACCTTCAGAGAGGAAACTCGCCAGCATGGCATCAAATAGGTAGCTATTTTGTCCCAGTTATACAATGATTTTGAGGACACGCATGCATTGACTGCTTTTGGCAGTTTTTTTTAGGAAATAAATTGGCATTGTTTGTTTCGTTAAAAAAGTACTTGTTTTTAAACAAAAGTGCATTGAACCCATTTCTTGAAATGAGAGCAATATACAATACCTTATACGCACAGTGTACAACTTTAATACAGTATGACCATTTTCCGTCATTTTCTTTTGTCAGTTATTCCCATGAGATAAAAGGCTTACCGGCACACCTCTACAATCTGCATCCTGATCAGGACCTACCAGGATATAAAACAGAGGGACTGACTGTGATACGCTGGTCCCAGTCTCCAGGATGATTTCGTCAGAAAAAGGCTGAGACACAAAAACTTTGGGCAAGAAAATGGGCGAATGTTTTCTCAAGTGAGATGCCACAAGGATAGCTGAAGATCAATTATGCTCGGCTGAAGGCAGCTTGTTGAACACGAGTCGAGCTCAAGGCAACTAATGTCATGTCACTTCATGTTCCCAGTTTGCTCTCTTTAGCCTGTGTGGCAAGTCTGGAAATATTCAGTAGCAGCACTGACATTGTGTCAGTCTGAAGGATTTCTCTGGAAAAAGAAGAAAACAAGTTATTACAAAGTTATCAAGGCTTCCTCGTTCAAAATGCCGATAATATTGAGCAGTGTAACTGTGTAATCTAATGAAAGATGCTCTGAACAAAATGCAATCAGGCCCAGACTAAGTAAATTACATGCTCTAACTGATAATTAGAAGGGTATTTTGTTTTAAAAATCCATTCTTAAAAAGCTTACCGATTACTGCAAAGCACCACGACCTGTGATATACAGTAATTGTAACATTTTGTTGCTTACATGCCATAAGCAGCAGCTATACCATTCAATGTGGTTTTATATTTTTAGAGGGTAAAAGTGCTCTGTTTATCATGCATTCTTCTTCTTTCACTTTGCCTGACGGCATCCTGGGTTCAAATCCTGCACTTTCTTGTTTTCTGTGTGGAATCTGCACGTTCTCTCCATGTCTGGAAGGAGATTTTCTCTGGGCGTGCCATTTTCTCTCCTACATAAACAAAGTCATGGTCCATAAGTGGCAATTGCACACTGGCTGTGTCCTGTCTTATGCCCTGTACTGATAGATTAGTCTTTAGCCCCCCACAATTTAGATTAAGGTGATTTGAAAATGTATGGATGTAATCTTAATAGTTTGAGGAGAAGGCTCATACTGGACATTTAGATTGACACAGACATAATGTCACCCCACTGTGACCACACCGCCCTTTGAGGAGCCAGTCTTTTAACATATTGTGACATGTTGAGCAGCTCACAAGGTGCCAAGTTTGAGTAGTTTAACTCAATCTAATTTTAGCAGCCAGTTCATCATCACCTTAAATTTCAGCTTCCCTTGGAAAGCTTGTACCAGGGCACTGGAAAAAAAAAACTCTACACAGACATGGAACCTCAGGTCCAGAAAGAGCAATGTGGATTCCATCCAGGCTGTAGAATGGTGGAACAGCTCCAGGATCCTGAAGGGGGCATGGGAGTCCACCCAGTTGGACCAATGTTTGCTGCTAATTACTTCTTTTAATAACTTGACTCAGTCCCTTTAGTTGTTTCTTTTTCCTTAATTAGCAGCCAAACAATAATGAGACACAAAACAAGCCGCCACTTCTCACAATATCTGAAAATAAAGAAAGGTGTCAGTAAGGTTGATCCAAAACACTTTGACGATGTTCTTATGAAAAACAGAATATCAACAGTTTTGGAAATGTCAGCTGTGGCAGAACGAGAGCAACAACAAGCTGTGGAATTAAATAATGAGTTTAATTAACAGCAAGAATTGGCTTCTCATTAAGAAACTGGTTGGAGTTTGAAGGCCCAGTTTAGCTGGTCATCTGTTGGCTCATTTCACGTCTCATTTCTGTTGTGCTGCATTTTAATGCGGAAACAAATCAATTCAGAGGACTGAATCCTTCTAACAGGACTATTAAAATGTGAATTAGCAGTGAAAACAGGTCACTGATTAGGAAAAGGGTTAGAGTGAAAGCCTGTAGCCCCTGCGGCCCTCCAGGCCTGGAGTTCGACACCCGTGGTCTACATGGTCTACAGAAGGCTATGACAGTGTTCCTTGAGGGAGTCTGTGGTTGGTGCTATGTTTGCACTTCCCAGACCCCTATTAAGGGCTATCCAGTCCTTGTATAATCATAGTGAGAGCTGTGTCTGCATACACGGAAAAACATCAACACCATTTCCAATGGATGTGGGACTCTGCCAGGGCTGTGCTTTGTCTCCTATCCTGTTTATGATTTTCATGGACAGAATATGAAAGCACAGCCAGGAACAAGAAGGGGTCCCGTTCAGTGGCTGTAGAACTGTGTCACTGCTTTTTAACAGATAACATTTTCCTGTTGATGTCATTGGGCTAAGAATTCCAGTATGCATTGGGGCAGCTTTCTATCAAATATGAAGCGGTAGAGATGAGGATCAGGACCACCAAATTTGAGAATTGGAAAAAAGTGGACTGTCCTATCTGAGTGGGAGGTGAGTTAGAGCCTCAAGTGGAGGAGTTTAAGTACTTTGCAGTCTTGTTAATGGTGAGATTGACAGATGGATCACAGCAGTGAGTGCGGTTATGTGGTCTTTGTACAGATCTGTACTGGTGAAGAAGGAGCTGAGCTAGAAGGCAAAACCCTTGATTTACCAGTCGATCTACGTCTCTACCCTCCCCTACGGTCATGAGCTTTGGGTAATGATTGAAGGATTAAGATCCCATGTACAGGCGGCCAAAATGAGCTTTCTCCACAGGGTGGCTGTGGTCTCCCTTAGAGAGAGGGTGAGAAGTGCAGACATCCAGGAGAGGCTCGCTATAAAACCCCTGACCATCTGCATCGAGGGGAGCCAATTGAGGTGGTTCAGGCATTTGATACACATGCCATCTGGAGGTGGTTTATGGGAATGACTAGCAGGGAGAAGACCCTGGAGAAGACCCATGGCCCCCTGGGAGGATTGTACCTTGATATCCTATAGTATGGGTTGACATGTGTGGCCTCACTGCTAAGACTATTGCCCCTGTGACTCGGTCTTAGATAAGTGGTGGAAAATGAATGAATTAGCTTTAAATTTCACATAGAATCAATTTTAACACAAAGGTGCTAAAGTAAACTGCTGCAGACTATTTACCTTGTGATTTACACTAGACTGTGCTGTAGCGTCCATCTGTGCCAGACTGACCCTTCAGTTCTTAGAGATGCTGTGATTTGATGGCGTAGGCATCCCATCAATTCTGTAATTGTTCTGTAACTTTATTTGCTCCACTGTTTCGTTATTAAAATTGTAGCAATCAAGCCTTTTTTCTAGGCCGCATCATTCATGTCTTCTTTCTGGGTCAATTCCTCACTTCACCAACATCATTTGCTTAACTTTGGATTTCTTGTTGAAAGAAAGCAAAAAAATTAAAGAACAAATGCACCTGAGTCTAAAGAATGGAGTAACTCATCATCTCGTATCCTGTAACGTCAATATTTGCACATGAACCGGGCTCATTGCCACCGTCAGAATATTCCACAAATTGTCAGCCTAGATCTCCTTTGTTCAAGCAGACATCTTACTTAAATCCTTTGGAATTTACTGATAATTTAAAAATGATTGAGGAACTAGTGAATTAATTTTCATGTTATTGTTATCAGAGCCTGTGCTATGATAGCTGTAACATGTCATCCAAATCAAACATTATTAATATTATAATAAAAAATGCATTCTTTACATTTCAGCTTTAATAAAAAATGATAATTAGGTACATTGATAAAAGTAATTATGTATTCAAAGAATATTAAAATTATAGAATACAATTTTAATTAAAATCCATTCATCCAGTCCTTTATTCATACAGGATCTTTTTCGTTCTGGAGAAAGAAGCTTCAGGTGTGAAGTTGCAACTAACCCTTTGTGTTATATGCCAGTTAACTGCAGGGCACACACACACACACTCATACCACACCAAATGAAGATTATCACTCCAATGGAGACACAGGAAGAAGTGCTTGGAGAAAACCTTGCATAAGTCATAGGGAGAACATGCAAGCACAGCACATAGACAGTAAACAGGATTTAAGCCCAAAGCACAGGAGCTGTTAGGCAGTGGCATTCATATTTTCACACACAACAGTTTCTAGAGTGTACCCAGAATTGTGTGAAAAACAAAAGATCGTCCAGTGAACGGCACGTGGAAACACCTTATTGATGAGTGAGGTCAGTGAGAATGGTCAGAATGGTTTGAGCTGACCAAAGGGCTACGGAAACTCAGATGCCCACTCTGTGGATTAACAGGAGAGCATCTCAGAATGTGTCAAACCTTGAGGCAGATGGTCTACAACAGCAGAAAACTAGTGCAAGTTCCACTCCTGTCAGCCAAGAGCAGAAGACTGAGGCTACAGTGGGCACAGGCTCACCAAAACTGGACAGTTAAAGGCTGGGAAAATGTACCCTGGTTTGACGAATCTTAATATCTGCTGAGGCACAAAGATGGCAGGGTTAGACTTTAGTGCCAACAGTATGAATCCATGCATCTAACCTGCCTTGTGTCACCAGTCCACACTGATGGTTGTTTAATGTGGTGGGGATTCTCGTGACACATTATGAGCCCGTTAATAGCAATCATTCATTGCTTGAATGCCATGGCCTATTTGAGTATTGTTGCTGACTGTATGCATCTCTTCATGGCCACAATTTACCCATTTTCTAACGGCTAATTCCAGCTTGATAATGTACAGTATCACAAAGCAAGTTCAGAGCTTTGAGTGGCCTTTCCAGATCTGAGTCCAGCAGAACACATTTGGGATGTGGCAGAACAGAAGATTCGCAGCATGAATGTGCAGCAGACACATCTTTAACAAAATGAGTGATGCAATCATGTCAACAAAGGCCACAATCTAAAAAGAACGTGTCCAGCATCTTGTGGAATCCATGTCATGAAGGAGTGAGGCTGCTTTGAGAGCAAAAGCAGGCCCTTCCTAGAATTAGTATTTGCTCAGATTGAGTGCAAAACATGAAAAGGTTGTTCAAAGTATCACTCCACCAGCAATAAATACAGCCTGTCTGTCTGCTTCATTCATCTAAATAGTCACAAAGTTCCTTAATCCAATTAATTTTTGGGATTGTGGTGAGCTGGGACTCAACCTGGCAGCACCAGGTACCAGATTGGTACCCCAACTATATAGACAATGGGCTGTAAATGTGCTACTACTACTCCTCACCATACCAAGACAAATTAGAAAATAGAGGACTTCATTCATTTTGTGAAACACACCTGTTCTGATGCATGACTTCAGGGGTCCGGAGTCTATGCAGGAATGAACTTGCCCTTGAAGAGGCATCACACCTTCTCAAGATGGGGGTCGCACTCAGATGTCACTGACCACTTACAATGTTGGGAAGTGGGAGAACATTTAAACTCCACATGGACAGTAACAATTTGAGATTTAAACTAAAGACTGTGCTGTTATTAGATGTCACCATGCACCCTATTTAAAATTGCTCTGAAGAATAAAATTCAAAAATGTGAAATATGCAAAAAGTGTGCAAAGCTGTGGTCTGCCAATGGAACTCACAGCTCTAGAGAAGCTGTCTGCCAGTCCGTCGCTGGGCAGTAATGGGCACTGTGCTCAACTTTGAATACAGCCATGCAGGCCAGTTCAGGGGGCCACTGTCTGGGTGGAGTGTGTTATACACTGTGGTCCAAAGGTGACCTTTCCTTGGATGCTCCTGTCGATGTTCCAAAGGAAAATGCTGAAGCACAAGATGCTCGACTTTTAATAAATGCCCCACAGCAGGCATCTTGAGTGAACCAAGTGACAACTTTAAAGATCACCTGGATGGTTTTTTCTTCATCTTCTTGTTCTTCATCATCTTTTCCCACTTCTATAAAGAGTTGAGGAAAAGCACAAAATGGAGAAAATCCAGCGCAACATTTCCATTCTACAGAATTTGCTCAGTGTTCTTTTTTTCTAATGATTTTCTTTTTACAGCTAGTGATGCATAGAAATCCAATGCTTCAAAGAAAAAAAAAAAATCACAAAAAAAGTATGACGCTTCAAAAAGTAATCTATTAACTTGTCACCGCTGAGTCACTTTGATGATTTTTCAAAGGCAGATTTTGAAGGGGAGGCCTGCTCAGAGTAGAGATGATCAACTTCATTTCCCGCTTTGTACTGTTAATTTGTTTTCAAAGTTGTGCGCTTTCTGCTAATTAAGCTGTCTATTCTCTTTGTAATAATAACTAAAACACAATGATTTTTTTTTCTTTTTGCTTTGTGTCCAAATCTCATTATTCAACAGAGCACAGTGTTCCATTAAAGCACCAGTCGCCTTGCAGATCCACAAGCGATAGCCTGCGGCTCAATTAATGTGTGTGCGGGAAAACAAGAAAACATTTCAGAGTGGATGGAATCACTCCGTTCATTTGTCATCTGCAGATTGTTTTCACCTAATGGGACTTAATTCAATTAGATCTATGCTGAGAACAATGCAGTGCCCGCAAAGTTTCAGCAGTCTATGAACAAAATATTTCATACGGTTAAGATCCTCATTTGTGGATGTACAGTATGGCTAAAAGGCTTCATTAACCATTTTTAACAAATAAAAGGGAGCAGGGAGTGCCGTATTGCAAAGGAAAGAGTCGAACTCCAATAGAAGCCTGGATTTCAAGTCGCTATGACAGCTATGGGACTACAGAGGGTTCAGCACTTTAGGTTGAAGAGGTAAACACACAAGGATACTGCTGACATGTTAAACTTTAGGCTACCTGCTTGTTTCTTTCCAAAAAAATGTGGAAATGTATGCCCACATAAGAATACCATGGCACTGCTGGCTGTGATGCACTGTAGGGTAGGCAGCCTGGTAACCAGTAATAGTAATAGTTGCCTTTTAAAAGCTTAATATCTCTAAAAAAGCAATGTGGTTGCAGTTCTCACTGTCTCAGTAATGATAAAAGAGGTGACAGTGGAGAAGGTTAAGCACTACAAACATCTGGAGACACTCATTGATGACGTGCTAAACTTTGATCTCAACACAGAATGAGCTTGTAAGAAGGGGCCGACACAACCGTCGGTTTTAAAGTGGACAAAAACATAATGACGCTTTGTTGAATCTGTGGTTACATTTGCCTCTGGACTCCTGTTGTCAAAACAACTTAACAACATTGTAAAGAATTGGCACTAAAATGGCTGCTCTGCCACTGAGCTGCATTACAGACAGGTTTCAGGCAGTAGCTGTCCTCTCTTGCTTAAGTTTCAGCATATTTTGGTTCAAATGGTAGAGAGCAACAGATTTAGGAACTATTTTATTACTAGCTACTGTATAAGTAGGTGATAATGACTAACCACTAAGACGATCATGCCATCAACTTTTTCCTGGACCCCCAGAGTGCAGAGGAGAGGCATTATAATGCTGTGCACAACCCAATATTTTTGAATGCAGGTAATGGGGTCTCGACGTGTCAGGTGTGAGGCTACTCTACCAGCCAATGAAATTCATCAGCATCATGATTGCATATGTATGAGGCTGATTAGCACTGAGGCACATTTACAAAATGATTGTGATGTTTAAGGTAAATTAAGTAGAAATGTGTGTATGCTAGGCCATGTGTATCTCACATTTGTTGGTGTATACATTTTCCTGCTTCTTGGCATTTTCTCGATCAAATCCATATTTTATAAATAAGACCCCCAAGACTGTGAGTGAGGATCTCTGCTTTTGAAAGATTATTTCTTACTTTTATTCATGTTGTGAATATTTAATTTTTAAATGTTACTTTTTTTTTTAATATTTAATTAATTTTGCTTTTGTTCTAATGACTCCATTTTATGTTGTATTATTCATTTGGCCATTACTGAGGTTGATATCCTAGCTTTGAGATAATTTAAAAATGAAATTCACAAGCTAGTTATGTTATTTTTGTTAAGGAAACTTTTCCTGTTTTTTTTTTGTTGTTTTAAGAACGAATACTCCGTGTTGCCGTAACAGGACATACATTGTCGGTACCCACAATTTGGTGTGTTGTGGCATTCAGATGACACCTAACTGATGTCAAGAGACATAATATGCATGCTAGAAAACATACTTACACCATTTCACTATCCCTACCAGCCTGTGTTGTTGACCCATTGAATCCTGCTGTTTCCACCAAAGTCCGACCTTGCTATTTACACGTTGCATCAAAAGTTGAGATTGATTGGAGCATACGGTGTTTTCCAATCTTCACCAATCCAGCTTTGGAGATCATACGCCCACTGTAGCTTCATCTTCCTATTCTCAGCTAAAAAAAGTGGAATCTGGTGTGATGTTCTACTACTGGAGGTCCATTTTGTCGGCACACAACATGTTGGATGGCAATGCTATAAACTAGTATGCTGGGACCATGCACTTGTGCTTATTAATTTTTTCAGTCTTCCACCTGATGTACACCATAGTGAATTGCGTCATCTATATGTTAGCCATCTAAGACCTGCAGGTTCAGTTTGTGATTCTGGTATGAATGAACATGTGTGTGTGCCCTATGATGGACAAGTGCACAGCTCAAGGTTAATTTTCACAGCCCTCATGAAACCCAGAATTGGATTAAGTTAGCTTCAGAATGTAAGTATGAATAATTCATGTCTTTATGTTAATATCACCCTTTTGTTCTGCTTTGCATTGTGATAATCTAAATGGTGGAAGTGGTGTCTCATGGCGTGTTCTTTCTGGGTTACACACAGTTCAAAGCATCGCTTAACAGCTGATGTGACAGTGTGCCCCTGAATTTCAGACATAATGATGGCAGCATTTCTTGCATTTGCTGCTTTTGTGACTGACATACACCCCCTTGATTTGAAAGAAACGTTTAACAAAATGGATGTGTTATGCCCTTAGCCAATCTATTGTAAAGGACAGCCCGTAAAGGAGACCTAACACTAACAATCTCAGTCCCACTTAAGACAAATTATGGTGGAGGGGCAGAATGAAAAATCTTCTGTCAACATGGCACAAGGCAATAACCAGCCCAAGTGGGTTGCCAGTCTATTACCCAGTCATGGACACCCCCACAAGGCCAGTTAACCTAAGAATCAAATATTTGGAAGATTCCAGAGTCTCTGGAGAAAACTCATGGAGATACAGAAAGAAAGTGCAAACTCCACACAGAATGGAGCTCAAAGTCAGGGTTCTGGATTTTGAAGCAGCAGTACCAACCACCATGTCACCATGCTGAGCCCATGCTGAGCCCAGGAGAAGTGAACTGAACTGAATGGAATTCAACTTTCAGACTAAAAGGGATGAATCAAACTCTGTAGAATCTGAGGTGGGTAAAGCAAATGTGGAGGAATTATTAAGAGCGCACACTGCTTAGAGCAAGTTGGAAATGATGGGAATCCAAAGGAAATCTGGCAAACAGAATGAGATTTCTGCCTGACCTGCTCAAAGGAACTATTACAAGTCTTTAGTAAAGTACAGCAATGTCTCCAGGGGCTTGAGCAATAAATTATTTGGCATCAGAAGGAAATTGGTCTTGAAGGTTGTTTTAGACACTCCAATACTGAGGAAGTCTCGAGGCACTTGGAATTGTGGAAGGAAAGTATTAATGAAGAATGGAAAGGCATAAATATTTAATTTTCAGTAAATTCCCCAGTTTAAACTTCTGGAGGTGCCAGCTAATTTATCATGTTTATACATTTGTGCCTGGTTTCAACACAGGCCGTCATTTACTTCCCAAGCAGGTATTCAGCAGTCGTGGATTATTTCACTGAGCGCACAATGAGACAACAAGCAAAACAGCAAAGAAGCTCTTGCAGCACAGAGGATGTAAATAGAAGCGGCTGCTTGACTGCTCTATTCAGCATTCACATTCAAAAGAACAATTTTGCCTTTTTTCACTTTCTACATCCTGTTAGCACTGGGAAAAGGAAAGGGCATATTTTTAAAATTGTATTTATGTCTTTTGTTTGACAAGAAATCAATGAATGCAGTTAATTTGGTCTCCATTGCAAAGCTAATTACATGTGTTGTACCAATTGCTCAACAAAGGACGCTGCCACAGTTTTTAAAAAGAGATGTTTTAGAAATGTTTTACAAGTGAGACAATAACAAGTTTTCTTGAGGATTTGATAGGGCTTGACCGCCAAAGGATGTTTACTGCATATTTAAAATTGGGTTAACTCAGTTAACTTCACCTCAGACAACTACTTGATTCTAATAAGACTACAGTCTCTATAAATTTGAATATTGGGCTTCCAACTACTTTAGATTCAGCAACATACTATAATGGCGTGACAGGGCAGAGCAGCTAATGCTGGTGACAGAACAGGGACAGGGCCTTTCAAAAGAGTCCTCAACTACCAAGGGCTGTTAAAGTTGCTGGGCCATAGCTGGGGCTCTCAGAGGGCAGACATCTGTAAAATAGCAGCATTGGCATCGCTCAGTGGAAGGACACTTGGCTGGGAGACTGGGCTGTACAGTCCTGGACGTCTTCATGTGTTCTTCAAAGACAGGACGCTAAGGAGATTACATAGAGTCGTAGCCCTTTAAAACCCATGTTGGTCTAGGCCTGCAGGGACTTCAGAAACCTACGATAGGCAACTCTAGCCTGATGTTGCAGGTCTAAATGTTGGCAGGCCTTAACATGGATGTAGTAAGAGGTCAAGACCACAAGTGATTCTCAAGCTTCTCATGCCACACATGGGGAGCATGGAATTGGGAAGATCAGTCTGGACATGAGCTTACCAGGAGAAAGGAAGACAGGCTAGGGTTCTGGTTATAGAGGGACACGTGACTCGTGAGAGAGGAGCACTGGCTTTGTACTGCAGATCTGTTAAGGTATACGGTAAAGGCAAAGGGGAAACAGTTTTGATTTGTAATTTGTGTTCTCATTCTATAGTCAAACTTCCCTTGTATTATCTTGTATAAATGAATCATTATTGTGCATTTTGCCTTCATTATCAAAATCTGGCATCGATCCACAACAGGAGTAATTTATGTGTTTCCAGTGTTACTGTAAATGGCTTTAAAATTATTGTTATGAACTGAATTATACACACATATACACCTGATAAAGGCAACACTGCCAGAATGTGCCAACGTTGTATTCTTCTTGAGCTTTGGAAATACCTTAAATTCTTTTTTTCCTTTTAAATACCGGTGTGTGTATGTGTGTATATGCAGTTTTGTTTATTTATATGCTACAAATAAAAAGTCCCCTGAAGAACCCGAAATGGTAAATAAGGAAGTTGTAAACTGATAGAGGTTAAAAAAAAAGGTTTAGGTTACCACAATCTGAAAAAATAATGTAATTCTCAGAGTTATACAAAAATACCTTTTTAGAGAACAATTAAACAGCTTAAACCTGCAGCAGTGGAAGTTAACCAAGGCTTCAAAGTCAATGCAAACAATTGCTGTAGGTGTCCTAACTTGTGCTGATTACTTACAAACCCCCTGGCTGTACAAAGGTAGTGTTGAAACGAAGAGTCTTGATACACCCACTGAAATATTTTTTGCACAATATTGTAATTTATATTACAGTCAGAGTGGTGTTAAAAAGGGAATTCACAAACGAGGACAGGCAGACTGTTTCTAACTCTTAAAAGTGCAGGTCTTCAGAGAAACTGCAAACAAAACCAAGGTGTCAGTACAGTTTCCTACACCATTAAAAGTACTTGGAAACTGGAGGAAGCCCTGACAGAAACAGGCCTGACAGACCCAAAGCCACAACAGAAGACACGTTTCTGAGAGTCAACAGCTTAGCGTGACAAACACCTCACCTCATTTCATCTTGAAATAAGTAAGTGTTACTTTCAACTGTGAAGAGAAGACTTCAACCTGCAGGGTTGTGTGGCAGTAAGACAGACATCACTAAAATTGCTGAATTGCTAAAATTACAAATTTAGAAAAATAGGCTTGCCTGGGCCAGGAACCACTGCCAGTCTTAACGTACTCTGAAATTTAAGCATAGAACAGATAAATAATTCGATATATGGATACTGCACATCTCTGCAATTTCTCTAAAGGAAGGACCTGTACTTTTAAGGGTTAGAATGATCTTTCTGCCCTCCTTTGTTATTCAATTTTGATTACCATTATAGTTGCAATATATAGTATAATATTGTCCAAGTAATACTTCAGAGGGTGAAGCAACACCACTGCTTTTATACAGACAAAGGGTTTGACAGTAATCAACACCAGTTGAGACGCCTGTAGGAATTGTTTGCATTGACTTCCAAAGCGGAAATTAACGTCCATTGCTGTAAAAAATCTGTAAACTGCCTACATTTCAATAAAAACTGGAAACATAAGGTGCTCTAATAATTTTGGCAAGTAGTGTGTGTATGTATTTATATACATATTTACATACATATATAAATATATATATAAATAGTATTGGTCACTAGGGTGTGTCACTGAGCCCTAAATCATAGACACAATTACAGTTCCGGATGCAAACAAGTGAGATTTATTTATACCGTACCTTTTATCAGGCCCTTCACACTCCATAGTCTCACTATTATTCTTTTCCTGTGCATCTTTCAGGCGAATGTTATCCACCTCCTCCTAATTTGGACTCCCCAAGTGAATGGAGGTGGCACCTTTTATGCTACACCCAGTACTTGCAGTGTTAGGACATTACAAGGAGGAGTTATTCCTGGGTCAGATGGGAGCCCCAAAATGTTGGGCAGCCCTTACTTGCAGCTGCCCCTGGCAGCACCCATGGAACCCAGCAGGGCTGACACATGAGACTGCAACTCCCAGAACCTAAGGTGTTGCATGCACTCTTGAAATGTTGTCTCCCTGTCCACCCATTATCCTAACCTCCCTTTTAGATAAGGGGATGGGATTCATACTGCATATTACTATATGTATGTGTGTGTGTGTATATATATATATATATATATATATATATATATATATATATATATATATATATATATATATATATATATATATAAAATATAAAATGTTTACATATGTATAAATTTCCCCTTGAGATTAATAAAGTAAACCCACCTTGTTATAAATTAACTTCCATTATCATTTGAAAGAATACTAAAATGAGTAAACATTACGCTTTAGCTATGCTAATCACAAGGACATACAGTCGATGCATTCCTTGTTGCTGATCGTGTGAAATTTCTTTAACTCTCTGGTGTTCCTCTTTGCTCCCGTGATTTAGCGACTGTGTTTGGATTCCCAGAGATGAACTGCCCATGACTGGTTCCAGCCTTACTCCTGGTACTTCTGAGATAAACATGTCTCTGGGGCGACACGGTGGCACAGTAGTAGTGCTGCTGAATCGCGGTAAGGAGACCAGGGTTTGCTTCCTGGGTCCTCCCTGCGTGGAGTTTGCATGTTCTCCCCATGTCTGCGTAGGTTTCCTCCGGGAGCTCCGGTTTCCTCCCACACTCCAAAGACATGCAGGTTAGGTGCATTGGTGATTCTAAATTGTCCCTAGTGTGTGCTTGGTGTGTGTGTGTGTGTCCTGCGGTGGGCTGGTGCCCTGCCCGGGGTTTGTTTCCTGCCTTGTGCCCCGTGTTGGCTGGGTTTGGCTCCAGCAGGCCCCTGTGACCCTGTAGTTAGGATATAGCGGGTTGGATAATGGATGGATGGACATGTCTCTGGCTTATACAGCCTGCTTCCTCTGCCCTGTGTTTTCTAGCAGTCATTCACATCTTATTTGCACTAAAGTAGCATGCCATTACTAAATACAACTAAACATCTGCCTTCCAGCTTCCAACTCCTGCAAAAATGTAAAAGCAGCTGGCCTTTGCATGCTGCCTTTTATTTGCCTAATGACAATATCAGAGTAAAATCTGAATTGTGTGGTTTGATGTCTGAGGTTAGACTAAACTAATTTAAAATGTGGTGAGGACTTGCTATTTCTGTTCTGATCTGTGAATATGCAGACCTGGGTGAAGAAGCCCACACCTTTTCACATGCACAGCCTAGCTGTACTTTTTATCGATGCTTCGATTCAACTGCCTGAGTGCCTTTGGTTCCCATCTTCAGAGCTGCCTACTGACCCTCTGTCCTTCACATACCCAGCGTGCTGAACAAGACAGCCGTTAATGAACTCCCTGATGCCTTCTCCTTGTTCGCTTTACTACTGTATATTTCAGGGGTGGTCGGCCAGCTCCCCAGAGCTTGAAACAGCAGAGGGCCTATGGGAAGCCTAGCAGGTGACTTGACTGACATTACGATGATTCCAGTTTACACAATTTTGGGTTTTAGGTTGGTTATGTCTTTTTATTTTTTTTTCTAACATAATTTAATATGTTCCCACGAAACTCTTGATTACATTACTTGGTTTTGTAGGCAATAAAGCTGAAAAGGTATGTAAAAATCTTAGCCACCTGTGTGAAGTGAATGGAATGAAAGTTATGCATCCAACAGTTAGCAAACCTTTTAACTATTTTACATTTTAAAGAAGCTCTGCCTGAATGCTGGGACTTTTTAAAAATTCAGCAAAGATAAATCATTCATCAGCACCATGTACATATGTGAAAAAATGAAAATGTCTGTCACTTGTCGGTTTTAGCTTTGCGTACTTCAGGTATACGCGGGCACCTGCTCTGCGGAACAGCATGCATGCATAGAAGTGTAATTGTACCACATTGCTCACAACAAACTGTTCTATTAGCTCCAGATGGTGGGCTTAATTTCTAAAATGCTATCTTCTGGCTGGCTATCAAGAGCAATAAAATATTCATGAATGAAAATATGAAAGGGATTGCCTGTATTAAAATGATAAAATAATGCTAACTGAAGGCAACGAGGAAAAAAAGCTGCCTGAAATAAAACGAATCTGCTTTCCCTCCCACTTCTCTGGCCTGGAGACATTTGTGTAAGCGGGTTTATAATCAAGAAGCACATCTATAGAGAAGTCCAGGTACTCAGCAGCCTTGACAAGCCATCAGCGCTCTCAACTAATTGTCACGCACGTTCAGGGGGCCAAACGCAGATCCCTGAAGATCAACGTGGGGATTTGTTTGCGAAGTTTGCCTCTGATGACACATCTGTTTCTGAAATTCTGACATCTCATTGTGGCTGAGGATATTCTGAAAAATGTAACTTCAGGGGATATTGGTCACTTGGGGGGATGGCAAATCTCATCGTTGATTGTTCTAGCTCTGGCAGATACAACAGGCAGTTTCGGTTTTTCTTCGGTGCTTTTCCAAGTCGCCCTGTTTGTCACTGACTTTGTGAACTCTTCACATGGCTGACTGTTGTGTTCCTTTTGATAAACTGCAGACTTGCTACTAAAAACAGTCGCTCACATGAATAGTTTATGACTGCATTACCATATTTGACGGCCTTTGTTAGTTAGGACTTGGTAAATCGCTACATGAAAGGCTTGCATTTTTCTCTTTGGTCCAAGATGGTGCTCCCACTTTCCCTTTCTTTTTAAATGATCAATATTTCTGATGAAAGATTTACTTTTGTATAAAACATGCTGCTTCTTTTTACCTCTCAGTGCCCAATTAACTTTGTTTCAGTGAAGGATATTCTAACTAAATCTTATAGCACAATGTAAACCAAATGAATGTTAGACAATACAAAAATAGCCAGTGTAGGAATGCAAATTGCTTGTCAAACTTAGGCTATGTCCACACTTATATGCTTTCATTTAAAAACACAGACATTAGTCTTCGTTTTTGCCTTTTATTCACCTTATCTCAGAGGTTTTAACCACCAGCTCAGCACTGCAGTGTGGAGTGTTTTAACACTAGAATCCCTGAAGACTACAAAAAAACTTGTAATCCCGGTCCACCCTAAATTCCTTTGCACCTCCCCATCAGTGTCTTTTGTTTTTTAAATGCATCGATCATCACAAGCAGCAAGCAGCCTGCTGTCCCTTCCCCGCCTTGACGGAGCTCAGCTCGGTCAAAAAGCTTCTCCCAGCTCAAGCCAAGGCTCCTTATCTGCGTGTGAGATCTGGAGTTGTATAGGGTAAATAAAACAGTACAGTGATCCCTCGCTATATCGCGCTTCGACTTTCGCGGCTTCACTCCATCGTGGATTTTAAATGTAAGCATATCTAAATATATATCACAGATTTTTCGCTGGTTTGCGGATTTCTGCGGACAATGGGTCTTTTAATTTATGGTACATGCTTCCTCAGTTTGTTTGCCCAGTTGATTTCATACAAGGGACGCTATTGGCGGATGGCTTAGAAGCTACCCAATCAGAGCATGTATAATATTATACGATATGCTTCCCGCGCGGTGCTTGATTGTTTGCTTTTCTCTGTCTCTCTCACCCTCTCTGACATTCTCTGCGCCTGATGGAGGGGGTGTGAGCAGAGGTGCTGTTTGCTTAAAAGATACTGACGCTCCTCTAAAAAAATGCTGCTTTATCGCGGTGCTTCGGCATACTTAAAAGCCCAAAAGCACGTATTGATTTTTTGATTGTTTGTTTTTTTTTCTTGCTCTCGCTCTCTCTCTCTGACATTCTCTGCTCCTGACACGCATTCTTTGAAGAGGAAGATACAGTATGTTTGCATTCTTTTAATTGTGAGGAAGAACTGTCATCTCTGTCTTGTCATGAGCACAGTTTAAACTTTTGACTAAAGGGTGTTATTTCATGTCTAGAGGGCTCTAATAATGTTAACAGTGTGGGAGAGTTTATAAGGGCTTAAAATATATAAAAATAACCATACAAACATATGGTTTCTACTTCGCAGATTTTCATCTATCGCGGAGGGTTCTGGAACGCAACCCCCGCGATCGAGGAGGGATTACTATATATCGTTATTTGGAATACATGCATTTCATATGTGTACCATGTCCACAACAATCTGGGTAACACAGACACTAATTGCCCTCTGATTGGTTTATGGTTATTACATACCACTTCGGTGGTTGGATCCCAATCCTTACATTTTCTCTGCCACTTTGCTTTCACCATATTCATGCATTACTCTCAATACTAATTCCATCAGTCTGTTTTTTGTATTCGCCATTGCTGCTTTCTGTGCAAACACAAGGTACAAATGAATGCCTAGCATGGATGATGCACACTTGCTCTGTGAAGGCAAAGCGCTACATCATATGTGTTTTTGGTTGATTTTGTGTGTGCAGATGTACTTTTGCAAACGCAGTGAACACAGTAATGTGGACGGAGATCATTTTCTTTCAAAAGCTCTGAGATGTCAAGCAAAATGACACCTTTTATTGGCTAACCAAACCAATTACAATGTGCAAGCTGTCGAAGCAACTGAAGCCCCTTCTTCAGGCGGTTCGTAATACAGAAACTGGAGTTCCCCTGTGTTTATATAGACTAGACTAGGACAAATGACGACATTGGAAAACCTTTAAGTGAGACATCTCCAATGTAAAAAAAATTTGCAGGAGTGGAGAACAAGAAAAAACATTTGAAAAGCTCTGTTTTATTAGTGTGGACATAGCCTAGGAAAGTCATTTCTAGCTGATTTAGTTTAATTAACCTAAGAAACAATCACAAACACCACTTGATTTTTCTAGTATACTAAAGGACAAGAACAGCTAAAATAGGACTTTTGGCAGGTTTATTTTGAATTTGGTCTCTGTTTACAATATAACTTTTGCCTTTTTTTTTGATTCTCTGATTTCTTGACCCACATGTCCTTCTTAATTACAACACCTTAATTCATCTCCTGGTTTTTGTTGTGTATGACCTTTTATTTCTTTTTCTAACAATCATCACAACAGAAACCCTCCAATAAGGGCCCACAAATTTTTTTCAGATGTTTTTTTGCTTTGCGCCCTCCCCCACCATAACCTATCATCTATCGGGGAGGAGCGAAAGTTTAGATTTGTCAAAAATAGTAGTAAATAGTAGTAGTGTCAGTTTTTCGACCGATCTCAACATTTTAGGGTCCCCTGATACCAAAAACATCGCTATCTCGATGATGGGTGTGTGTGTGTGTCTGTGTGTCACAGTTTATTGAGGACAGTCTAGAGCAAAAACAGCTGGATGGAAAAATACCAAACTCAAAACTTAAGCCTGTTTTGAGATGACGATGTGTTGATTACTTTTTGAGCCAAATCGTGGAAGAGAAAGAGACACTCAAGAGGAACCCTCAAATGCTGTAATTCTGCAATTAATTAAGAATTCTTCCTGTCAATTGCTACCGTAATGACCTATTTTATGATCAGAAAGATCAGCATCAGAGTGGTAAATAAATACTGAAATGTTACAAAATAGTTCTGATAACTCAGTTCCTAGAACTCAAAGCCCACTGATGCTCACATCCAAATTTTTTTTTAAACTTTAAAGTGTTTTAACACTGCTAGTTCTGTATATTTCATTCTTTCCGATTCGATGATGTGTTAGTCATCATCTTCAGATGTCATTGTCTTATTTTTATCAAATAATGCAATCACAAGATTTGTGGGCTGAACAGAGACACATGAACCTGACTCTTCATCGAGCAAGCATTTTCTTTGTAATGTACATGTTGCATATACATTCCGCACAGTAGAGCCATTTCTGAACTTGTATCAGGTCCTCTTCGGTTCTTCTGCCTTATCACAGAGTTATGCAGTGGGACTGAATGTTTTTATAGCAGCATGCAAAACATTAGAGGCTCCTTTTCAGGATCAGGCTTTTTGTGGGGATTTGCATGTGTGCAACACCATAATACATGAATCAAGATTCACAATATTTACATAAAAATGCATTAAGCAAAGATTAGCAGTTTTGTATAACAATTTTCTAGTGATCACAAAAATGTGAAAAAAAATCTGTTTTACATTTGTGTGATTTAAATAATTATTTTATAATAAAAAAGACATATATCAAAAAGACATAATTATGAATTATACATTATACAAGGCCTATAATGGAATGAAGGAGACTGACTTTTAAAACTTGTACTGGCAATTCTGTCTACCAACTACAAATTATTGTTCAATTGCTATCAGATACAACAAGGCTCCTTTTTTCTGAATAACCATAAAATAACTAACATTATATTTGTCAACCCATCACAAATGGGATGCAAGAGTACTGAGCATTGAATTTTGCATGAAATTGCTTTTTTTGTTTGCCACAAGCAGGGCTGTGGAGTCAGAGTTTCATAATCCGACTCCAGAACTCCAGGAGTCTCAAGTCCTATTCAGCTGAAGAAGTAAAACTCCGACAGTAACATCCATCTGTTGTTTAGAGGATAACACAATAATAAAAAGCAACTACAAATATAATTTAGGTTAAATTGAATTCAAGATTGTTGACATCCACACAAAACTGTGCTGTAACAGTTGCACAGAGAGTGCTACCTGATTTAAGCAAGACAGGCAAATAAAGTTCTAGTGTGCCCTTGAGTGCCAGTGCAGCCCCATGGTGGGCATACGTAAGCTGTATGTACCTTACAGAGTTAATCCTGTTCCCGCTGATACTCTCACTTTTCCTGTCTGCTGCACTGTTTTCTAATGAGTTCTGCCCAATCCACCACATAAACAAATAGTAAGAGTAATTTAAAATCTAATATTGGATGATTTTCATTATAATAAAATAAACAAAACAGGGACATGCTGGCAGGTTAGATGTTACAAGGTATTTGAAAAAAAAAAACAGCAAGGTGATGGACGGCTTTGGACTGCTTGTTGGAAAAATGGCAAGAAGTGTGGCATTTTGGCACATGACTCAGTGGTTATTTAAATTGTATTTAGTGCCAACCATTACAAGCATAAGTTCCGCAATGAAGGAATGCGCATTATGAAAAGGTGCTATATATGCGCCCGACCCGACACAGACTGACACGGAGGCACGTGTAAAATCAACAAAGGATTTATTTTTTCTTCAGCTGAGGTTCACATCTTCCCCATGTCCCTCAGCCCTAACACAGTCCCAAGCACACCAAAATAAAGCAAAGTAAAGCACACCAATCTTCTTCCTTCACCACTCCTCCCAGGCAACCTCGTCCTCCTCCTCCCAACTCTGGCTCCTGAGTGGTGGCCGCTGGCTCCTTTTATTAGGCACCGGAAGTGCTCCAGGTGCTTGATGGCCGAGTTCCAGCTGCACTTCCGGGTGTGGCGAAAACACTGCCCACAAGGGCCCAGCGGTTCCCGCTGCAGCACCCCCTGGCGGCACCTGCGGAACCCAACAGGGCTGCACCAAACTCCAACTCCTATGAAGCCCTGCTGGAGTCCGAGGCACCTCTGCAACCCAGGGAGGCTTCCATCTAGCTTTCAGGGGGAGGTATTGGGTCTCCCATGCTTTCTGCCCCGGAACATATGCTGAAGGGGCATCCCGGCCGTCCGTCACAATATTTAACACAAAAACACATTTTCATTTATTGAAAGCACACATTTGGCCTCAGACGCCAAGTTCTACTTTAGTTTGCACACATTTGTCAAGCACTCCTCGCAATGTTCCTTATACAGTAACATCTAGACTTCGGAGTTTAGTTCAGACTTAAATGAGACAAAAACAAATAGGGCCTTTTGCACATCTGCCTGATCCCTTTTCTTAGTATGTTTTCAATATCTGAGTTGTGACTGAATTTTTAAAACAAACGACATAACATCTTTACTCGGGTTTAACTGCACATTATAGACAAATTGTCATTTCCCATTTCTCATCTACCTCTGCTGATATTCATCCACATATGAATAAAAAGGTCAGTGTCCATAACTTTTACTCTGAGTCCCGCTGCACACCTCAAACACACTTTTTTCATTAGCCGACACCATCATTCACTTGAATTTTAAGTAAGATGAATGTGTGTGCTGTGATTTACAATACTATAAATGAATAATTAACAACCAATTAGAATATTAATACCTCCTATAAAACTACAGTTAGAAACTTGGCATGCACTAAAGGTGGCGTCAAAGTCATATTTTTTTCAACTTTTTGGTCGGTTTTTTCAATGACTCCAGTGGGCACAAGACCTGGCAGAAACTGTCAAAAAAATGAAATTCTCCACTATGACATTGCGCACATTGATTTACGTAGGTCTATTACGGAGTTTTATTTACCAGATCTGTCACTATGTGACTTTTTTATCTTCCTTAAATTGAAGAATAGCCTAATTTACATCATGTAGTTAATCACTGTGTCTAATCATTATATTTAAAAGCAATAACCTTTTATAAGATGCACAGTGGTGAAGTGTAGAGGTCTGCATTCCCACACAAATCCTGTGGATTTGGGGCATGAGACTAACTTTATGAACTGTTAGCAGAAGTGAACAGTTAATCTTTATTCATGCAGTAAGAGTAACGGTGAAACTCTGAGAACATTTTTGGAAAAAGAATGAATAAGCATGCCATCACTCTAAAAAAATGAACTAACTGAATCACTCAAATCACTGAATCACTCAAAAAGATTGAACTAAGTGTGCCATCACTCTAACCCTAACCCTATCATACCTCAACTATATACTGTATGTACAGTATGAATAGATACAATTTTACTATTGAAATGTATCACCCTTGTTATATAATTAATACGGTTTCACTGTAAAAACACATACAGTTAGTCAGAAGAGAAGAGAAGATAGCTTGTGTTTGTCTGTGATGTGGTGGTGTGTCGTATTTTTTTTTACACTGAGTTTCCAAATTAATCATTCCAGGCATTATGGTGCATATACAGTACATAACAGCTTGTACGGCAGATGTACAATATGATTACTGGTTGGAATGCTGTTTTATTTTCCTTTCCTTTACAGAAGTATTGACTTACTTTCTGATGGACACATACGTCTTGCCTGGTGCATGCTCGAACAGCGAGAATTTTAAATGCTTGTCTTAGCGGCATGGTCACCAAAGCAGGCATATCTATGTATTTATTAAGGTGACCAGATTTTGGTTTTGAAAGAAGAGGATGGGGTTGGGCACAGGTTAGGTTGATTAATCAACATTTGACACATGCCTTTGTGTAAGTTGAATCTTTATTAATTTTTTAGATAAAAATTATCTTATATTCACCATCTTAATAAAACTTTTAAACAACAGCACGGTTGTTACTTCTTTTCTTAATGGTAAAACAGATAAAACACAAAATTTTAGTTTAACTTTTTTTATCAAACAACAAATGTCTTAATGTCTGAGATAGAAAATGTAGACAGCTACAGTATATACATTGCAACACAGAAGTCCTCACTGGCTGTGACAAATGATTAGTTCTACGTCGTAATAGAACATTTTGAAACATAATCAAAGAAGTCTCGCAAATGTGTCTTTCTTCCTTGTAGTCAAGCTCTGTCCTTTGCCAGCAATGAAAATGGGCTTTAAATCTCTCATGCCCACTCTACGTACATGTGTCTGTATGATATCAGAACTGCACCACTTATCATACAGATATCATTAAATACCGCCACATTTGGCTTCCTACTCATTTATTTTTTCAACTACTCTGTAAATGTACAGTTTGGTTTGAGCACCCATTGCACTTATAGGGCTAATGTTGAATAGCAAACCTGTCCAGTAAAAAGAGGACATATGGTCACTCCATTGCTTCCGCTCACCATTTGTCTACCTACAAGGAGTGAAGAGCTGCATTCAAACCTGTGTGATGTGTTCTGCTATTTAAAGACTCCACTTAGGCTATATGTCCATTTAAAGTGCCTTTGCATGGTACTTTTTATGTGAGCGCGAGAGATCAGGCGGGCCAGGGAGGAGGGATGAAAGAGTTGAGAATTCAGGGGGCTAACACAGTGCTTCCTGAAGGAGCCAGTGTTCTGCTAGTTGTCAGTGTCCTGGGGTTCGCCCCTTTCTTCCTGTGTCTGTTTGGGTTCTCCACTTGTCAAAGATGTGTGTGTCAGATTACTTGTATTCATAGCAGAGAACTGTAACACTATAATCAAGAATCATAAAGTCTATCTCTAACTCTACTCTATGTGCTACTACTACAACTACAAAAGCCAAAGCACTTCAGAAACAAAAAAAAAAAGAATTTAAAAGAAAAATGAGTAATATCAATCTCATCAATCAATAAATACATACTAGAACATTATAACAATCTAGACAAGAACATTCCATTCAGACCAACAAAGCTTGCCAATCCTATCAATTAATTCTTCTAAAATAACATCACGTTGCGTTTTGAAGGTCCCTAAAGTCCTGCTGTCTACCACACTACTTGGTAGCTTATTCCAAATGTCTGTGGTGTTCTGTGACATGTAGCAATATCAGAACTGCACCTCAACAATATAGAAAATCAGATACCAGATTTGCCTTCATCAAAACTGACCACTTATCATAAAGATATTAAATACCACATGTTGAAGAAGCCAGAACACATACAGTACACATAGCAATATCACAAACAAACAAAACAACAAGTGGATATCTGTACAAAGCACTAATGTCTGGACAGAAAGGACAATTGATAAACCACTAATTCAAATGTCAGTCAGTCATTTTCCAACCTGCTACATCCTAACTACAGGGTCACGGAGGTCTGCTGGAGCCAATCCCAGCCAACACAGGGCACAAGGCAGGAACAAATCCCGGGCAGGGTGCACACCCACACACCAAGCACACACTAGGGACAATTTTATGATTGCCAATACACCTAACCTGCATGTCTTTGGACTGTGGGGGAAACCGGAGCACCCGGAGGAAACCCACGCAGACACGGGGAGAACATGCAAACTCCATGCAGGGAGGACCCAGGGAAGCAAACCCAGGTCTCCTAACTGTGAGGTAACTTCAAATGTCTCAAACATTAAAAGAAGGAGTTAAAGTCCTCAGGTTTGCAGTGCACAGTTCAAAGTTCAAACCTTGCTGTTGTTCAAACGTAATAGTCAGTATCCACTTTCCAATGGCAGATAAATTCAGCTCCATTTGTGTGTCCTTTTCTCTATGTTCCAGAAATAGACTGGGTCCTTTGCCAAGGAAAATCTCACAAGGGCCGTGGCTTTGAAAAATATATATCATATCAAGAAGCGTTACCAAAATATATTAAACTGTTAAATTGACAATTAGTTATATATTAGTACAACATACTCAAAAACAGATTAGAAATGGTGTCATGTAGAAAAGAAGAAATATGTTAGACACTGAAAAAATAATCAAAATTCTGAGTAAAACCAGGTACCTGAAAGTAGTCTGAATATGGATTTCCCTGGTGGTATTGTGGATCCTCCAGCCATAAGATTAATCATAGCCACTAAAGGTAATACGTATACATCAAAGGGTTATATAATATTCAGACCTACGTTACTCACTGATTGATAAATGGCAATGAGGTAAGACATACAGTACATACTTTGTTATACAAATGGCATTGACTTTCAAGACACTGTACTTGTTTAATGCAAGACTCAAGGCTCTTATGACCACTGAGTCCTGTGGTGAACTCAAAAAGGTGCACAGAAATGCTAACTATCAACGGTATCAAGTCAGATGACTCATTTAAACCAATCGGTTTTGACGTTTTTAAAAAGCTTCCCTGTGTAGCAGAGCTTTGTCAAAGTCACCGCCCCTTAGACACGCCCCTAACTAGCTCCAGGCCAGGGTCTTTTAAGGCCATGACTGAGTGGTTGCATTACTTAAATTGCTTCAAAACTGGTTGCATGTCTGACAACCTTCTTGTGCTCCAATGTTCACTTCAGCAATGGACAGCGACAAACGAATGAAGACACAACCCCCTTGGTGCCACAGGCAGATGGATGCTTCAAAGTAATGGTAATATTAGCGCAGTCCAGGGCAACTTCTGGCTGTCCACCCATGTGACTCCTGGCTTGGATTAAGTTGGTCTCAGCATGTTATGTTACACTGTATATGCATTCTGTATTAATATTAATCAGTTATAATAATAAAGCAGATAATAACAAAAAGTATATAGACATAGGGCGTCATGTATGCAGGATGTTTTACACAAAAAAAAAAAAAGAATAAATATAATAGAAAAAATCCATACAGTAATATCCACTTTTTTCTTTATGTTTTATTATTTTCTTTGTTATGGTACTTTAAATAAATATAGAAAATCACATTTTTCAAAATGAACTATTATTCAATCCATCAAATAAAATGCAGTATAAAGCAGACTTTTTAATCAGATTTATTCTGTGGCAAGGAATGAGTGTAATAGCTTTTAGGCTGTATTTTATTTGAGAATTAAATCTTCATAAATGCATTTGGTAAAGATGAATGCTGTTGCTGTTCTGCTTACCTCTCCTGAAAGGCTGCTTGAAGGCTGTAAATAAAGTCCTACGTACGCGTCTTCTAACCTCTGGATTTTGTTCATTTTATTGGCCTGCAGGATATTGCCCTTAATAAATGTAATTCACAACAATATGCTAATATATCAGAGCTAATCATTTTGACCTTGAACTTGTGATTTATTTACTCGTATACACTCTATTCACTTTCTCAGGCTCATATGGTGTGACTGACACACTCAGTAACTTTCAGATTTTTTCTTTTTCTTTTTACCAACTTATGATCATTTTCACTTGCTAATGTCTTAAACCAGTACCTTAATTTGATTTAAAATCTCATGATTTCATGAAGGCGGATGAAGGTGAGGGCTGTGGACTTCTAGTTCTGCCCGCTTCACGCTTAGAAACATCCTCGGGCTGAGTAGATCAATCACAGACCGCCTTGTTAGCCCCTCTGAACGGCTTCATTCAATTTCTTCGGCCACTGACTGCTTTTAGTGCTGTTTTATACAGAGCAGCTTAGATCTGTTGACAAAACAAATATATTCATCTTAATTTAGCCTTAATTTGAAACTAGATGCATCACAGATGGCAATACAAAATGGATTTTCTTCTTCATTTTTCTCTCATTATTGTTTCAGTTTCCACATTGATCTTTTTCAGCCTGATTACCAACTGATAACTTCAAAGAATTATTTTAAAAAATGTTCATAGACCTTAGATTTTTAGCAGAGTTTCAACAATATCCTCTAAAAAAAGTAGGCAGTGTGATCAGCTATAAAGGACACCTTATCTTATAGATAGAAGCCAGCATTGTTTGGCTGTCTTCCCAGACACGTAAAAAAGCTGCCAACCACACCTGTGAGCTGAGATCTCCATACATCTCTTATGTCATAACCACACCTGGAGAAACAGGAGGAACCTGAATGAGATCCATCTTAGGATGAACCAATGCTATACGTGAAGATGCTCATTCAGTAACTCCGAACAGGCAGGGTGTTACTGTATGTCTGTGTCCCCCAGTAGAAGGTGGGAGATGTTAGTCATAGGTTTGCAGGATTATTCTCTCTCTGTGGAATCTGAGAGGGTGGCTTTGGTCCTTTGCTGATGCCTGTAGCACAGAAAAAATGAAACAAGAGAAATACTGGACAATCTGTGAAGATTAGACATGTTCTCCTTGTTTGGAGACTTTCATCATCACTTGAAGTTCTGCCACATTCCAGAGACATAAATTCAGGTTAACTGTTGATGTTATGTTGCCAAGGGAAAATGTTTTTATGAACCTTTCACTTGCTTGGCTGTCTCACCAAGGATGCTTGGGTAAGCATATGAACTACTATAACCACTGATAAAGAAGGTACATAATTACATTTACATTACATTTTATTTTGTTTGCTTAGTAGATGTCCCTGTGGGACATCCTGAGACTTCACAGGATCCCCTTAAGGTTGCTGGATATCATGGCCAGCCTGTACACTGGTGCTGTGAGTTCTGTGTAGAGTGGAGGTAGAACCTTAGTGTTTTTCCCAGTTGATTCTGAGGCTCATCAGGGATTTGTTCTTCCTCCTACTCTGTTCAGTGCTTGCATGGACTAGTGTTGGGCAAGGTCGTGAGGTCCAGTGGCTGTGGGGCATCAGTTGGTGAAGAGAGATTCACTGATTTTGACTTTGTTGACGATGCTGTGATCTTTGCAAAGTCAATGGAGGCTCTGATCAGGGCTCTCGAGGGACTGAGTAAAGAGTCTGAGTGTCTTGACTTGCAAGTGTTCTGAATAAAAACCAAGATCCAGGCCTTTAATGGCCTCTTAGGCACAGCCATCAGTAGTGTGTCTGTCTGTGGAGAGAGTGTTGACCTTGTTGAGGGGTTTACTTATCTTGGCAGTGACATTCATATCACTGGTGACTCTTCTTGTGAAGTCAGTAGGCGGATTGGGAATGCATGGGGGGGGTGATAAGGTCGGTGAAAAGGGGTGTGTGGTGCTCCCCATATCTATGCAAAAGGACGAAGGTCCAAGTCTTTAGATTCCTGGTACTTCCTGTCTTGCTATATGGTTGTGAGACATGGACACTATCCAGTGACCTGAGACGAAGACTGGACTCCTTCAGTACTGTGTCACTTCAGAGAATCCTTGGGTACTGCTGGCTTGACTTTGTGTTGAATGAATGATTGCACATGGAGTCCGAAATGAGGCACGTTAACTGCATTGTGAGCGAGCATCAGTTCCAGCACTAGGGTCGTGCCGCAATTCCGTGAGGGTGATCCAGCTCGCAGGATCCTCATTGTTGAGGACCCGAGTGGCTGTACCAGGCCAAGAGGACGTCCACATAACACCTGGCTGTGGCAGAAAGAGGGTCATTTTCGGAGGGTGGGACTGGACTGCGTGCCTGCTTGGGGGGTTGCCAACCAGGATCCTGAGCTGTTTCGTCATGTGGTGGGTGCGGCAACGTGCTGTACCAGTGCATGCTCCCCAATCTGACCTGACCTGTAGATGCTTTTATGCAAAATGACTTACAAAAGAGATCAACATAACAGAGTAACATCAGTCTGGGGACTGTTTGAGGACAAGTGTAACAGAACAAGGGTACAAAATTGATCATCACATGTGAACAGCTATGAACAAAATAAAAGCGAGATACAATTCTAAGGTTACAAAACCTAATCAGATAGACAGAAATTCACCATACAAGAGGAGCTTTAAACTCTTCTTAAACACATTGAGGAAATCAGAAGTTTGAATGGAGGTGGGTAGCTCATCCCACCAGCTAGGAGCTCCACATGAAGATTCTGGACTGAGATTTGATGCCACGCAGATGTGGCATTACCAGACACGATTTATCAGTGAGTCTGAGTGGTTGAGAAGGAGTAAAGCACCTCACAAGTGTTTCCATTTATATACTGTAGGTCAAAACTATTACATCGCTTTGTTATTAAATAATGTAATAATGTGATAAGATCTTCAGATATTGGTAAACAAGATGTAAAATTAGTGCAGTCCGGAGCTGCCCATCTTGCCAGCACTACCATGTTACATCAGTGGGATCCAAAAATCAACTGTGGCTTGAAATGCTTCCTGTTTGGACTTTGCATGTTCTCCTCCTGTTCACAGGCATTTCCTCTTTCAACTCCATGATTCAAAAATGTGGTGTTTGGTCGATAAAGAGCTGCAGATTGTCCTGCTTTGTTCGAGTGTGCCCCTTCAGCAGTGACTTCCCGTTCCCTGTAATCCTCACTGGGAGTTAAACAAGCACAGGGCGTGGATAAATGTGTAGATGGAATATTGCAATGCAATGTGACATTGCACACCAGATAGATACTTTAGTGTATCCCATGAAGTCATTGCCAACAGATAGTAACCATAGGCTATAAATATTGTGGGCATGTGGGCGTGTAATAAAATAGTCTCACAAGTAAATGTCTCTAATTAAAGAGACTCAGTCATTACCCTGGTTGATTACTTGCAATAACTGCAATCCATCATTGGCACGATCGATTGTAATGAATCATTTAAGAGCAAGAAATCTGACGCTGAGCCATGCAAAGCAGGGCACCTACTAAATCCTGGATGTAGGGCATGTCACCGATGACCTCAATAACTCTGGTTCACAGCCTTTCCTTAGTGAGGTAGCAATTACCATTCACCTATGACAAGCAGATGGCTCCTCAATCACCGTCACCAGTATCATTGACGAATGGTGTTTGGCCTGACTGGGCTCCTTGACGGCACTTAAGTTTGGCCTGTTCATGTCGTTAGCAGCTCAAAAACATTTTTCAGTTGAGTTTGAGAATTAATCACAGCAAGGGTGTTTGCGTTTTAGATTTTGAGGTGAACTTCAGCTGTAATTGTAGTGGGTATTGTAGCAATCTGTAACATGATCATTTTATTCAACCTGAACAGGCAGTTTTGATTATGAAATGGATGAGATTTTTCTTTTGTGAAAAAGCACAGGAGAATAAGAAATAAGGAATTTCTAAAATTATGTCAGATCAACATCACTTGTCTAAGATAAAGGAAAACATAGAATGAAAAAAAGAGATAATGGCACAACCAGAACAGTACACTGAAGGGTAAAGTTATCCATAAAATCCCAAAAAGTGAGACATCCATAGTGGCAGCAAGAGGAGTAATGGACATGCCGATGTGGGAATATTGCAGCTGTCTGTTGTACATTTTACCCTGAAAGTGCAATGGGCAAGGCGATCAAAACAGGATAGAACAGCAGAAAGAAACATTTAGTTTCATTCAAAACTTTAATAGGCAGGATATGCCAAGGATACTTGCCCCTCAGTCTACAGGCAAGGAAAGGTCATAGGTGAGGTTGTGAAGGCTACTAAACTTTTTAGCCAGCAGGTGTAAGCACAGTTCTTTAGTTAAGGAAGTTGGGTACTAGTTTCACAAATAAAGTGAGATCTGTGAGGACTTGCTGTTTCACACCAGTCTGCAAGGTCGGCATCACACTACATGACTTCAAGGTGGTGAGCAAGTCGCAATTGACAACTGCAGTAGCTGAATCTGGTTGATCTAACGTTGCTAGATTACACACCTAGCAATCACAGTGGATGATGGGTAACATGACAGCCTCATCACTTCTCAGCACAGTTTCATGTTTCCTATTCGGCAACATATGCATTACAACATCTGGAGAATCTTTTTCTTTCTCTGCTCTTTTGTGGTATCATTAGGCATTTGTGCAGGCTGAAAAGTTCCATAAGTCTTTCCTTCGTGTCTAGTGGCTGCCATTGCTCTTCTCTGTTCCTCTTTTATATCTTCTTAAGTCTTTTATATGACTTCAAGCAAAAGGACAGTACACTAAAAATGACAGGAGAGAAAATTACACTTCTGTTCATGTATAAATTAACTTTCCATTTCTAACTATTCTTAAAATAGCCGAGTACAGTGAGTGTTGGTAGCATTTATACAACCCGACAATAAGAAGTTCGGCTTGTTTATGCTTACTTGTTAGAAAGCTGTTTCTTTCTTTTAAATATCCAGTTGATTCTTAAATGAAAATAACCAGACATTATTTTTAAGTGCAGTCAGAAAATGGCAAAAAGAGCAAAACACATTAAATCTTTGCTTTTAAAAAGTGTCACATTGATGATGTCATCATGCCCATTTCTGGGGCCGTCGGAGCAGGACAAAGGAGCACAAAGTGGTGGTGACCAATGGAAAAGCCCATTGGTGCGGTGGAGTTCTTTAAAACAAACCTATAACAAAATGCACAACACTTAAACCAAAAGTAAATGATCAAATAATGTAAAAAAATGACTAGTAACATTTCCAAGTATAAGGAAAAATCTAAATAAATTTTAATAAGGATCATAATAACAGTCAAATCATCCCAACGTCAGTGCTCAGACCATTAAACAGTCCAATAAATACGACATCCATAGCACGCTTAATCTGTTGACAGCACAGCTTTGTCAGAGCAAGTTCCTGGTTTGCTTTGTTTGGCTGACACTTTCTTACACAACGGTGACTGAGCAGAAGATGTTACCCCTTTCTGACTTTTAGGCCTGCTGTTGGTCAATTACCTTGTACAGAATTGTTGTAATGTGAGATTTTGCATATAACTTGATAAATGTTTTGTATGTCTTTATTTGTAATTTAGGCAAAGCAATGTAATTTAGTGTTACTTTGGTGAGATGCATTTGTGTTTGCCCCACCCCGTTTACGACTAATTTTACGACAGGATTTGGGGGATGTGTCTTAAACCAGTTTGATGAGTATTTCTCTGCTAAAGTCTGGTTAGCTTAACATATGGTCTTTTGGGTGGTAGGTGTTAAAATGTTCTATTTCCCCCATTGGTCTGAGGTATGGCTGTTTGGAATTGGCTTGTCTCAGAGGCCTTTAAGTACCATGATGTCCTATTGGCTGTTGGGGTTGGACAGAAAACCTATAAATTTGCTTGCTCAACCACATTCTCTCTCTCTCTCTAACCAAAATATGATGAAGAAGCATCTCTCTTACTAACCTGTGATGATGTAGAAGTATCTGTCTCTTACTAACATCTGAAAGAAGCATCTCCTTCTAACAACTGATGAAGACCATCACATCATGAACTGATGAAGACAACACAATGAAGAGCACAGCTCAGCAGACATATTAAACAAACATGTAACTGAAAGCTAAGCACGAATGATGCCTTAACTAGAGACATTTTAAGTAACTAACAAGTCTGTGTGCCTCCTGAAACTACATATCACCATATCACCAGGTTGTATGGTTGCCAATATTCAAATGTACTGTACTTTGCATTTTGTTTATATTAATGAATATCATCAGTAATACATTATTTTATGTGTAACTTAACTCCTGCTTGTCTTTTTACTACATCTAATTGCCTGAGGTTATAGATCTAGAAGGGAAGGTGGGGATAAGTTATATACAGTGGTAAGTCTGTGAGATTAGGCCTTCTAAGGCTACATATTAATAATACAATAGGGGAAAGTAGAGCAATTTATATATTACTCTACCAAGATAAAACAAGAATGTTTTCCAACAAATTGCCAATCAGTCTAATGGATCCATTGTCAGAATGTAAGTGGGACACCAGAGTGTCCACAAAATCCGGAAAACCCAACGCAGGGCCAGGAAGAGTAAGTAGACTGCACACAGATGATGACCAGCCTGACAATGAAACTCAATCTGTTTACCATCATGCCGTTCATCTGGGGATTATTATAATGTGTTATTAGCCAAGTTTGAATACACACTTAAAATGGAATTCGAATTATTCAAAAGAGAGCATAAATGATAATACATAAATAGCTTCCTACTCACTCATCAGCAAGCTATCACACACAGTATTAATAAGCACTCATATTCAGAGTGATTCTACAGTATATTTTTAGAATGTCCTCTCTATTTGTTCATTTTATAAAGCCTGATTTTTTTTTTTTTGTTCATGTCTGACTTGTTAAATCCGTTACAGGTTTGTGGTTGTTTATCTGGCATTGTGTGAAGTGCAATTTAGAAATAAACAATAGTAGCAGTTGTTGCTGTTACACCATTACTTAAGAGAAAACTGTGAATTATTTTTTGTCAGAAGGGGGAAATGACAGACAAAAGCACAAGTTGGATTTGCCCATTGTTGGCAGCCAACTGAATTGTGTTTGCCTTTTTACATTAATAATGTATGTAGCAATGAAGAAGCAGGAGTGCATTGAAATCTGATTGTATGCACCAATCTCAAATCTCATCCCTCTTATTTCTTCTGTAATAACCCATGGAGTGAAATTTAATGTTATGAATAATACATCACATGTATAGTTTCTTCATTCATGTTTATAGACTCAGTGCCCTGCCGTAATAAAAAAGCCAACGCTAAAAGGATACATCAGTGGTGGTCACTGTTCAATTACTTGTGCCTTGATCTTCTTCAGTGATATTCAGATAGGATTTGCTTCACTTGCTTTAATGGCTTCTCCCATCATAACATTTTCCATGCTTTAGGTTTCAAGTGGCATGAAAGTGTAAGAAATACGAACGAACAAAATAATGCCATTAAAATTCCCATTTCCCTATTAGACTACAGGCAATAATTTCCAGGGCTGGGAAGGCACATCCTGACTCACTGAGATTTCTCACTTCATGATTTCTGTTGTTTCAGAGGAGAGAAAACACATTCAAAATGAACCAAAAACGGTCGCCTTTCTCCTAAAATACAAGCACCGGATTTTCATTGCTGTGCTGTTTTAGTGGACATCATGAAGAATATCTTTTTTTGTTTAAGATACATCATCTTCAAAACTAACCAGGCCCTTTGTCAACTAGGAGACAGGAGGACAATTAATAGCAGAAGAAGAACATTGCTGTCCTCCAACACCAGGACAATAAAGTTAACATCCCAGCAGCTACTGCATATTCAACTAGTGTGAACCTGAGATAAAACATATGGATATAAGGCCAAAAGTCACTTTTTATTTCTAGTTATATGTCTGTTTTTACATTTTAATATAGTATCACTTTTGATGTTCTTACTGCTCAATTCAAGAGACTAAAAACTAAGACCAGTTAATGTTTAGCAACTTTGTAAATATTGCTTTGGCTATGCCATTTTGTTTCTTGTTTTAGAATAGTCGTCACCATTTTATCGTGATCTTTGCATGACCTCAGCCACGTTGGTTACAGATGCTGTGCTTGACAAAATGATGAAGATCAGTGTTAGTCACAGGCAAATCTCCCAAGTTAGCCTGTAGACTCTGCAGCGTTACTTTCGATAGTGACTTTGGGTTTGTGTTTTAACTTTGACATTTGGTTCTGACGGCCTCTTTTGGTTTTACTGACTCTTATTCATGCCTCAATAAAAAATATGTCCGCCCCTGTTTGTTCCTCAAATTTCCTGGTCCTATTTGATGTCTCCAGAATTCTTCAGATGACCTGTCTTTCACCTCATGACAGTAACTGTAGTGAGTCTGAAGTTTAAGACATGATGCTTTCATATTTGCATGTATTATTAATGTGAATTTCCCCTTGGGATTAATAAAGTATCTATCTATCTATCTATCTATCTATCTATCTATCTATCTATCTATCTATCTATCTATCTATCTATCTATCTATCTATTTTATACATTTTGGCATTGTTAATGTTGCAAATGTAGTTTTGTACCTCTAGGATTTCATTTCTGTTATTATTTTGTGAACCAATTTTCCTCAGAATGCTGTTGAGATGTTTAATTGTTATTTTGGAGACATCTTTTTTAAATGGTTGCTGTCATGATGTTTGTGGTTGCCATGCCAGTTGCTGGTCATATCACATGATGTATGAGGTCATCATGCTCAGATGCTCTTGTGGTGGTGATTGAAGTGGCGCCCTATTGTGTAAAGTCTTTGGAAAGCACTATATAAATGCAATGTCTTCTTGGTGGCACACTATCAGCAGCATCCATTTTCAGGGGATTTTCTAAAAGCCTCATGTGAGGGCTTATTGTAAAAGTCAACACAGGGAACGAGGAATGTTTGTATATTTCTTTCGACTTTGATTTTTGGAATTTATGTTAGACTGAAGTGATTTGTTTTTCTTTTGAGTCTGTGGGTGTCTGATCTCTGTTGTATACTGGTTTTCATGTTATGCTTCTTCCTCTTGTCCTGGTGTTTATTTGCCTTTTTGCTTTTCATTTTTTCTTCATGGCAGTAAATGAACAACCATTCTGTTCATAACACTTTGTTTCGGCATTCTAGCTGAAATTCTAGCCCGACTCTTCAGTTGTTGACACTGAGCAGTTATTGCAGTTTCATCCTTGTAAGTCCTCTGTCAGTAGTCAGTTTTATATTTTGATCTTTGTAGCCTGTTGGGATTTTCAGTTACATTTCTTTAAGAATTTTCTTTCATTGCTCAACATTTTTTTCATCTGCACTACAATTATTTTCCTCAGATGACCTGGTCACGTACACTCATGGGTTCTTTCTGTTTTTATTCTGCTGTGCTCAGTTTCCGTGCTGTCATTCTGATTGAATTCCTTTAGGCTTTCAGCATTCAAATAACAGAGTGCTCATTAGTCTTCATTCCGGTTTAGGTCAAGTCAGATATTGAAGGGAAGAGCAAAGGCTACACCCAGCACTACATATCCAGATCTGAGAAGGGTGTGCTCAAGCAATGCAACAGCAGGCAGCAAACATCCCAGTCTGAAGGGGGCACAGAACATAAAAAGGTGTTATTATAAAATCTGAGAACATACATTACAAATGAAAAGAAAAATGCAAACGTCTACCCCACTTTATGTCTACTTTTTCATTTCAAAATCTAAAGATCTACCGAATATGGGATAATTGACATTTCGACTACAACTTGATCAATTATATGCACACACACCAACAGTACATCTATGGAAGATAATGAGCAGTGTAGAGCCACCTCTGAAATACAGCCAAATAAGACTAAATCTTATACAAAGTAAATAAGTAATCAAAGTAATTCAGGATTTAGGGGTGAAAGGTAAAAAAAAAACCCTCTAGCTACCATCAGTCTGCCTGTTCAGGGCTGTGGTGGTTGTCTGCCTGCTTACCTACACAGTATCACTTAAAGGCCTCTTCCTGCTCACACCTCCCCTCCTCTCATTACCCTGGCCTTCCTTACTCCCACCGCTCAAGCCCTTGCCTCTCCTCTCCCACCTCCAGGTTCACTTGAAATATGACTAAGAGTAGTCAGGAACCATTTGCAGGGTAAATTCCCCCTCTACTTCTGGGACCAGGATCATCGAGCTATAACTACCGGTCATCCCAGGTGTCTCTGCAATCCTGAATCCAGGCACTTGCGTAAAGAACCAGGTCAGGTCAGGCCAGCCACAGGTTACCCGTCCTTCTGAATAAGTAGCAGGTAGCCAAACATTCCACAAAAAAACATCAATTCTGTTACCTGCTGGACTGAGAAACTTCAGCCATATTGAGACAGGCATGCAGCCTGTTCTGAAGAAAGCTGACCAAATATGATGCCTTAACTAGAGACAAGTCTGTGTGCTGCTTCCATTTTGCAGGAGTAAATAACTCCAAGGCTTCTACTGACAGCACCAGTGATGCAGCAGAATGCTTGCACATTACACCATATCCTCCATTTTTTTGTAGGTTCATTTATAGCACTGTCCAGTAGGGGTCACTGTTAAACGCTACCTCGTTCACAAGCATCCTGTCCCTCATTAGGAAGCATTGGGCCTTTGCAGATTGATATCACAAGACATGACAACTTATATATCATTTATAAGTGCTAAAGTTGGCGTTTCTCCTCTTTTCTCAATTTAAGTCATGTGGATAAAAGCAAACTGACTATACTTAATGACCATAATGTGCTTTGCTGGCAATGCTCTTCTTAAGAACTGTGTCATAAAAATGTACTTCTTTAGTTGCAAGGTAAACTTACAAACTCACCCTGGTTTCAAACTGCTCATACGGCAAGCTCCCGTCTGTAACTGCAAATGTTTACAATACTCCAAGAAATTCACAAATGTTCAAAATGCTCCAAAATATCAAAGAGGGAATAGAGCTATTAGTGTTTGTTGTGATGTGGGATTTTACACATATCTTGATAAATGTTTTGTATGTCTTTATTTATAATTTAGGCAAACCAATGTAATTTAGTGTTACTTTGGTGAGAGGCATTCGTGTTTGACCAAATCCCCTCTTTTACGACTGTCTCTTTGTAATTTTATGACAGGATTTGGGGGGATGTGTCTTAAACCAGTTTGATGAGTATTTCTTTGCTAAAGTCTTTGTCTCATCCCCCACACAAAGCCAGGTTAGCTTAACATATGGTCTTGGGGGGTTGCAGGTGTTAAATGTACTATTTCTCCCATTGGTCTGAGATATGGCTGTCTGGATTGGCTGGAGGTGTTGGACTGAAAACCTATAAATTTGCTTGCTCAACCACATTCTCTCTCTCTAACCAACATATGATGAAGAAGCATCTTTCTTGCTAACCTGTGATGATGAAGACAACACAATGAAGAGCACAGCTCAGCAGCCATATTGAACAGACATGTGGCTGAAAGTTGAGCACCAACGATGCCTTAACTAGAGACATTTGAAGTAACTAACAAGTCTGTGTGCCTCCTGAATTACACATCACCATTGTATCAGGTTGTATGGTTGCCAATATTCAATTGTACTTTATTGTTTTATCTTGGTAGAGTAATATATAAATTGCTCTACTTTCCCCTATTGTATTATTAATATGTAGCATTAGAAGGCCTAATCTCACAGACTTACCACTGTATATAACTTATCCCCACCTTTCTTTCTATATCTATAACCTCAGGCAATTAGATGTAGTAAAAAGACAAGCAGGAGTTAAGTTACACACAAAAATAATGTATTACTGATAATATTCATAAATAATAACAAAATGCAAAGTACATTTGAATATTGACAACCATACAACCTGATAAAATAGTGATGTGTAAATTCAGGTGGCACACAGACTTGTAGTTACTTCAAATGTCTCTAGTTAAGGCATCGTTGGTGCTCAGCTTTCAGCCACATGTCTGTTCAATATGGCTGCTGAGCTGTGCTCTTCATTGTGTTGTATTCATCATCACAGGTTAGCAAGAGAGATGCTTCTTCATCATATGTTGGTTAGAGAGAGAGGATGTGGTTGAGCAAGCAAATTTATAGGTTTTCTGTCCAACTCCCTACAGCGAATAGGATATCATGGTACTTGAAGGCCTCTGAGACAAACTAATTCCAAACAGCCATACCTCAGACCAATGGGTGAAATAGAACATCTTATCTCCTGCTCCCCCAAGACCATATATTACGCTAACCTGGCTTTGTGTGGGGGATGGGAGAAAAGATTTTAGCAAAGAAATACTCATCAAACTGGTTTAAGACACATCCCCCAAATCCTGTCGTAAAATTACAAAGAAAAGTCGTAAATTGGGACGGGTGGCAAACAAGAATGCCTCTCACCAAGGTGACACTAAATTACATTGGTTTGCCTAAATTATAAATAAAGACATGCAAAATGTTTATCAAGTTATATGCAATGTCTCACATCACAACAGTGTTCTATTCTATTTACAGCTTTCTTTCAAATCCATCATTTCACCATGTCTGAGAACATTTCTAAACAGGAATTATTATGAAATTAGTTTGGTTTTTTTTGGAACAAAAAATACAAAAAGTGACATGAGAACAGCTAAAATGTATAATCATCCAAAATTATTATTGTAAATTTTAATAATAATTTTTATCAAACTGTAATTAAAGAACTACAGTAAGTGATGAAACTTACTTTTTTATTCATTGTTCTATTAGAAGACTATTAGGAGCCAAGGCCTATCATCGCAGCACTCGATGCAAGACAGGCACTGATGTTCAGTAGGACACTTGTCCATCCCAAGGGTACACTCATACTAGAGTAGTTTTCAAAATGCCATTAATGGAACATATGTCTGTGCCTCAAGATCTGTTGCATTGCATAGGACACTTCTCTTGCATATCATTTCTTCTTCCTGTTTTTGCAATCTGGGAAAAAGAAAGTACAGCATCAGAGCCAGATCTGAAGGGTTATGTTAGATCTTTTTGCTACAGGTTTTCAGACTCTTCAACACAATGCAGCACCTTACCCAAACATCTTAGATCATTATCTTGTGCTCCAGTTTATGCACAAGTCACTTTATCTATCAAAATCAGTCACTGTACTGACCTGTTTACCTTGCATTTAAATGGGTCTCTGTTTTACTTGTGGCAGTTAATTGTACTGGCATATTGCCGATTTAAATAGTCCGTTGCTTAGTTTTGTTGGTTTGTAAACACTGACTTGTCTTACTTGCACTATGTGTACACTGTAATCTGTGAGCCAGAGACGATTGAAGCCCATGTGAAGTCCTAGGAAGGGTGGGCGGACATTGCCCTCATTGTCCACAGTGGACTTCAATGAACTGTTGGGTCCTCCCTCATTGTGCAGAGCACAAGCCTCTTCAGTAGGAGTAAAGACACCCCATTGTGTATATACCATGGGCTTTAAAAGAGAATGTGTCCCTTAATGTAAGGAGTGTGCACATATTTACTTTAATAAACGGCGTGTAATGGGTAACAGTGCCAACTCAATATCATTTGAGTTTGTCAACTGGAGGTATGGTAGCTTTCTTTAGATGATGGAAACCCAGTGGGCTGCCTATGTCATCTAATAGATTGACTGGCTCTGCCCAGAGCTTCATCATTTCATTTCTCTTGTACTGTATAAAGGGCATGAGCTCATTGTGGAGGCTATCATGCTGCATCGCTACATAAAGCACATCTGGAGGGCCAGCAAATGACATAATGCCATCTGAAGCAAGGAAATAAAGCACAAAATAGGCATTACACCCAATACAAATAAAAAATATGAAACTGAATGTGAAACAAAACACGGTTGTCCGGCATGTCAAAAGGCACCCATTAACTAAGCACATGTTAGGTGAACTTAAGAGACTTTCAAAAGACATTGTGACTGAAACCTTAAACAGATGAAAAAAATGTATATATAGTGGCAATTAGGGGGCACTCCCACTCCCCATACACCTGACACAACAGACACCGGCATGAGTCCAGCAACACACAAGGCTTTTTCAGTGAAAAATTCTTCCCAAATCATTCCCCACTACAGCACAGTACAACAAAGCACCAAGCACTATAATAAAGCAGCACTTTGTCTTTTCTTTCTATCTCTTCTTCTCTCTGTCTCTTCCAGCTCCATTCCTCCTTACAAGCTAACTCTCCTTCCTCCTGACTCTCACCTCAAGTGAAGCAGCTCCTTTTATAGAGCACCTTGAATGCTTCAGATGTCTCGTAATCTCCTTCCAGCAGCATTTCCGGGTGTAGCGGAATTGCTGCAATAAAGGCCTCAGCAGTTCTTCATGCACCCCCTGGTGGTAACCACTGACTCCTACAAGGCTGATAAATACATATGGTACCAGAGTACATGACACATGTTTTGCCCTAATTTGGGCTCATCAGGTGTATGCACCTGTGTGGTGTGTAATTTTACATATACAGTAAGTTGATCAATATTTGGTATGTCTTTATTTGTAACTTATAACACTAGTGTGTATCATTGATAAGAACAGCAATGGTTTGATGGTTAAGAATCTCCTCCCCCAAACCCCCTTTAGGACTGAGTTTCTTTGTATTTTTATGACAGGGTTGGGGGAAGTGCCTAAATCAGTTTTGCAACTGATTCACTGCAGGACTCTCTCACTCAACCCTCACAGGAAAGCCAGACTACAAATGGTTTTGGGGTCAGTTGTGAAAGGTATTGTGTGCCCCATTTTTCTGAAATTTGGTTGTTTGGGATTGGCTTAAACTTGAAGCCATTAAGTACCACAATGCCTGATTGGCTGTAGGGTTTGGACAGAGATTCTATACCTTTGCTTGCTTTACCCCTCTCTCTCTCTCTTACACCATATTGATGAAGGACCATCTCACTCACCATGGACTGAAAAGAAGACCATAATGAGAGCAGCCATATTGAGACAGGCATGTGGCCTGTTCTGAAGAAAACTGACCAAAAATGATGCCTTAACTAGAGACAAGTGTATTTATCAGGTTGTATGGTTGCCAATATTCACTTGTACTTTGCTCATTTTTATTATTTATGAACATTATCAATAATACATTATTTAAAGTGTAACTTAACTCCTGCTTGTCCTTTACTACATCTAATTGCCTGAGGTTATAAATGTAGAAGGGATGGTGGGGAGAAGTTATATGGTACAATACCTTATAAACAGTGGTAAGTCTGTGAGATTGAGGCATTCTGACAAAGGCTACATATTAATAATACAAAAGGGGAAAGTAGAGTAATATATCACTCTACCAAGGCAAAACATACCTTTGCTTCCCCTTGCAGTGATTGAACCTCAGATGTTGCGCCACAGCAGCTGTTTAGCTTACTGGACAGGATGTAGATCGGAGTATTATATCCATAGGTCTGATCACAATCTGATTATTTGGGTGGTTATCTATCAGGAAAAGCTTGTGGTTGATCTGCAGGTTTATGGATATAATACTCCAGTCTTCACCCTGTCAAATAAGCGAAGCAGCCGCAGTGGCACAATGTCTGATGCTTTGCCTTGAGTACTGACATTCGAGGTTCAATCCCCGCAAGGGGAAAACAAACACTGATGAGTCCCAACTAGGACAAAACACGTGTTGTGTACTCTTTTTATTATTTGGCAGGTACTATATATCATGTCTATGATCTGCTTCTCACAACTGAGAAGATGTGGCAGATGTTTGCTGACTGGCAGACTAACCGCAAGCATTACATTGTAGGTAACCATCCAAATAATCAGATTGCGATCAGAACTGTGGATATATATATATATATATATATATATATATATATATATATATATATGCAGTGGAACCTCGGTTTACGAGTAACTTGGTTTACGAGTGTTTTGCAAGACGAGAAAAAATTTTTAATAAATTTTGACTTGATAAACGAGCGTTGTTTTGCAATACGATTAGTATGGATACACTTTGTCTGCTGAGCGTCATGTGATCACAACTGAGCTGATGGTTCCTTCTCTCTCTCCTTATCTCGCTCGCCCAGCGCGTCTCTCTCTCTCTCTCCTTATCTCGCTCACTCACCAAGCACGTCTTTCTCTCTCTTCTTATCTCACTCACTCGCTCGCCCAGCGCGTCTCTCTCTCTCCTTATCTCGCACGCTCGCTCGCCCGTCTCTCTCTCTCTCCCTCTCCTTATCTTGCTCGCCCGTCTCTCTCTCTCTCTGGCAGTCTCCTATTCTCCGTCTGAGTCTGTGTGCCTCACTCATATAGTCAACATCCGTACGAGCGTATACTGTTTACTACAGCATTGTGACTGTGTGTGTGTGCGCTGTGAAGTGCGAGTCCCCATCTTGCTCCCCAAAACACAAAGCTGAGTCTCAGTACTTTAACACCAGCTTTATTCAGCTTGAAACAGCAAAAGCGCTGTTATTTATTCTAGCGGGATCTTTATAATGTTCCTTGTATGACCCATTGACGACAGGCGCTTATAGCATGTCTGCGATCTTTTTGGATGCGCTTATACGGCGAACTGCTACAGCGCTGGGAGACTGCGATTGCTTTGGGACGCTTTTCCGCGTGTCGTCCCGTTGGGTGGAACCCCACATGAGTTTAGAAACTCACACCAGCCATGATTCTTTTTAAAGGTAAAGTGCAGGTTAATTTGTATTATGTATTTTACTTTATATTTTGTATTAATCATTTGTATATGAATAGTTTTGGGTTGTGGAACGAATCATCTGAGTTTCCATTATTTCTTATGGGGAAATTCGCTTTGATATACGAGTGCTTTGGATTGCGAGCACGTTTCCGGAACGAATTAGGCTCGCAAACCAAGATTCCACTGTATATATATATATATAACTTTGTGCCAAAAGATTTAAACATGCCCAGGGCTAGAAATAAAAAAGAAAAAAGTAGTTTAGCAGCTGTACAGGCTTTTACATGTTCAAATCACTGTACGAGATGCAGATCACGTGGCATGGCAGCAGCAGCAATCCAGCAACTGATCAAGCAATGAGGAGGTAAAAAAAAAACTGTATTTGTTTTCCATTGTATCATTGTTTAAGAGGGAGTTTCGGACGAGCAACTGCGTCTCCTTGGGGTGCGTTCAGTCACCCTCTTCACAATGCGAGCAGCAGAGATGCAAAGTGGCTGGTGCGTAGCACAGACCGGGTGGTTGGTGAGCGATGCAAGCAAGGAGGAACCTCCTAATACAGTATATATATATACTGTATATAGCTACAACATCGGTAGTAATCCAGCAAAAACAACAATATTAATAATCCTCAAAGTAGTGTAGCACAGAAGACACAGATATGTTCAAGTAAAATTACATGATCAAAAAAGAAACAGAATTGCAACTATAGGCTTTAAATGCATTGCTTATGGTTGATTAAAATCAAAGTATAAGCAGCTCTCAAATGAGCATACATTAAAACTTTTGTTAAAACTAAAATATCAGCCCAAATATAATCTATATTGTTATAGTTTATGGGGCTGCTTACTAAAGTATTAATGTGCTGTCACCATCCCTGTAAGCCATCTGGCAAGCTACATTGAGAGCTTTTCAAGGTAATGTATTTTTCATTCATGTATCATAGATTCAAACATTTTACAGAAATGTTAAATACAAAAAACAAATACAGCCCAATTGCTGTGTGTTTGGTGCAGTGTCATGCCTTAGATGCATATCTGTCTTGCAGACAGATTTGGCAGTAATGATTTGACTCAAAGCGTCTTTTAGCACTGGCCATTGTGAGCTTTTCAATGAAAACAATTGGAAGTCAGCATGCAGTTGGTATTTGTGTTTGTTTAATAGGTCACATCTGTCTGATGAATTTATTTTTATTAATGTTGCACATTCAGGATAAACTGAGTCACTTGCACAATTTAATTTAAAAGGTCAAGCAAAAAAAAAGTATCTGGGCCAAAAAAGCAGAAGTGCGACGATTTCAACTGCAGTCTGAATGTAGCCTTGCTAGGCTGTAGCGACACGAAGAGTCAAAAGCTGCCAGTAGCGGTTTTTCAACTCATTTTTACCCTTGTGTCTTTTTCCAGCATTGGTCCAGGATAGGCCTCATAGATGGTGCCTTTGGCGATATGTAAAACTCGTGAAAATGAACGGCAATACCACATACTGACATTTGCCTTCAAAATGCACATGAAGCATTTTGATTCTCGCGCACCCACAGGGTGCCAAGGCATTGTGAACTACATTATGTAAAATTTAAAACTTTTAAAATGAAAAATGTAACAGAAATATAACAGTTTTTAAAGCTATATAAATAAGACACTGGATCTGTATGTAATTCTTACAGTTCACATTTAACTATTTAACTATTATTATTTTATAATGTTAAAAAAAGAAGTTACAAGAAAATGGCACCCTTACTAAAGTGCAGCCTGAGGCAATCACCTCGTCGCCTCACCTCACCTTACATGGTGACCCTGGGCACATGTAAGACTTCCAATAAGCATGGCAAGAATGTGCACAGCATATGACTGATAGCATATCTTTTCACTAAACAAATTTTTAAAACTAAACATGTAAAAAAAATAGGTTCAGCAGTGCCTCTGTATGAATTGGGAGTTTATTCACATTTGTAGCCTTGTCTGACCATTAAATAACACAATTAGTTAAAAAACAGACACAAATATGTCTAATATGTAACACATGCCACACAACATTACCAACATAAACATTGAGTTTCTTTTCCAAAAGTACTGAAGATCTCAACATTGCGAGTAGCTCACTACCATCCAAGTAGGGATACTAGAATCAGGTGAGCAAAGGTTGAATTTCAGTTTATGCCTACCGCTCACATAAACACACACACTTTCTCCATTTTGTTGCTCATCCATGGTGGCAAAGTATTATTCAATGAATTACCCAATCACAATTTCTACAATAAACAAAATAATACAGTTGATTCATTCAATACAAGGATTATGGAAATATTATTGAAATTATTATTGAAATATTAGAAAATGATACACAACCGTGACTCAAAATGGCGGTGGGCCGTGAATGCACACAATTTTCAAGTACTACAAAATGATCACAAATTTGCATTGTAAAGGGAGGTGTGGATAGGGTGCCATTGATTTCTTGGGTGCACTTACAGTATGTAAAATCCCTTGGTTGATGATTGGTGTGTGGGTTTGTTCACTAAGACTGGCACAGGTGAGTTAAGGTCACTGTTGTTGCTGACCGCTGGCAGCTTTGTATATAAAATGTGCTTGCCAGAGTGTCATTAAATTGTCAAATGGAAAAATCCAGTACAGTGGTTCCAGTTTTGGCTTTCACTTTCAGTTTCGTTCAAGTGGGGGGTTAATTGTAATATTTCCATCAAAGCTTATAGTCCAGTTCTGAAGCCACATATGAAGTCTCACATTCAATGCCAAAGGAATGAGAGAGGACAGTGGCACCTCGTCCTGCATCATGTAATGTCTAACACTACGTTTTAAGGTGTCAGTCCAACTGGTTTTCCTGGAGCACGACTATGAAGTGAGACTCGGCTCAGACGGGCAGGGTAACAGCATGCTGTCAAGTCCTACTAACTAGTTGCAAGTGAAGAGTTTTTTTGTTTTTTATTATATCATCTTGTCTTATGTGGTCTGTGTATATTAATGTCATTTTGCCTCGTATGGTTTAATAATAATAATTCTTTGCATTTACATAGCGCTTTTCTCACTACTCAAAGCACTTCCACACTGGGAGGACCCGGGGCACAAATCCATGATCTATTTACTGCGAGGCAGCAGCACTACCACTGTGTCTCCAGCATGGATTGTGTAAAAAAGTGATGAAGGAGTAATGCTCTGCTGCACTGCTCTTGATTCTCAATGGACCTTCTTTTACTTACATTTGTTTAGCAGGAGTGGGCATAGTAAATGTTAGGCTGTGTTTTGACAGGTACAGATCCAGGTTAATAGATTTCCTAAAGAAGAAGAAAATAAAAAAAGAGCAGAGGAAGGCACAAAAGATGCCGTGCTCTTGAATAAAAGACACGCAAAGTCTGAGCAAATTATAACAGCTGAGCTGGCACAGCACTACTGCCAGTCACTGAAGTGGGGCAAAGATGAGTATTTGAATCATCGCCAATGACTTATTTAGTGTTACTTTTGGTAGCTTATTAGCTCTAAGTGTTTTGCACTTTTTTTCTGATAACTTTATTTGACGATCATGGCGCAAAGACCTGTTGTCAACTCTGAATGAGTGTGACATGTCATGTTGCATTTCTGTGTTGTTCCTGCTGCCGAGATGGCATCTGGCACCTGGTAAACTGTCATTCAAAAGGAGGTTTATATATATATTGTGAAATAACCAGCCTCAACACACACACACAAAAGGTTTGGGGCAGCCACCCGTATTTTGTTCCTGGCAGCAAAAGGGTATAAATAATCACATTGATGTGCGTAGAACAGAGTTCAAGACTGAACTGAGCAGAGAAGGAAGTGATCTGTTATTTAAGGCAGGGAACTGGAAATGATGTCACTGAGGGCTGGAGCTGGAAATGATGTTCTTGGGGCCCGAACCAGAAGTGAAGTCAGTCTTGGGGCCTGAAGTGGAAGTGACACCAGGAATAATGTCTTTGAGGTTGAATCAGGCTAAATTTCCTGTATTTCATCTGCAGAGACAACAGAGAAAGGTTTAGTGCACCCTGCCACCCCCTGGCCTGGCGTGAAATAACCTTCTCTTGGGCCATTCAGCTTCCACCTATGCGCACGTGTGTGACAACATATATATACAGTATACATATATATAGTCTAACAGGATCTCAAATGCTTGAATTGGTTGGATTATTCATAATTTATGGCAACTGTAAGATTTGAACTTTAACGAGCTACTCTTTCAGACATATATTTTTTGCAGTGTATCAGCAGATCACTATTGCTTCAGTGTGCATTTTCAATTCATTTTTGTAAATATAAGATTTTCCTAGTATTCCATTTGCATTATTTTAAATACATTTGTATGCATTCACCTCCCTTTATAGTTGAAAGAAGCATGATCTGAATATGAGATTATAAATCTCAAAGTGCAATGCTTAAGGCACTTCAGTCTTTTAAATAATGAAACATATTTTTCCTCTTGAATAACATTATGCATTGACCACATTTTATTAAATTTAGTTGTGCCATAATTGTTAAGTGGAATAAATACATATACAATGCAAAATACGTTTCTCACAGAAATAAAAGAAATTTCATTATTTTATCAGGATTATATTTTACACTCTGCCATCTTGACTTTAAAATTTCATAAACATTCAACTAAGAATAACAGTTTGTCTTAGCCATACATTATACAGCCTATACAGTGTTTGTGCCTGTATATATATATATATATATATATATATATATATATATATATATATAACCTTGGTTCACGAGATTAATCCATGTCTCATGAACAGAAATGCTCATATTCCGAATGAATTTTCCCATAAGAAATAATGCAAATTTAATTAATCCGTTCCACAGCCCAGAACTGTTCGCCAGGCCTTATGACACTGTGAATACCACTTCTTTTTTTAAACTTCTCAAACCATCCCCTGCTTGCTTTAAATGATTCCACTTCTGAATCACTCGTTCAAGGGGTTTTCTTAATGAGACCAGCATGCAACTCCCTTGCTTTTTCACATATGATCGCCTCGGATACACTATCACCAGCTAACTGTTTCTGGTTTATCCACACTAGCAATAACTTTTCAACAACATTGATTACTTTACGTATATACATAAACACTTTATAGTGTAGTCATTTTTATATGATTAAAATGTTCTCATTCATTCCCTCTTTTTAGATAGATCTATCTATCTATCTAACAAACTTTGTTTGCCCCCAAGGGAAAATTTGCTGTTTTACAGAAGCTCTTAAAATAAATAAATACATGCATATATATATATATACATACACTGTGGTCTGAACACACACCAGAATGACTAAAAATAAAGAGAATTGAAAAGAAGCAAAATTTCTGACTTGGCTGTCACGTTCACAATGTGGCATTTCCTTGTGTATTTAAAGTCTATGACACTTCACAGTTAAAAATTAAGAAAAGTCATATTAAACATACTGTATTCCTGCAAATAAGCTGCATCATTATAGCATCTTGTCTGAGCAATAAGGTGACCGGAATCTGTTTAAAGGTCAGTTTCTTGCAGTGACCTACACGCAGGTCTCGGCCCACCAGCCATTCCCTGCTTAGTGATGTATCATTTTCAAAAAGGTCAGTGATGTTTAATGTGTGACTTTAGGGGCCTCTTCTTTGAACATTGGTTATCAGCTGTATTGCTTGTTTTAGCAGCCTCACTGCCACTGGGATGGCAAAGTAGATCTGTTATTTAACAGTAAGGTGGCCACATGCCAACTGTAAGGAGTCTTACATATGGCATATTTTAAAAAGAGAGTCACCATACCTGCTTTGTACTCCTCTAGGCTAATCAACATGGGTGAGCAGCTTGCCTTCAGAAAGCCGTCCTTTGGTCAGTGTCAGACGCCGCATACTCTTAATCAGTTTTACAGTGAAAGTTGGCTCAATTCAGAGAAATAATCACACAAACCAGAACTGGAATGTGCATTGAGCACAAGTAATTATTAAGCAGTAAAGGCAAGTAAGAAAACCACAACAAATGTGTGGGAGTTATGAAACGTTAAAAGAAGCATAAGGGTTTGAGACAAGAGGATTCTGAGGGCAGACAATGAGTGAACAAAAATCACTTTCTTAAAAACTTTTCTGGACTAGCAATGGATTGCAACCTGATAGTATTCTTTTATATTTAAAAAGGCAGATTTAAAGAAGGTGGCTGGCTGGAACCAGAAAATAAAACACTATTCAAAGTGCAAAAAAAAAAATACTAGAAAAAAATAATTGTTACATAAAACTTGAAGTCAAAATCCACACATTTTTTAAACTAAGTCTTCCAGAAGCCAGCAATTCCCAAATTTGTTTCTGAGATTTACCCAGTAACTTACCCAGGACACTCACGATAGCATGATGGTGACACGTTGGCGTCATCCAGCACTACTTCTGGCCATAATTAGATGGCAATAGGAGAGGCCATTGGTGTAACCAAACTGAGAAAATGACAGCGGCATATGCCAAAATTAAAAACAAAAAGGCGTCAAGAGAAACAATAGAACTAATAAAATTATACAATACATAATGACAAAATGCAAATATCATTCTCCAGTGCTAATAATAAACTAGAATTATAACAGCTAGGAGGGGCTGTGAGCGTTGTTGCCTAGCGACAAGACATGCTGTTCATCTGTCTAGAAAAGGGAATGGCTGAGGGGGTGCAATGGCACAGGAAATGAAATTATAACTGTTGCTTCACCTACATTTCCCAAATCAAAATCCAGAAGGAAAGTTTGACAAGTCTCCAGCCAGTGGGTCCAAGATACTCCAGACACGGAAAGAAAGAGAGGAGGTGGTGGAAGTGAAAATTCAGCCATTCTTATCACCAAAATGTTGCCTATAATACGAGAGCAGACAGATGAGACATTTTTTCAGGAATTCCCATTCTTGCCAAAACTCTCCCTCTAACCCCAAACACTTTACAACAAACAAGCCTACATTGTCATAAAATGTACATATTGCAAATATAACAATAACTTAGAAATGACTTGCAGGATAGCATTTTGTGTCCTAGCCAAAGAATGCAGCCCTAGATGCAGGCACAGCAAAGGGGTAACGCTTTGTCAGTACCAGCAAACAGCAATACCATCTACGCAAACTGTGGCTTTTATTTTCATTTATTATACAAAAGTTACAAAGATAAAGACACTCTTAGTTTTACAATGCAGCATTTTGGTATTGACTAAGTAGTGCACAAACTACTGAACCGGTTAGACAATTGCAGAACCTCTACAGTAATGCCCAGTGCCACCACACATTCGATGTTGTCTTTTGAAGAAAAATTCTCTTGCTATTCCCTTTGTTTTGCCCTGCCTTATATACAGTATACTGTATATATGCGTGTGTGTGTATATATATATGTGTGTATAAATTATGACATTTTTTATACAGTATGTATACAATATATTGTATAGAGTATACTGAAAGTATATAATGTAATACACAATTAATATTTATTTCCTGATACAATCCTTTCAGTGAGCTGGCAGTTTCCAGCTAAGGTCATTTCAATCAATTCTTAAGTGTTTTACTCAGGAGGGACCCTTCTCTTAAGTACACACTTAGTAGAAACCTGTCATCACTGTTTCATCAGAAATGAGTTAACCTTTTGTGCTTTTCTAAAGAGTTACATAATGTGAGCACACTGTGTTTAACCATGGAACCTACTACAGCTCACTATGCGATACCAAGTCACACCCTTCAAGTTAGATTGGATTTGTCCCATTTCTTCCCTAACAGTCAGATTCAGAGTTACCTGTGTGGCCTCTGTTATGCAGATTTACGGCGTCTGTTCAGACTTACTTCTCTTATTATCCTAACGTTCCTGCCTTGCACTTATCGAAAGCTGCCAGAGCTGCTGTGTGCACTGAGCATAAAGCAATTCTCTGGAAATATTCCCATTGCTCTGAAGTAGCAGTTTCATCACCTCCCTGGAGTCTGTGGGCAATGGTTCACAAAAGGAAACAGTTAAATCATGCAAAGTCAACCTACCATTTTTAATAAGTAGAACATGAGATGAGGAGTCCAAACAGATAGTACAGAGTACATACAGAATGCAGATTCTTTTCTCCTCAAACAAGATAATGTTCACAAGAGCAGAGATTGATTTTCTTTAATACAGGCAAGATTTACAGCAGATTAAAGTAACCTTTTCCTAAGGACAGAGATTGCACGCCGTACTCTTTCAATGCAACAATGCTTGCTGTACTTTACTGCAGTTAAGCGAAAAGACAGATGGTAACTGCAATCAAGTTGGCAAGCACATGCCTGTCCATCATTGTTATGCTCACTTTGCTTTTATTTGTGATTCCTTTTTTAATAATAAAATCAAAGGAGATTAATACATCAGAATAGGAAGCAATAAGCATGTGTCTGCGCCTACTTTCATGAGAGGTGGACAAGGAAGCAGGAAGAATCTACTATAGGTTGAAAGAACAAGAAGAGTAAGAATCATTTGCAAAAAAGACAAACTATCTACCATCAAAATGAAAACGTGGTGCAAAATGTCTTTAGTCAAAAGGCAGAGCAAAGGTCAAAAAGCTGGAGGTAATCCAAGAGAAACAAATTCTTGGAGGCAGGCATAGGTGAAGATTCCACAATTATCAAAGAATCAACAAATCCAAGTCGACATAACAAGAGCAGGAAAGACATTAGTTGGACCAGAATAAAAAACAGCAATTGTTAAGTCTGAAATCCCAGGTGTCCTCAAAATATACAGATAAATCGTTGCACACAAGAGGTTCAAAAGCAACGTGCAAAAGTATCAGGATTGCTGCAAGGAATAGCTTGACGAGAGAATTATTCAGAGGCAATAGAGTTCTACATCAAAGAGCTTCCTCTTTTATTTTGTTTGCCTCTCATAATGTTGCACGACTGATATTACAGCACAGCAGACACAGACAGGAGGTGCCAGGGGACGGTGAGAAGGGTGACTGCAGTGGAACACCAACCAAAACCGAACCCAAACACTGCAACGGGCAGAGTGGTGTGGTGGTTAAGGCTCTGGGCTTTAAACCCTGAGAGTTCAAATCCCGCTACCGACACTGTGTGACCCTGAGCAAGTCACCTGACCCGCCTGTGCTCCAGTTGGAAAACCAAAAAGATTGTATCTCAAATGTTGTATGTCACCTTGGATAAAGTCGTAAATGAGTTGAAACACCATGCCTGAGAGATTACAAAAAGTGTCTATTGTTTCTTGTAATTAATGGATGTATTGTATTTTGAATCAGTGGCATACCGCAACTGCAACTTCCACTTATGGTCATGCAATTTGTGGAAACGCTAAATAATATACCAATACGGTCATGTGCTAAAGTAATCCATATTAAAACAAACTTATAAAACTGATCGGTTCTTTTTGCATAAGGAATTATATTGTATGTTAACAACAAACAACCACCAGATTACCCAAGAGCTCAATTAACAGTGCAGACCCAACTTAGATTAATAACATAGCATTCTGAAGCCCACTTAATCCAGGTCAGGCTCTGGGCGCAAGGCAGAAAACAGCCGCTTGATCTCAGGCCTGACTCTCACGTGCTCCCACATTGACACAGTGACCAGCTCAGGACTGGCAATCAACCCAATCAGCACGTCTTTGGGAATGTGGGAGGAAAACCTGAACAGCCAACATGAGGGTGCTGCCATTGTACATCTGGCTGAGTGAGCAAAGAAGTCTGAGGTGTGGGGTTGAAAACACTGGTTATCTCACTGCACCCACTGCACGCCCAACCTACCTGGAAAGGGGTCTCTCTTTGAACTGCCTTTCCCAAGGTTTCTTCCATTTTTCCCTACAAGGTTTTTTTTGGGAGTTTTTTCCTTGTCTTCTCAGAGAGTCAAGACTGGGGGGCTGTCAAGAGGCAGGGCCTGTTAAAGCCCATTGCGGCACTTCCTGTGTGATTTTGGGCTATACAAAAAATAAACTGTATTGTATTGTATTGTATCTCAACATGGTACTTTGAAAGATACTGAAATTAACAGAGCGTGTGAGGTAGCCCCTTGGACATTTTGGAGATGTAGCATGGGTAGCTGTAACAATTGCAGAGCAGGTGAAACTGCAGTTTTGTTTTTGTTTTTCTTTTTTCAGATAAATAGACAGACCCCTGAAAACTGAATGAAATACCATTGTGAAGACTTTGCAGAGTAGCCATCCGCCAATATCCAAACTATCGAATTCTTAAACTGAGCATTCCCAAACAATGCTGGTAACTCAAGTCTATACAGCTTGTTTTGTTGCTCACATTGTTTCCGTTGTTCTGTTGCTAAAGTCGACATTGAACATACACACTTTTCTTTCTTCAGTATGCTACATTTACTGAGTTGTTGTCCTTTGGGGATTTATTTTTTGACTGCTCCATTTTTTTTCTGATGATATTTTCATTGGACATAAATCAATGCAAAAAATGAAATGAAGAAATGAAATGAAGTGTGTATAAAGTGAAAAGATATTTGAAACCACCTGTTCCACATTCTGGCACCATCAGTCTAGGAGGAGTAAAGATTCCCAAATCACCAACCACAGGCCATCCAGTTCCAAGCCACTCATGGCGCAGGGTTCCACTTCTCAATAACAGAATCCGATGACACATTCATCTGTGACACAGAAAGTTGCAGAAGAAGCAGATTGTAGAAGGTGGACTTCCAGACATTAAGAGAAATAAACTCAAGCGATTTCCAGCATGAAGTTAGTGCTAGCATGGCCAAAATAATGTCCATGGAGATATAAGGTCACAGTAGAGCAGTTCAGATGTTAATAGAGAGGACTGATGGAAAAGAGTTAGAGGTGAAGAACCAGAAGAAGAAGACGAAACACAGTTCCAAATTATCAATAGGAACATGCCTTTGACATTTAGAGAGCAGCAGTGACGGCAGTGCTCAGTAGCTGTTAACTTTCTAAAGGGTGAAATGGTGAGTGCTGCATCCAGTCACATTGACCATATTTAGCTGGTATAAAGCTAAGTTTGATGAGCTGTTAAAGAAGACCCCAGCTGACGATCATGGCTTCCTTAAATCCAATTCAAATTCTTATGAGCAATTTTGAGTACTGTGTCCTCCGGTCTAAAATGTCTGCTGTATAATTATGTCAGAATTCTCATCGTTTTTGTAGTCTAGCCATCTTGCTTGGTTGCAGCCACTTCTTTTCAGTTCACAGTAGCTGAGGGTAGCATGAGTCAAAATCTTCTGTGCATCAGAGAGGTTCAGAAAAGCAGAATGTATCAGTAACCATTTGATGGCTGACGACAACAGTAAAATGAGATTTGGATCTTTGATGTTCATTATCAAAACATCTTGAGTGCCAATTAATTACTGTGACTAATTGCTTTTAAAATGTGAACCCTGTCTTAATTCTGTCACATCAGCATTTGACTTTTCTTGGAGTGCATGAGATACAAAGCACTTGTAATAAAAAATGTATTATTCTAACTCCAGTTGCAAAAAACCATCAGCAAGACTTTATGAGCTTAACATTATTGAAAATTCAGATATATCTTAAGAATTGTATTTTTTCAAAGCAGTATACAATACCCTTTTACAATGCATTTGTCATTAATTACGTGGCGTAATTATTACAGGATTCAAAAATGATCAATTAATTTCTCAAAAGTAAATATTAATAGTACTTAGATTAGCATTTCTTTAAGATGCCCCATTAACTTTGTCCATGGTGATATATCCTAAGTGATTCCCTGATGGCTTTTAAAAGAACAATCTGTAGGACAAGATATAAAAATCTTTTCTTCCACTGCCCATAATGGTTATTGAGCTGTGAAGTATTCAGTTACAGAGATAGTAGAGAATATTCAGTGCTGCTGAGGATAATCCGGTATGAAATTGCGATACCAAAACAGGACTGACTTTTTACTGAAGTGGAAGGTGAATATCGGGGCTATCTTTTCCATTACTGGGAGAGTCTGAAGCACCCCTGGAGCTGTTCACATCTAAATTACATAAAAATAATAATAATAATAATAATAATAATAATCCATGAATCACCTTTAATCATAAGACAGTGTTGTGTTAACAGTTTCCTGACATCTATAAGCAGGATCAGTTTGGTTTAATTAAAGTGAAAGTTTTTCTTTTAAAGTCTGGCCTGATCTAAGATAACAGATGACTTCTTAAGAATGGCTTAACCTGGGTTTATCCATTAGGAGAACTTCCAAAAATGTTCTTCCCTTAAATGGCATCTGGCTCATCTATCCCTTTAGAATTTCCTGAGGCAAGAAATTATTTGATCAGTTTCATTGCAAAATGGGATAAACACTATATTTGAATTTTTATATCCATTGGTGTAGAAAGATCATTGATTGAGAATCTTTCTCCATACTGAAATTACATTTTAGGAGAAGAAGACATGTCTTACTGTCCAGTATATTAAGATGTGTGTTTTCATTACCAAAGGAGATAAATGGCACATTCCAAACATCTGGCATGACAGTTTGTGTTTTCACTGTTGGTAGTGTTCTCCATTTACTTATATGATGTATTTTAGTTATTTATTGTTAATTATTGTTTAGTAAAATGCACCATCTAAGGCTTCAATTACTCTTAATTGTCCACATACTCCATAGTATAACACATGTATCATATGCTGATGGGGTACATATGGATACCCATACACTAGACAGTGAAACACATAAACAGATCAGCCACAACATTAAACCCACTAACAGGTGCAGTGAATAACTTGGATTACCTGGTTACAATGGAAACTGTCATGGGGTGGGATATATTATGCAGCAAGTGAACAGTCAGATCTTGAAGGTAATGTGTTGGAAGCAGGAGAAATGATCAAGTGTGAAGATCTGAGCAATTATGATGAGGGCCGAATTGTGATGGCTGGACGAATGGCTGAGAGCATCTCCAAAATGACAAGTCTTGTGGGGTGTTCCCAGTTGTACAGTGGTTAGAGCCTACTAGTAGTGGTCCATGGAAGGACAACAGGTGAACTGGTCACAGGGTGGTGAGCACCTAAGGCCCAGTGATACACATGGGGAGGGAAGGCTAGCCCATCTGGTTTCTGAGAAGAGCTACTGTGGCACACATTACTGAAAAACTTAATGCCGGCCCTGAGAGAAAGGTGTCAGAACACACAATGTATTGCAGCTTGCATTTTCTGAGGCTTCTTAGCTGCAAACTGGTCAGAGTATCCATGCTGTCCACCGATGGATGGGTGTGAGTGAGTCATTTACCTGTGGAAGAGATGGCAAGACCACCCTTCATAGGCAATAGCATCCCCTTATGGCAGTGGCAATTTGATGACGCCCTCAAGGAAGACTTACAAGTGCTGAACGGCTACTTCCATAGATGGCACCTTCAACCTAACTCCATGAAAAACTGAGGCATGTCTGTTCCATTTGAACACACGCAACACACACACGCAACTGACCGTGCATCTTGATGGCATGTAAATTAAAAGTATCTGGAAGTCATATTAGAGCTAATCTTTCTAGATCAAACAACATCTAGAGTAAGTTGCAAAGAAAATCAGTTTGTGAGTCAACATATTTCAAAAGCTAGCTGGAACAGGCTGGGATACAGATGCACAAACACTACATATAGCAACAATCACTCTGGTATACTAAATGGCAGAATATTGCACACACTGGTATAGCTTCACAGCGCATATGTATCCAAAATTGACCTGTGGTATCTCTGGAGCAGTAAAATTGACCTAGCTTGCTTGGTTACTAGTGCTAACCAATATACAATAGCACCACTAGGCTGCCGCTGTAAGAGTTCACCAAATGTCAAGAGTTTGCAAACTCCTTATTATCTGAAGAGATTCAAAATCTACCTGACCTCCGATTGTGCTCATGGAAGCCATCCTGGTTAGTAGATCCCAGCTTTGACTGGTGATGAACAAAAGTGGAACCACATTTGGATTGCTGCAAATCTCATTAATGCCCACCACATTAGCAATCTGACTACCCGAGTGCCTGGGTTTGACAATGCAAATGGGTACTACTGAATAGAATTCGAATGGGCCAAGGAAGATGCGCTTATATGATGCATAAATGGAGGATCGCAGAAACATCATCAGGCAGACAATTAGCACACACTGGACCCATGTCCAAATAGAAGATTTGATGGCAGATTAAAATACCTGCTTCAACTTGCATCCACTGCAAAAGACTACCTACAGATTTTAAATTTTAATTTGTAAATGTGTACTAGTCATGTGTAAAAGTCATACGATTAAAAAAAAAAGTGGCCTCTTTCAGCAGGAAAGTCTGCCACACTCTAAAAATTTTTCAGGTATGATTTGAGGAACAATACAAAGAGTTCAAGGCGTTGACCTAGAAATTCCCCACTTTTCAATCTGATCAAGCAAATGTAGGATGTGTTGGGAAAAGCAAGTTCGATCCATAAAGGTCCCATCTCACAATTTATAAGAATTAAAGGGTTTGCTGCTGATGTCTTGGTACCAGAAACCATAAGACACCTTCAGAGGTCTTGTAGAGCCCATGTGTTGTCTGGTCAGAGCTGTTTTAATGGCATAAGGTGGGGCCTACACAATATTAGGTAGGTGGTTTTAATGTTGTGGTTGAGTGGTGTATAGTGTCAAATGTCATTGTCATTTGTCACGTCTCTCATTATGCATTAAAATCCTGTATTGTCACTTCTCGCTCAACAGCCATTGCTTATCACTTCTTGGTTGTCACACACCACATTCACTGCACAGTCAAACATTTAATAGGAAGCTTTTGTCTAACTGTAACAGATTTTTGGTATACTTAAAATTACATCATTTACCAGGTTTTACCATTAAGTAATGTCTGAATAATCAAAGACATTGTGGATTTGCATGCACTGTGCTGTAAAGTTTGAAAAAAATGATTTATTCTCCATGATGCCTCATAGACATTTTCCAGATTTGTTTGTGGAACTCCTTGATGCCATCTTTGTGACCTTTGTTGCTGTGTGTTTCTGTTTCCGGTTTTTGTACAATTTGTATCTTTTGCTTTTCACAGTAGCCTTTTGTAAAAAAAAAATGTTATCTTTTTTATTTTTGAAAATTGAGTGCATCTGTGTAGATTTAGTGCATTTGATCTCTACAAAAAGTGATTTTGTTTCTGAATGTGGCTAAAATTAATATAATTTGTGACAAAACTCCTTCTCTGTTTATTCCTTGTCATGCAAGTCCTCCTATAAAGCTCTTACCCTCATGTCTCAGTGGACTCAGGATCTCATCTTATCCTCAACTCTCTGTTAGGATATTGTATTAAAAACTATCAGAGACTCCTCAGAGAATCCTAGTTTAAGCATATGTGTAGACATAACTCATCTCAGCAGTCTACACTTAGCGGGCCTTTTTCCTCATCCACTCTGCTATTTTTGCCTCTCAGTGTTTCCAGCAGGTTTTGGCTTTCTGGTCTTTATTGTTTTGCTCGCTTTCTTTGATATCTTCTCCTAGAGAGTTCCAGCCTGGCTTTACCTGTGCACCAATGTAAACTCACCTGTTTCAGAACAGTAGCTACTGTATTACTTCTTACTTGCTGATGGAAGACCCCTAAATTAATAACTTGGAGAAAATGGCTGTTCTCAGCCTGTAATTTGATATATCTGGATTTCTGTGCATCACAGATCGATGGCACACCCACAAGCTCTTCCAAAATTGAGACTTTGTGACTTCTCTGATTAAATGTTATATTACTAGAAATGTGTGATGCAGCAGCTGCCCTATTTGGGTGTTGTGAACTTGTGCCGCCATTGTTACTGGCACTCTGGCACCAAATATGGCACCACTGGGAAGTGTGTGTGACTGGTGTAGTTAGGCTTTGTTGTTTCTTTTGGTCATTTCTTGCATTGCACATTGATTACTCTTTGAGAATATAAATAAAATTATGTTCACAAAAACAAAAAATCCAGGCAGCACAAGCTGTAGATGTATGCATTTTAAATGCATAAGCATTACAGAGGTAAAATATTAGTTATTAGGTGGTAGCTTCATATTTTGCTATTTTTCATGAGAAGAAAATCAGCCTGCTCTTTTCCTTTTGACAATTCCTGCGGCACTTTGCGCTGTACTACTATAATAATGTAGTGACGAGACAGGACACCGAATATTGCTGGATTCCTGAGTGTGTTCTTTTATTTTTGGCTGCTGAATTACAAATCTTTTATTTGACAGGAACATAGAATCACATGAAATTAGGCAGACACTACTAATCAGATTCTGCGTAAAGGAGACATGAAAATAAAAGAAAATTGCCTCCCACTTTTATGGCTATCATAAGGCTGGTAATGGTCTTTTGCTTCTGGGTAAGATTCATAAGAATGTACCTGAAAAACAGGATGGCAGTCTGGCAGGCAGTGAAGGCAAAGGAAAATATCGAAGTAAGACAGACAGGCAGGACGCAAAGATAGAAGCAAAGAGAGAAAAAGTGACAAGCGACTGAAAACAGGCAAGGGAAAATAAAGTAAAGTAAAGGTAAACGATGCAGTGAAACAGCTTAAGCAGGCTGAGCTACACTGGCTTTACTCATTTCTTGCACACGACACCTAATGGGCGCCTGTCATTATCCTCTCTGCCACTTTTGCCCCTCAGTGTTCTCAACACATTTAAGCCACATGGGCTGGCTTTGTCCTGCTGTTGTGGCTCAGTGCTCTTTAATGGTTTTCTCACTTTCTTCAACAATGTCTGCTATAATTCTCTGCTTCATCACAAATTCTTCACCCATTAAAATTAATAATCATACATTTATTTGTGTAGCACGTTTCCCATGATCCAGGTGATTATTCAGGCAGCTTGCTCCTTACTAAATAATTATATGCATATGCATAAATGTTGAGGGCTGCAAGTAACACTACATGTAGTAAATATGCAGAATAAGTCTAGTTGACAGATCGTTTACTCTCTGAACCATCTTTTCATTAAAAAGTCATAAAGTGCTGGAGCCTGTCTTTGCAGCATTAAATGTGTAGCACAAATGCATTATGCTTTCTCAGTCCTACTAGGCCTCTCTGCATTAATTCAGTCCGTCACTCACTCTGTCACTGCTGTTTGTAGAGAGTTAAACTAAAATGTGATATGTTAGAACTTTGTTGTCCCCCTATGGGTATAGCAACAACAAAAAAAACACAAGCTTGAATATACAGCTGATGATAAACACAAAAAGAATTACAGGAGTGACCAACGTCAACAAACAAAAACTGTAAACACCTAATAATAGTTGCATGTACTCAAATTTTGCGTTACAACAACAACAACAACAACATTTATTTATATAGCACATTTTCATACAAACAGTAGCTCAAAGTGCTTTACATATTAAAGAATAGAAAAATGAAAGACATAATTATAAAAAATAAATCAACATTAACATCGAATAAGAGTAAGGTTCAATGGCCAGGGGACAGAAAAACAAAAACTCCAGACGGCTGGAGAAAAAATAAAATCTGTAGGGATTCCAGACCATGAGACCGCCCAGTCCCCTCTGGGCATTCTACCTAACATAAATGAAACAGTCCTCTTTGGATTTAGGATTCTCACGGAAGGGCTTGAATGATGATGATGGTCACGTAGACTTCTTCCTTTTAATCCGTCCATCATTGTTGGAGCATCATGAAGCTTTGAGTAGGTGGAGGTGGCGCAGGCCACCACCACAAAGAAACCGGAAAAAGAAACAGAAAAGAGAGTAGGGGTCAGTACGGATTTTAGAGCCACCATGAATAGTTGTTATGATGAATTGAACATACAGAGTATCAGGATTAAGTTAAATTACGATTAAAATGAAGTTATAAAAAGGCCATGTTAAAGAAAAGTTATTCCTACCGATTACCAGTTTCAATTCAAAAGAATACAGTTTCCTGTAAGATTGTGCTTAGCAGCAATGACATCAAAAAAAGCCAAGTCGCTAGGAAAAGCTAAATGTAATCTAATGCAGGAAGGTTTTACTCATGAGCAATTGTATTATATAGCACATTCAAGAGTAAGCAACTCTTAGAGATCTAATAACATTATTACTACTTATTATTTGCCCAATGCTTTCATCCAAGGTAACTTTTGAGGTACAACTGGTGAACATTTCGTTTATTTTTCCAGTTGGATCACAGGCAGGTGAAGTGACATGCTCATGGTCGCACAGTGTCAGTAGCAGGATTTGAACCCACAACCTCAGAGTCTGAAGTCCTAGGTCTAAAGCCTTAAGCATTGCACCACACTGCCTGCCAATATTAGCCTTTGATAAAAAAAAAAAAACCCTACAAATATTTTGTACATAAAAAACTTAGTACATCTGATACATTTGATTAACTGATAGCACCCTAACTTAGGCTTCTCACCTGAAGCTGGGTAACACCGCTGTTATTTTGCACCACACACTCCCCTACCATACAGCAGTTTGGAAGCTGCCATCGCACCTTTTACTCTTTGGTAAAACACCTGCAGCTCATAAAGTCCAATCATCATAAGAGTGCTTTGTGGTGCCCAATACTGATGCTCGGTGCAAGAGAGGACAGAGCCGATTATACTTCCTTAGAAGGCTGGCGTCCTTCAACATCTACAATAAGATTCTGCAGATCTTCTATCAGACGGTTGTGGCGCGCGCTCTCTTCTACGCGGTGGTGTGCTAAGGAGGCAGCATAAAGAAGAGGGATACCTCACGCCTGGACAAACTGGTGAGGAAGGCAGGCTCTATTGTGGGCACGGAGCTGGACAGTTTGACATCCGTGGTAGACCGATGGGCACTGAGCAGGCTCATGTCAATCATGGAGAATCCACTGCATCCGCTGAACGGTATCATCTCCAGACAGAGGAGCAGCTTCAGTGACAGACTGCTGTCACTGTCCTGCTCCACTGACAGACTGATGAGATCGTTCCTGCCCCACACTATGCGACCCTTCAGTTCCACCCGGGGAGATAAATATTAACATTATACAAAGTTATTGTCTGTTATACCTGCCTTGCACTCTCCACCTTGCATTTTTTAACTTGTACTGCATTTTTATCACTCTTTAATTAATATTGTTTTTATCAGTATGCTGTTGCTGGAGTGTGAATTTCCCCTTGGGATTAATAAAGTATCTATCTATCTATCTATCTATCTACTTCACACCAAAAGACTGACAGAGCAGAACAGATATCCAAGATGACAGCCAGTTCTGCCTCTAAGACTGCCAGTAGCCAAGGGCAAAAAACAGCACTTGCTAACCACTGAGCTCTGCATCTTCTTTGAGCTTTGCTAAACTTTCTGTTTCCATTTCTAAACATGATCACATCTCCTTTTTCCTGTCCAGGGCACCGTCTCATCTTCACTTCTCCCACCCTATTGGATAGTGCTGCTGTTCACACAGCCAGTCAGTCACTTCTGCAGTGTTCTTTATTTGCATAAAGGACGCTCTCAGCACAGCACAGAGGATTCAAGTAAGCATAATAATAATAGTGATGAATATTGCCAAATAAAAAAATGTGTCAGGTTATTTTCTTTTTTCTATAGCATCACCAAATTTCAATATATTTCTTGAAATGTCCTTTCTTTATGGATACCTCAATAAGTAATGACCTCAATGCCAACTCAGCAGACCCTTCTACTGAAAAGCTTTCATCTTGACTGACCTATGCAAAAGATCAGACATTCATAGAAAGAACCTTGGTGCTTTGCAAAAGGTCACTGTGCACTATTAATGCCGGCAGAGCATGCTATTGTCCAGATAACATCTTTATTCTAATAAAAGGTGCCATTTTCTACTTTGAAGATGAAGAGACAACTTCAGTCACTTAGTGCTTACTGAATATGAATAACACTTTTAAAAACCAAAAGGTCAAACTTTACTTGTCAGGTGGCTCAATGGGTGAATGAGGTTGGTGAAGCACTACAAGATGGCCCAGTCTTCCGATGACGAATAAATAAGATAAAAAGACAGCACAGCAATTTAAAAGCTTTACTGATGAATGCTCACTAGCGAGAGCAGATGGAGTGCTCAGGATATTTCTTAAACGTTTAGCTTCTGTTGATGCCTTTCAGAGCAAGCATGGAAGGTGATTAAGACTCAGAGGGAAGGAATACATTGGATTAGGAAGAATTGATCATGGGAGCATGGATGGATGGAGGGATTATTTGGCCAATAACTATAAGAAAGTATTAGGACTTTGCTGCATTTATATTTCATGGAGGAAGTGAGAAATACACTGTACTTGTTTTTGCCTTCAATGCATAGATTAAGTTCTAATGACTTATCACAGTCTAAAAACTGTGACAAAAAATCATCTGAAAGCCATCTGTTAAGTGGATGAGCTGAAATTAATCATTATTTATCACTTAAAATATTTTCAGTTTCAATGTCCAGTATCAAAACATAAAAATAAATTACAGTAGTCAGACTAATTTGGTGAAAATGTATATATTGTCTTTTTGCTTGGGAGTAAATTTACAATACCATTACCACACATTACCACAAGTATTATTCATTTTCTTGTATGTGATTTCTGTTGTTTTGTTAATTTGTTTATTGAATTGTAAAGTGTCCTTGAGTGTATGAAAGGCGCTACATAAATAAAACATTATTACTATAACACAACTTGCAGACAGTTCACCAACTATGGGCATTGCTTATTGGGGCTGAGGGACTGGCATGACCAAAATTTGAACTGAAAAATTGTTACAGTAGGATAAGCAATTAGATAACAAAAACACTTTTTTGCAAACAGTGATTCCAAAATTTGAAAGGAAGATATAAGCATGCATCAAATATAAGACAGTTGTTGAATATGGCTAAAAAAGAGCCATCTAAATGCAATGTCAGAGCTGAAGACTAAAGTACTGGAGTCTGTAGGGAACGGCACCTCCCAGAGGCTTCTACATGAATTACACTCCAGCTTGGTAATTATTATTGTATTAATAAAGCCCGGCTCCTAGGCCTGTTTCTGAGTATCCTGTATTCACAGCCTCCTTGGGACATAACTACATTATGTTAGGCATTAAAACTGTTGCGGTGATTCTCCATTTGCTCCTTTATCCAGCACGCATACATGAAGCTTTCCTACCTAAAAATTAAGAGATACTCACCATTATCTTTCAGCTTAAGGACTTTCTTTGCTTTTTATCATGAAGATCTGAAGTAAGACGAATAGGTAAAACAATGCCTGATTTTATTTTGATTTTTACTTATCACACACCTACACTCATTGGCTTCACATAAATTTGCCATTCAAACTAACAGAATGTCCTGGAATTCTGGGTGGAAATTGGAGTCCTGTAGAGACATGAAAAGATCACATAACCCCCAGCTGGCTCTCAAACTCTCTACTTTGCACACCACCATGAGATGGAAAACCAAACAGAATAACTTTCAATAGGCACCATTAGCATCTATTTTTCCATATATCAATTGTAAACTATCCTTGTTAATCTTTAATTAATTAACCAACCAATAAATCAATCAATCAATTAATTAATAAAGGTATAAGCTTACTTGTTGACTAATTGTTTGCTTGAGCAATGCATTGATCCACTAATCCATTTATTCAACATAATTTAACCCAGTTTTAGGGTCATGAGGGCCAAACTCTATTTTGGAAGCACTGGATACAAAGCAGGAACCAACTCTAGATGGGATAGCAGTCCATCACAAGGCATACTCATGTATGCCCAATCAAACCTGGAAAATACAGAGTTGCTGATGAATTGGTTGATTATTTAATAATCTTTATTCCTTCAGTTGCTTCACTGAAACATTGGCCCAAGTGATCACTGCATTTGAATTCTCTTTAAAAAAAAGAGGAGCTCACTCTCCTAGAATTGTTAAACATTAACTCTGAATGCCATCACATAATACGTCATCTGAAGTGCTGCCCCCTTTACTTTTTGTTATGTTTTTTTCTCTTTTTATAAGGTGTTCCTTTTTTGTCTTTAAATGTGCATTTATTAAAATGGATGAGCCATTCACTATCAAAGTTGACAATTATAATACTGGAACTGGGAAACATTGAAAATTTTTAGAATAAGAGACTAGAAGATAAGATCTAATCAATCATGTTTTTACAAGAAAATCAGTCAATTTATTTACCACATCCAAAACACTAATCTAAATCAAAGCATCAAAACAATTCAGAAAGCTTGATAGCCAGAAAACTAATCACTAAGACATGCACAAGAAGGTTCTGTTCATTTATCAGCAATTTTGCATAGCCAGGAAGTGCACTTTCATACCATCACAATGGTGACCTCAGGCTTTGTGCACTTCTGACTGTTCTGTTCCACAACAAAGTGAAGCTCAGAAACAGACAAAACGCTGGGAGGACCCAAGAAAATTTTTTGATATGTTCAAAACAAATGAAGTAAAAATAACGATCAGAGTCAAATTTTGCAATACAAACAAAGTGAAAGGAAATCAAAACAAAGAAAAAGACTTGGGCCACTGGTAGGGTCATTGCATTTTAGCTTTTAGCATTTTACTGCTCCAGCTGTTCATCTCTCTTTCACTTTTGGAGGGTACTTATTATTTGATTCTGTGTGAATGCTGGAGTGTTTGTCTGCTGCTGCTCGTTGGAAACTTTCTCCTTTTATTTTGTGGGAATTTTTTCTGGGTTTTGATCTTTCCTGAACCTATGAACACTGATGTTTCTGTCAACGATCATTTTGCTGCTACTCAAATCTCTCTGCTGCCTTCATGAAGTTGCCATCATGGAGAATCCACTGCATCCACTAAACAGGATCATCTCCAGAAAGAGGAGCAGCTTCAGCAAAAGACTGCTGTCACTGTCCTGCTCCACTGACAGACTGTCTGTTATACCTTCATTGTTATCATTCTTTAATTTAATATTGCTCTTTATCAGTATGCTGCTGCCGGAGAATGTGAATTTCCCCTTGGGATTAATAAAGTATCTATCTATCTATCTATCTATCTATCTATCTATCTATCTATCTATCTATCTATCTATCTATCTATCTATCTATCTATCTATCTATCTATCTATCTATCTATCTATCTATCCTTTCCAGCTTTATGCCACATTCTTCTTTTTGTGGCCAAGTCTCTCTCCCATAGAGCTTAGCTCTTCACGCAGCTTTCATAAACGTTACCCGTCAAAGCCAGAGAGACTTCTTTAGAAGTGAGAATGGAGGATAGTTCACTGCATTTCATCCATGTCCCTCTCAGCCTCGCTATCACAACTGTGCCAACACCTCCTTCTGTGCTCAACTCAACAACTCAACTTAATGTAATAAAAATAAATCCATACAAAACTTTTATTGCCTGTGCCTCACAGAGTATAAAGCAACAGAAATTCGTATTTAACAAGTTCCCTGTGCTGCTGAGATTTCACAGGCAATTTAGTCCTAAATTTAAAAGCGGCACCTGTGAGTGAGCAGCACTGTTTCTTTTTTGTGCTTTGTTTTATAGATCCCGCAGAGCTGATTTATTCTGTATTAGTAAATCACTTTGGCACAGCAATGGAATGCAATGGTAATGATAAAAAAAATAAGAAAAACATGAAACAGGATTATTTCAAGCCCTCAAGCTGTCTCCAACTAAATGCCAAATCTGTGGCCTGGCTGTATAAATTATCATGTTAGGAGAAAAGATGTCTCCTTTGAAACCCCTTGCTGTCAGAGAAACTTGGTTCATCATAGAGGCTTGGCTAAGGTAGAAAGTCACTTGTCTGGTTCACTTTTACAAGTGAAAGGCAAATAAAGCAGCGATAGTTCTGGTTATCATGTTTGTGGGGTGCTGCGGTATTGACAGGAGCCACTAGGTGGCAGTAACTGAGACAGGACACATTTAAACTGATGACATCTGTTATGGTAATTGCACTCTGTGTACTTTGACCACCCACAAATAATGGTGAAGCTCAACTTCAGAGGACTAATGACCATCTAAAACTTGTAAATAAACAAGCAAGTGATTAATGAATTCAATTATTTAAAAAAATCCAAAAAAGAGATTGCAATAAAATAAGGAAAATAGATTGCATTAGTAAATAATTTAACAACCAGAAATTAACCAAGAAAGGAAAGAAAAAAACTAACTAACAAAAGCCGAGATTAAATCTCTAATAACAAAAAAGTAAAACTCTAATCGTAATATATGAAATTCCAAATCCTTGAACAAAATAATTCAGCTTAAACAAACCTAAAAACAAACAAAAAAGATGAGGAATGATCAAGCTAGAAAGCACCAACACTAGAACTAGACTCGCCTCTAAAGATGGAGACCACCAGATGGTGTGAAGCTCACTGTGCCGTATGGGTGCTCTTTTATTAGGCCTCGGGTGACTGCGCCATTATCAACAGCAGCACCTGAGCAATTAAAAATAATTACAGATTCTTAAAGAAATAAGAGGAAAGCAAATACATCTACAAAGGTAAAAACAATAAAACAAGACAAAAATATGGAGTCTAGGCAGACAACCAGGACGATGCAAATTAGAATACAGTTGAGCCCCTCAGGGAGCTTTCAATCAGTAAGTTCAGAGGCATTAAGACTGCCATCACACTGCACAAATTTAAGTGGGAGAGCTTGTCACACTTAGTAGTTGCTGGATCTCATTGCCTTGTGGATGTCAGATTATATGACTACAATCAAAGGGATTATACAACTCCGTCACAGTTTAAATTTCCAGTTGTATCCCAATATTATAGCAAAAGTGACACATTTGGGAATCCAATCAACATTCCACTTCTTTTTTCTTTCTTTAGTCTGTTGTGGTACGATAAAAACAAGACAATGAACCAACATGTGTGTTGGCTCTAAAGTTCCATGATCCTCTTCTCTATTTATATGGTTCAGAACACCCATTTTTCATTATTTATTGAGTGCATGATTGCTCTTCACTGTTCCTTTTTTTCCAAGATTATATAAGAAATTAGAGATCTTTATTGTCACATACACTGCATTAGCTTGGTTCTTGTGCCATAATTGTGGTAGTGTTTAAATAAATAGAGTAAAAATAAGGGAAGCAGAAAATAAATAAATAATAGTGAAAAAATTAGCTGCAGTACAGTTACACATAAACCAACAAGTAGGTACAGTCCATAGTGCAGGGCAGGTAGGATGGGGTTGCAAGGAGTTTAGTGACCTTATGGCCTGTGAAAAGAAGCAATCCCTGAAAATTGGTGGAACGAGTGCTGAAGCTCCGGTGACACTTCCCAGAAGACAGACGTGAAAACAGGGGATGACCTGGGTGACTGCCATCAGAGATGATGGATTGAGCTCCATTCAGATATCTGGTTGAGTAGATGGTATGTAGCTGTGAAAGATCACCCCCGATTATTTTAGAAGCTGTAGAGGAGTTCACAATCCTAGCAAGTGAGGTCACTAAACCATACTGTGATGCATCCAGTCAGGATACTTTTAATAGTACAGCCGTAAAAGTTCACTAATGTTTTGATTCCCACCTCTTTAGCCTCCTCAGGAAATGAGCCTTTGCTCAGCCTTTTTCAGTATGCAGATTGACTTGACAGACCACAAAAAGCAGCTGGTGCTATGGACACTCAAGAATTTGAACCTGCTGTCTAGACAGGCGAGCCATTGATGTGGAGTTAAGCATCACTGCCTTTGTTTTTTCTGAAGTCAACAATAATTTCCTTTGTTTTGTTGACATTCAGGACAAGGTTGTTGTAATGGCATCATACAGCCAGGTCTTTTACCTCTCTGTAGGCAGCCTCATCGTTGTTGCTGATGAGGCCAATCACAGTGGTGTCATCCGTGAACTTGATGATGCTGTTGTTCTAATGCTTTGCTACACAGTCATAGGTGAATAGACTGTATAGCAGTAAGGCAGAGGCAGCAGCCTTGCAGACCATCGATGTTGGTGAACAGCATGAAAGGGCAGTCCTCAGTGACTGGGGTCTGTTTGTCAGAAGTCAAACATTCAGCCACAGATGGAGCTGTTCACACCAAGATGTCTGAGCTTCAGCACCAGACTGGAGGGCACAGTGGTCTTGTAAGGCACAGCTATAGACAATAAGCAGCATCCTGACATAGGTGTTTTCCTTTCCGGATGCCCCTGTGCTATGTGCAGGGTGAAGGAGATGATATCAACCACAGGTATTTTACATTGGTATGAAAATTGTAATGGATCCAGCATAGCAGCGATGTTGTGATTAATGTTGATCATGACCATTTTCCAGACAGTTCATCACCATGGAGCTTAATGTGAAAGGAGACAGGACTGTACTGTGTAGATTGTATTCTTGTAGATTGTATTATGCTCATCTTTGTTTGTGGGAGTTGTATTGTTTGCATTTCCAGCAGAGTGCTCAGTGGTCACAACTCTTGCACACACAGGAGCTCACTCCTATGACCAGTGATGCTAATCGCAGACTGCTATGACTGATTCACTGGAGTGGCTACAAGAGTGGCAGTTGTGGGTATGGGCCGTGACTATCCACAAATTGCTAAGATTATCTACATGAAGAATCCAACTGAGAGTTGCTAAAAGAGAGATGGAGCTTAAGGTGACCTGTTGAAATCAGATTTAACGGCAGATTGAGGAGGAAGTGGATCAGTGTACATGGAGCCTTATTAAACCGGACTTAAGAGTGCTTGTTAGTACAGATATGTTCTGCATTTGTGTCATTAAGTGTTCACTGGATTAGAAAGTCAGTGAGTCAAATGAACTTCTCCAAGAGTAAATTAATGGCCTTCTCTTTTCTCTTTGTGCTGCGAGTATTCAGTAAATACTAGTGCCAGAACTCAGGTGCCTTGGATTAGGTCAAGCACATGAAATGTGACAGGACAGCATGTGCTGTAGGTCAGGAGCGTGGGGAGCAGTGATGTATACTCGGTAAGTCTTTTTGGGAATCCTCCGCACGCTGCTGCTAGCAGATGTTTGCCTGCTGAGCCTGAACCCACACATCCACATGCATGCAGGGCTTCACTCTGAGTCAGGAATCTCACCTCATGCTGCTAAACACTTAATGGCAGGAAAATCATTCGTCTCAGCTCCTTCCATGCATAAAGTGCTTTGTGTGGGAGGTGCATTTTTTCATTGATCCTGATTTAAAGGTTGAAACGGACTTTTCAATTTACTTTCGATTTGTATATTTCTAAGTTTTGTTTCATTTAGCTTCTTTTAAATTACACTTTCAACATGACATGAACTACATATAAGTGTCTTAAGAGAACACAGTCTTGATGTAAAATTATGATATCAGTATAAAGATACATTAGGCAGTGGGGGGTCTGGTGGCTAAACCACTGGACTGTCTGCCAGTTTAAGCTAAACAGTTGGCACTCAGGTGAGAATGTGCAGTTCACTTAACCTACTAAGGTGCCACCTGTAACAAAATGTTTAACCTTTGAGTTGCAGATCAATCTGCCTGAATATGATGAATGAACATTGGCAAGGGTTAGAAGACATTACCCTCTATGTAGTCATTATTTAAGAGAAATGGGAGAATAAGTGACATTCAAATGTGTTTATGGGAGTATGGAACAGATAAGACACAACAAAATTTATGATCAATTCTTGTGTATATATATGTGTGTGTGTGTGATTTTGTTAATATAAAATAGTTCACATGTTATTGTCAGATTTACATGTAAACCATTCTTGTTTATCATGGAGCCAGTGAGTAGTGATGTGCTGCATGTTGGTCAGACATGCATGTAAGAACTTCACCATACACTATACATGTGACATCACTACTACTATTACTGCTACTTTGGATTAAGGCTTAATAATAATGTAATATCCACCCATTTACCCCTTGTAGAGACATAGGGAGTAGGGTCTATACTGCCAAATAAATGTCAAATAAGATGAGATCTATAGTGTTGCTAGGTACTGAATGCTCTTGTGTCTAAGACACAAGTTCACAAAGAGCCCCACCAAAAGAGGCCATTGTAAAATGCAAAAGAATACAAAGCAAGGGGAGGTCAAGAGAAGCATGTGACATTCTGTTTATTAAGGAGAATGATAAGTGACATCCACAAAATGTATGATTATTTGATAATGAATGTGAATAAATCCATTGTGTTTGTTGAAGATGTGGGACATGAAGTAGTACTACTGCTACTATTACTACTACTACTACTGGCAGTGTTGGGCATCATGTTAATCCAAGGGAGGGTATCGTGATCATTTATTTTTGCAATGACTATTCCTTCATCAATTACTTTTCTTAGTTCAGTCATTCAGACTGAGGTTTGCAGGGAGCCAACGTCTAATCTTTCAGTAGTGGGTCAATGGCCAGGGACCCAAGGTGACTGTTAAATGTCAGTCAGTCATTATCCAACCCGCTATATCCTAACACAGGGTCACGGGAGTCTGCTGGAGCCAATCCGAGCCAACACAGGATGCAAGGCAAGAAACAAACCCCGGGCAGAACACCAGCCCACCGCAGGGCACAAACACACACACACACACACACTAGGGATGATTTAGAATCACCAATGCACCTAACCTGCATGTCTTTGGACTGTGGGAGGAAACCGAAGTACCCCACGCAGACACGGGGAGAACATGCAAACTCCACGCAGGGAGGGCCTGGGAAGCGAACCCAGGTCTCCTAACTGCGAGGCAGCAGCGCTACCACTGTGCCAACGTGCCAGCCTGATTGTTAAATGTATCATGTTAATTAAAATTGAACAGAAAAAAACATTAAGAGAGGACTTTCCAAGTATGAAGAGGGGAAGGTAAAATGAGCAGAATGTTACAGTACTCCTGCATTCGTCCATAATTCTGCCTTTCACAAGTTAATGACAGACCCAGTATTTGCTTAGCATTTTTAAACATTTGGGTCAATTTAGTGCCTCATGGCATTTCCTCTATTCTTTATCCCCCACAAAATGAATTGTCAGGTCACAAGCTCCAGGTGTTATGGCTACTGTAGCACACCTCCACCGGTAGTAGCTCCTATTTACACATGCCATCTCCTTGTATAGTCATCCCTTTACTTACCAAAGGCTGGCTGGGGTCTTTTCTCCCCCAGCATAGCTTTGCCAGATGAGCTCACAATCATGTACTGCCAGATGTACTTTCATTGTTGGTGCCTTACAATGGCCAGTGCTACAGAATGTGTAAATCACTGCTTTCGGTGTGGGCATTGGTAACAGCATGAGTTTTGTAATCAGTCATTAAATCACTCAGTTAATGGCCTTGCATAATATTTGGAGGATCATTTGTATAAGTCTGGTCAAACATTATTTAGAAAAAAATAACCTCAGATAATACAAACTTATACTGCAATTCATTCATTCATCCATTTTCTGAATCTACATTTTCAGTGCCAGCTTGCAGAGAACTGCAGTCTATTCCTGTAGCAGAACTGCGTACAAGGCAGGGGTGAATCCTGGGTGAGATGACTCAGTAGGAAGTGATGATGATGATGCACATTCTAGTAAAATTGATTGTCCAGTCGTATTGTCATCTGTAGTAAACCTCCTGGAGCTGCCAGTGGGTGCTTGGGCTTGTGCTGGCCTTATTGTACATTGGTGAGGATGGCCATTCTGTACTGCCTGTGTATCTCTGATCCCCTCCTTTGTTTCACTCAGAAGTAAGTTTATTGGGCGTGCAATCACAAGGCCTAGGACTTTAAATCCTGAGGGTTTGGGTTCAAATCCTGCTACTGACACTGCGTGACCATGAGCAAGTCACTTCACTCGCCAGAGCTCCAATTGCAAAAACAAAAGAAATATAACCAATCAATTCTCAGATGTTGTAAGGTGTCTTGGATAAAGGTGTCTGCCAAATATGTAGATAATAATCATGATGACATCCCTTTATGTTTAAGTGGTCACTACCTTTTTCAGTGTTGTACATTACACACACTTTTCCATTTATGGTTTTAAAAATCCATCTTTTTTGTGTGGTTTTGCGCGTGCTTCCTCTCATGCTTCCAGATTTCCTTCCTTCTTGGATGGTGGGGTAGACTGTGGGCTTCAATTAAGGAAGTTCCAGCACACTACAGCAGCAGGGACTCCAAAACTGTGCAGGAAACTGGGTCCTCCTCTATAATAGATTACAGAAGAGCACAGGAGCCATGACTTCTTAAAACAGAATTCTTCCTTTTAATCTTGCTTGCGATTCATTATGCTCATTCATACACTGCTCTCGTGTGACAAATGTAACTGATTGTGTGCCAGTGTGTCTTATCAGGTAAAGCTATGTGGCGTTATGTATCTGATTAATGCCGTTCAAAACCATAAATTGACTGGTGAATTTGAGCACTGCTCCAGTCATTCCGTCCATCCATATACTGCATGTTCTAAAGCCACTTATTGTATTACTCGAGGGCAGGGGAGCAGACCATTGTAGGACCCTCTTGCATCAAGCCAGCTCACCCAACCTTTCCTTCCATTCATTAACATACACCCACTTGACCCAGTTCAGCGTCACAGGGTAGCAGTACCTGCCAGAGTAGCATCAGATGCAAAGCAGGAGACCAGCTCTAGACGGGTCACCATTAATTCACAGGACACACACACACTCATTCATGCTGGGACAGTTTAGAGTCACCAGTTAACCTTAAAGTCTTTGAGATGTGTTGTAAGAACCCGAAATCCTCAAAGAGAAAATTATGGAGACAAACTCCATGCAAACTGTCACGAGACTAGCACGTAAACTCAGGTCGCAGAGGCTGTGAGCCATTGATGTTCTCCATTGTGGCCCCATGCTACCAATTATAAGTACAGCTTTACTCTTAGCAGCACATTTTAAAAGAAGGACATGGAAAAGTAGACACAGCAAGGATGCTTTTCTTCTTTATCCTAAGCATTAAAATGATAATACATCCATGTCTCTTTTACACATTTGAGCCAGCTTGTGGCAGCAGTAGAAATCAGACAGGATCACACAATTGACAACATACCAGTCCGTTGTAGAGTACCCAAATTGGTGCACCGTTTACAAGAAAGTCAGAGGCTTTGCTTGAGACAGTACGGTGGCTCTTTCCTTGAATGTGAACCCTCTCTGTTTCACAAGCTGCATACATTTCTCACTTATCATCCTACCAACATTACTTTATTACTTTCTTGTTTTGGTGCCATGGAAGGTACTGTATGAAATGCAAATTAAATTTTGCTGAGATGCCTAACCTTTCTTGTACCTGCTGTCTCAATTATAGTCCCTGGGTATACACAATTGTGTTTAGAGTTTGAAAAGTTAAAAAGGATGATAAACAGTGAGAATGCACTGGGGAAATTGGAAAACAAATAAACAGTTGCTTTTACAAACTTCCTTCAGACTATTTGGCTTTGCTTATACTTGTGACGTTAAAGCACTATTTCCAGTTGGGTGACAATTCGGTGTCTTATTGAATGCATATATAAACACACAAACTTACAACTGTTATGGAAATTGTGCCTCAGCCACTACTCTGTGCTTTTTGTTTGGTAATGGGATCCTACAGCAAGCCCCCCTTGAACACAGATGAACATGTTCAAAGTCATCCCAGTGCTATGAAGTGCCTCAAAACACAACTAGAAAGGCGATGGAACAGTCACTAACCTTTCATGGTATGGCTGGGAATTTCTCCCTAGCTTTAGTTTCTTCTCTTCCTATGTGTGTTATGTTTCTCCTCTGGTTGGGTTTCACATGGGTATTTCTTGTTTTTTTTTTGTCCAATTTGATTTTATAAAATTATTATTATATATATCATTTAATTTGTGTTAATGTTTGCGTTAGTTTATTACATATATTTTCTTTATGTGTATTTGTAAGTGTAACTGGCCTAGGTTATGTCTCTTGTGTTTTGTGGGTGGTTCCCCAAGGGGCAGGGCCACCCGCAAATCGCCATCAGGAAAGGCCCTCCACTCTATTTGTGAGATTGATCCTAGCAATTTATTTTGAATGTGCTATGGGGTGGAGAGTTTCTTCTGATTACTATGCCTTGTGCTATTGCTCATTGTGTTTTCTGGATTTTTCGAACCTGTGCTCTGTTTTTCAACGACATCTTTGAATTCTGTATTGGACTGCATTTAATGAGTTTTGAACCTCTGCTCTGTTTTTGACTATGCATCTGGATTCTGTATTGGGACTGTGTTTATTGTGATTGCCAACTCCTTTGAGCTCCTTGGCGCTTCCTGTATTGCAGAGTCTTTTGATTAAATAAACGTTTTGATTTTTAAACAATTTTCAGGGCCCTTTCTTTTATCTAGCTTGGGTTTGATGGTATTTCCCCACATAGAGGGCTAATTTTGAAAGTGTTTTTGGAACTTTTGGAACTTGTGCTTTTGGTACAAGATAGATAGACAGACAGACAGACAGACAGACAGATAGATAGATAGATAGATAGATAGATAGATAGATAGATAGATAGATAGATAGATAGATAGATAGATAGATAGATAGATAGATAGATAGATAGATAGATCAATCTGAGTAGATGCTTCAGCCACAGATACATATGGGTGCATGACTCTTGTATAAGGAACATTCCATCAAACTTGCAAAGGAAGTCCATTTTCTGAGGCTACTAATTTTCTACCTGAAAACATTTTCATAGATAATTGCCATTGTATCCACCTGATTAGCATATGTGTTTTGCAGTGGGGACTCATGCCTCTTTCCCCCTTGTTACATTCACTCTTTTCACTTCATTAAAGCAGGATCTGTGAAATTGTAATCTCATCCTAATTGAATTAATTGAAAAGGATAAGGCAAATTTTAATTAGCGCCTAAGCCGAGCCCCCAAATAAAATGGATTGCGCTCCATAATTAGCAGCTGAAACAGCTCAATAAAGCATTTTGAAGAGCTTGTCTAGGTGTGTGTGCTTGACTGAAATTTTTTGACACTCTCATTCTTTCACTTTTTAATGTGCAGAAAGCACTACACTACTAAGAGACTACACTGATTTACAATGCGGCACTTAGGCTACTGTAGAAAAATATCAATCTGTTTTATAGCGACCTTAGGATAGGTAACTGCAGACTCGATGCATATCTTAGACAGGGGTGACAGGTCAGGTCATATACTTAAAGAAAATCCACACTCTAGGTAATTGAATGACCATAGCCTAAGATTCCAGAAGAACATTTGTACCCAGGCTAAGGAACATGCCATGATGGCACAATTTGCTACCAGTCCTATTGTCTAAGGTTTTCTCATTATGTTATAATAGAGTAGAGTAGACAAGTAAAGACCACCAATGGATGTCTGGCCTTTTAAATGCATGCTTACAGCATCTTGGGTCATTTGTGCAGTATAGCAGAGGGTCCCCATTACAGAGCATTCACTGACCTTAGACTTGGCCCTGAGATTGCCCTCAAACTTCCTAAGAGCGACACTCTAGAGCAGTTAATCACACACTTTATTGTTTGTGAACTGCTGTAGCCAAATATTAAGAGAGGGATTTTGAGAATTTAAGATGGGAGACTGGGTAATCCTGCCTACTGTTTTGTTCAAGGAAAGCTCTGCTTTGACTCACAGACAGGTCTGGTTTTTGTTGCCTTTCGTTTTTGTCGTGATTTGTCTTACTTCCTGAGTTTCTGCAATCGCTGTGTTTTGTTGAGTAAACCGTAATTTCTACACGTTTTTAACTTGCCTGGGTCTTCTGTTTTGAGTCCTTGTGGTACCTTTTAAAATGCAAAACTAATTCAATGATGATATCTAATATATATGTGGACTGTAAATATGCAAAGTAAAATAAGGAACAATTTGGAAAGTTTCAAAATGCATTGAATTTACGATATTAAAAAACATTTTTGCTTCCAGCTAGAAATTATTCAGTGTAGTTACAAGTAGCCGTCATTTTTGTTGAAAACGGTGCATATTAAGTACATGAAATGCAAAGCACAATAACCTTGACAGCTCCTGTGATTTATTCTTTCTCCTACCAGAATGAAGACATCTGTGAAACAACGCGCCGAACGTAGGTCAGATTTAAATGAAACCAAAGGCAGGCTGCTGCAGTATCAGTATGACGAGTGCTGCAGGGCAGACTGGTGAAGTTCACCATATCAAATTAAATGAATACATGTAGGAATAATCGTAATCATTTATAGTTTGTTTTTTATACATGCAAATTGTTTTCATAACCAATAAACAAGTAATAATAAACGCTGATTGTTTTCTCAATACTGGGCTTCACTGACAGATGCCCTTCAAACATCAGGTCTTCTTTACCAGCATTAACGTTGTAACATCACAGAAGCAGGTTAGGAGTCGAATCGGGGCCAACATGCATCTACAGAATCACAAATTTACACCAAAGTTACATCACTACATTTACTAGCTCCACTAGATATATTTCTATTGATTATATAAAGACACTCAATTAATAATTGAAACAATTTAATAGAAAACTGATTTCACTTTTAAGAACTGGGTTATGACAATTAGGTTAGAAATACACATAACAGTGTGAGACCCCCCACTGTCAACCAAAGAGATCATCTTCACTCTGCCATTTATTAAGCCGCCTTACATAAGTAGCTGAGAATTTCAAGTGCCACTCCTGCCGTATTCTGCTAAACCCACAAACCTGCTTGAATCTTTTCCGATTGAAAAATGTGTCAGCTAATTGACTTCCAACTTTTCAAGTGTGAGTTGCATTCTACATGAGATGCTGCAGAGCTTTGTGTGTGTTGCTCTTGAATTTAAATTCAATTAAATTAACTAATCTAAATTGAAAAAAAAAAAAACATTCTCTAAAGGCCTTGTGTTGGACCTCCTTTTCCCTGTCACGTCTCTGGGAGTCTGTTAGTTTTGTGGTGCCCCTTACCTGCATCCCTCCTCACAAGTCTATTCTTCAGTCTCTTTGTATCTTATTTAACTCCTGAAACTTTCCACTAAACTCTATTATTGAATATGTTTATTCTTATTTAGGTCCCTAAGTGCCCCCTGTACCTCTTACTCTTGGCCTAACTCTGGGTCTCCATGTTATATTTCAGGATATTTACCTCTGTTGCACTGTTATACTCTTCTTATAGTAATTAGCTTACTGACATCCTCCTACCTCAGTCTCTCAGTCCAACTGTGCGTTTGGAGATTCTTTTTTATCAACCTGTAACTCGCCACACAGTTCTGCACTTGAAGCTCCTTTTTTTGGCACCGTCTGCTCAATATCCTGGGGCCGATCAAAATGTCCATTTCTTGTTTCTGTTGGTGACACCGCAATGCCCAGTTCTATCCAGTGTGTGCCTATCATTGCAGATGCAGCTCTCCTCTTTTTAAGACCACAATCAAGCTTCTCCTTTTTTGCTGTCCTGGCCTGATGTTTACAGTACTGTTAGTATCCGCTGTTATAACCAGCAGGGGGTACCACTCAGTCCCAAATCCCACACCTTATAATTCAACACAGTCACAAGTTCAAATAATAGATTTTTTCCCCACAAAGAACATATAATGAAGCACAGCCAATAATTACACAAAACAATGATATTCTTTCCTATCCTTCCGCCTCCAGTTGAGCTTCACCTGCTGCCAGCCGACTGTGACTCCTCTTATACTGAACCTGGAAAGGCTTTCTGTGACCTGGCATGACTTGTGGGAAGCACTTCCAGATTCTTTGGGAATTAGGACAGTCCTCCCCTGATAGTGCCCAAGGGATACAGACAGAGCTTTACCTTTGAACTCCACTTCCCATAAATCCCTATGGGTGTCTAAGCTGGGAAGCCTCCAGTAGATCACTGCCACCTAACATATGGGGGATAGAACTGCTCCTGGCCTCCAGCTTCTGCTCGTCCATGCCCTGGCACCTTCCATCTTAGCAAAAGGTCTGCTGTTGTCCAGCTTTGATGTTCGTCTGTCCTCCATGGCACTCACAAAGCACACTCTCCTATTTTTACTATGCATTATGGATTGGGGGATTAAATACTGTTACATTATTATTACTATTGTAACTATGAAAGGCACTACATAAAATTAACATATATTTACATGTTAAGTTGAAGCGTACACACCAGTCAAATAAAGCCCAATTATTATTATTATTTTTTGTTCACAATATTCAGTCTGTGCTGTGTTATTAATGCATTTCTTATTAAGGATGTCATTATTTTGTATTACACCTTATGTCAGCCTTCTAGGTGCTATTCTTTATAAAATCAGTACAGTTAGCAAGTAATATAAATTAGAATGCCCCTGAGTTGTTATGTCTTTAACAAAGTGTCATGCTGGACAGGTCTGCATGTCAGGAGACAATCACCCAATTTGAACATGGGAGTCCCTGCCGTATGTAGAAGAAGAAGCCCGAGTGTGGCGGTGTGGAGCGTCTCCACAGAAGCTTGCACACCAAGCAGTAGTATGCCAGCTTTTGGCAAATGACTTATTTTAATAATTGGCCTGCCAGCGGCAGTACATTCTGATTGCTGTTAATCCTTACAGTGTTCGTGGGAAGTCAACCGTGGTACCACATTGTAATTCTGTTATCGTAGTCCCAAGCGGGGGCAAACAGGGGAAATACGTAATGAGGTAACAGGAACATAAACTGATGCAACAAAATTAAAATGAAATAGCACCATAATGCACTTTAAAATTCTTCACGCAATTGTTGGTCTGATGGCACTGCTTGATTTGTACACGACTAATAGCCTTATCTGTGTAACATGTGAAGCTGCCATCAGTTACTTAAGGCTTGTTTGTTTAACTTTAACACTTTAAGTCAAGAGATTGTAAGGTTTCACATATCTTATGATGCTTCTTGTAAAACGTTGACTGAAAGCTCTGGCTGGTCTAGTGAAGAGTTAATAAAATGTAAAGCTCAAATTCATTGAGTTTGTGGAGAACATTTCTTACTTCTGATAGTTTCAGCTAAAGATGAACACTTTTTCAAAAGAATTCATATTTAATGGCTCTTCCTCAACATTAACGAAATGTAATTGAAAATTGGGAGACATTGTGGAGAAGTGGGAAAGTGTTGCCTCCTTGCAGCACTTAAAGCCTAGTTCATCTCCTGGCTGGGGTGACTCTACAAAGCCCACGTGAACCGAACCACATTTGTCAAAAGCAATGGTCTGAGGTCCTGAGGACCACTGCTTCTTCACTTATGTATGTCTATGGCTGCCTGTGCCCTTTGTACAGTATTCCAAGAAAAGATGGCTCAAGAAATGGATGAATGGATGTAAGGTGATTAGCAATGACCAATGGACATATTTCTAAGGATATACTGAGTTTGTAATTTAGAAGGAACATAAAGATACATGCATGCATACAGTATAACCAAATAATAACCCATGGAACTGAGTGAGCTGCCTAAGCATTAAAGAAGATCAATTCATTCGAAATACTGTATATACGTTATAATTATTACATTGTTGTATCCATCTGAACATATATAGGAATACACGTGCAGTGAACCCCTTTCTAGTCACTGTCACGTCAATGTGGCTTTTCCTATTTGGTCTCCTTATCCCGTCACATTTCAAAGACGGGTAGGTCAGGATGACGTTTGACATTAAACTGGCCTTGTGAGAGATCCTCATGATGAAAGCCTTTCCTGGGCTTAATTGCAACTTTGTGCTCAAGGTTATCCATTTTTATATCCATCAGTCCTGTTTAGGTTCAAATGGAGCCTACCCATAAAACATCAGGATCAAGTCAGGAATCAACTCTGATGGCATACATATGCACAAACAGGCACATATACTGTATATATAATATTTATTTACATTAATTTATATCTATACATACAGTATATGCAAATATACTAGCGGGTCCAGTCCATGCTACATCTAAGTGCCGAAGCGTCATTAAATTAAGCTGAATTCAACAGAATGTAACTGTGGTCTGCTATGATGTCGTTGGCGTCCCACTTACTCACACACGTCAAGCTCAACACACCCATTCCGAGGTGCTTGTCACGTGATCTGATAAAATGTATTGCATTGTTCATTCCAATAGATGGTATATAAAATAAAGGGAACTTTAAACAGAATAAAGTGATAGGAAGATATAAAAAATAGAGAAAGCACTGATCCCATTAGAGCCCACTGACTGTCACACAGAAGGGAAATAGCTGATGGTATAACCACAGGGGTCTCAAAATAGGATCCGGGGAGGCCAATGTGCCCTCTTTATGGCTGTTAATAGAATTTATTACTTATTTGCAGTTTATTCCTGCTCTTACTTTGCTAAGTAAATGAGAGCTAGCCACCAGAGTGTTTAATGAACTCAAATGAAATTAGTTCCTCTTTTAATTTTTTTCTATATATTTTTTCTATTAAAATTTTCTTTTATGATGTTATAGTGTCAGTTTTTCTGTTATCTCAGTTATATGGAACTTGATGTAGGATTCTGAACAGAAATGAAAATATCTGAGATGTGCCATCTGTTAGAATAAAAAACGCAATGCATTTTATTACTACATGCACTATAAAAGACATTGAAATAGACGACACATCACAAGCATTAATGATGAATGCACTGAATAGAGTGTAACTGCAGGACAGACAGACATGGTGAAAGATAAACATCGTATGGATGTGCTGGGAGTGATCACCAGTGATGTTTCCTGGATTCATAGGGTGTTTCAGGCCTCACAACATCATGCACCCTCACTCAAGTGACCCAGCCATGGTTGATCAAACCCAAGCTTGTGTCCAAGCAATATTAAGCCACATCTTACCCCTTTTAATCCACAGCCACATGGAAGCTCTTTCTGCTGCCTTTGTTGCAGTCCTGATGACTGTCCTTAGTGGCCTACTTGTGCTCGCCACCCCTGCCTCCAGCAATCCTCCAAAAGGCCCTGGTACTTGATCAGCTTCCTCTCAAAAGTCTCCTTTTTATGATCTTCCCAGGGCACAGTCAATTCTATCAGGGCAAGCTGTTTTGAGGCCTCTGACAAAATGACGGTGTCTGGTTGCGGTGATGTTGCTGCAATGCATGCAGGAAACTTAAGTTGCTTGCCCAAATCTGCCATCATCTTCTAGTCTTGTGTGGTGGAAAGTAGACCTGCAGTAGCTCTAGACTGCAGTTTCAGCTGCTCTCCTGCCTTGACAAATATTATCTCCTTCCTGGGGGACAGTGGGGCCTGCTTATTTTTTTGGCTCTAGACACTGTCTTCATCAC